>NW_006408590.1:6469520-6482563 GCF_000296735.1 Chrysochloris asiatica | reverse complement strand
GAAGAGGGGGAAAGGCAGCAATGAAGAAATGGGCCGAGTTCCACCACAGTCCACTGACTCCTGTTGACCTGGAGATGAGAGAGAGAAGAGGAAGGGCTGGTTGGTCCAAAGTGTGGTGAGACCTGAGGACACTTGAGCCCATGGACAAGGACATAGACACAGAGGGCTAGAGCTGAGAGTGAAGCATCCAGGTGATATGAAGTGAGGGGAGATACACAAGAATATCCAAACTTGCAGACAGTATGCATTTGACCTAGCCTTGATGGTTTAATAATCAGATCTCAACTAGAAGAAGATTACAAAAATAAAATAAAATAAATTTTGTATAAAGGAAACAAGGGTAAATTGCTACAATTTGATGAACCGGACCTATACTAATGAAGGTAGTAACTCTAAATACCAACAGAAAGGGAAGGAGTCTTCACATCAAGTATCAATGCTATCCCCTCTGTACACAGGTAGATAGGCATGGGCAACTTAGACATTGCCTACCTAAAATGAGGGGGCCATTAGGGCACGAAGTGACTGGCTTACAAGGTTTCAAGAGGGAGTTTAGTTTAAGAGTATGGAGGTGGGGGTGAGAAAGAGTCCCCACTGAGTAGATTTCATCTTGTCTAGATGGGTCTGGTGAAAAGAGATGGGGATAAGATTCATATGATTCAATTGTGAATAATTGTTATCATGACTAATTGTGACTGTCACAATTGTAAAGGTAGAAGTTTTGTTACAAAAACAGGTGAGTGGTTAATCTTACAGTCCAGAAACAGAGGACCCTAGGACCATCAAGGGAGAAGCGCACAAGCAGAATACAGGACCTTATCCAGAGAAGTAGCGATGCCAGAGAAGGACGCAGAGATGGGGGCATGGAGAGGGGGAGCGGCTGAGGACTGTAGATTCATGGGAAGTGAGGGACTAAGAGCTGGTGACCAGGAGGCAGACTTGCAGAATGTGCCCTTTGGAGATGTGCATTATTATATATGCCTGAGTGGTGTTGTTGTTTTAAAAGCTAAAGTGGATAGAGAGAAATACTGTTAACTGATGGTACATGGAAGGGATTATAATCATTGTAATGAAACAAGGTGTATGATTTGTTGAATGTAAAACTGATGATCTGCCCTATAAACTTTCACTCAATCCACAATAAAAACCTAAAAAAAACAAAAGAAAATATTATCTTAGCCTTGACTTTAGTACATAATCTTTACCTCCATCATTGTAGTTCAAAAAATACCATATAGGTTACTTTCAACATCTGTTTGTAATGCTTGCTTTTCAAAGCCAGTAATGTATAGAACTCGTTTTGAACAAGTGTGGTGCAATGAAAATGATATGTACTCTCAGGTGTATTGTTGGTATGAACTGTCAAAACATTTTACCTCAGATTCTCCAAAGTTGTATTCTGGATGTTACTATTGGTCAATGAATCAGACTTCATTTTGGAACTTTTTTTTTTTTTAGCAACCTTTTAGACAAAAGACTGAGCATCAGCGAGCAAAATGAATTCCTCCCATTTTTTGGAATGTGATTGTCAGTCACAACATCTGGAAAATATCCTGAAGTCATTCTTCATATAGGCTGGTTGAGATTTTATTTCCTCCCTTTAACTGTATTTAGTGAGTTCAGTGGCTCCATACCATAAGCACTGTACTACAAATCACAAGGTCTGTGGTTCGAGCCTGCCAGCTGCTCCACATGAGAAAGCCGAGTCTTTCTGCTCCCACGAAGATTTAAAGCTTTGGAAACTCTATGTTGTTGTTGTTGTCAAGTACTGTGGTGTCAATTCTGACTCAGAGCAGCCCTGTATAGGGCTTCTGAGAAGTAACTGGTGGATTTGAACTGCTAATCTTGTGGTTAGTAATCAAGTTTTTATCCTATAGCAGGATGCCTCAGAAACTCTATACAGTGTCACTATGAGTCAGAACCAACTTGGAGACATTTAACAGAAATAACAACTGTATTCAAGAATTTACTATCAGAAATCATCCAGATGAGAAAATGAAGGGTGTTTTAGCACCTATTTGCTGTATCTCTCATTCAATTTTGGCTAAAAATGTTCAATATGTTTATTGTAAGGAGCAATGATGTTGATACTTTTAGTTGGAAATATCAGATTTTATATATTAACAGATTATGATTATCTGTTAAACATCCAACTTCTTTGAAGGTGATCAATTTTTGAAATATCAGAGAGACTGCTCTTTTCTGTGGCATTTCAAATAGAAAGCCACTCTAGTCTTCAGCTTCCCTTTGATAACCAACAAAACTGATATAAACATAACTTTGTGATTGGCATCCAAATCTTAAGGCAAGAAAGATAGCCGTAAGGTTTTGATGTACTCTTTTATTTTATTTTCCACACAACTGACTACTAAATAGTTAGTACAGAGTTGTCTTGTAGGTTGCTCAGCAGTTTTGGAAGCTAGTGCTCAGTGGTGAATGATGCAAAACATTTTGAAAATGGGACTGTTTTTCTACTGATTCTCACTAAATAACTCAGCATTGTTGTTCATTTGCTTCATAGAATATTAATCAGGGTTCTACACTATAATACACAACATACAACTGGCTGCCTGAAACAAAAATAATTGGAATGATAATTCATAGAAATGGAGGAACAGACTTGGAAAAAGTATAGAAACCAAGGGTCTACAGAGGCTAATAGTGTTTTTTGTCATTGAGTCACTCCCTGAAAGTCCCAAGTAGGATCATCATGGACTAAATGTTGTTCATGTCTCTGCTCCCAGGGAAGAGCCCTCCTCCTTGGTTTACAATGAGGGAGACAGAGTACTATATCCTACCAATACTGTATTTAGTGGGGGAATTTTTACTAAATTGTCTCAATTTATTGATATTTTTTCTATCCAAACTTTTCTTAATTCCCACCAAGTGATTGTTTGGAACCATGCAATGAAGGTATATAGGACTCTATAGCTGGGATTGGTTAGTTTTGCCCTTCAGCTAGGTTTGAAAAGAGTTATCTCAGAAGCAGAGATGGAAGATCCCAGGACCATCAAGAAGGAAGAGGATGAGTGATACATAGACTCCTACCTAGAGAAACAGTGATTGCAAAGGCAATGGCAGAGGCAACGGCAGAGGTGGTGGCATGAGAGACAGAGCAGCTTCCACCTCCAGACCCATGGACTAAATAAAACTGAGTGCCTGTGGGCAGGAGACTGGCTTGAAGAATGTGCCCCTTGGACATTCACAGAGTGGCTAAAAGAACTTTGTAACCTGGGGCAGGGCAGAGGCCAAAGGACAACATGGCTGAGAGACTGAAAACAAGAATGAAGTGTATCTGCAGTGTGGCAGACACGAAGCATTCCTGGCTGGAGAACTGCTATGTCCTAAGTTGGTTTTGATCTTGAATTGTACCTTGTTCACATCCCTAATATACCCCATAATCATGAGTATTGTTATGAGTTCTGTGTGGTCACTGCAGTGGATTTTCAAACTCAGATGTGAAGCAGAGTGCTGTGGGAGGGATGGTTGGTGTCAGACTAGAATAAAGAAGGTTCTAGGGTGGAAGTGTGTCTGACCTCTGATTCCTAGGAATCGGCCTTGGGCTGATTTTGAGTTTGATGATCCCTCCTTCTTGTGAAGTCAGGGGAAGTCAGGCATGGCTCCCACAGGATATCTGCAGTGTATGCATGTACATGTGTAAGGAAGTTTGGGGAAAGTCTTCAAAAATAGATTATAGGAATTTCAGATTTTGTACAGGGTCAGTGGTAGTTGTTGGGAAATGTTTTGCTTCTCTTGTTTACATCTTCATTTAGTGGGTCTTATCTGTCAGTTGAAATGGTCCTTGAGGACAGAAATGACTTGCTTTGAAAAATCCTCTGATTTAAACAATCCAGAGAGAATCCAATTTAATTCAATGACACAGAGGATACCACAGAAATAAGTGCTGGGGAACTTGAGGTTCCTTTTCTGGTATTGCATTGCACTAAGTGGAGAGTCAATTCTGATTTTGTGTTGTCACTGAATTGGTCTTGATCCGTGACAACCTTTTCTATAACAGAATGAAACCTCGCTTTCTTCTGCACTATCTTCATGATCACTGGTATATTTGAGTCCATTGTTGCATGCAGCTATTTACCGTGTCTTCCAATCTAGGGGTCCATATTCCAGCACTATCGCAAATAATAATCTGTTGTGAACCATGTTGTCATGGGCTAATTTTTGGAAATAGACATCCGGTCATTTGTTTTTGGTCTGGAAGCTCCTCTGAAATGTGCTTGCCATGTCTGACATTGCTGGGATTTGAAATATTAATGACGTAGCTTCCAGCATCATAGCACACGCAAACCCCCAAACTATGACAAACTGACAGATGAGTGCTGGCTGATTTTCATAAACACACCTTGAACTGTGAGATTCTTATTTTGGTGAAGAAATGCTGTGTAAATAATATCCGAATTGTTCTATTTCTGGGTGAATGAGCATCAAGCCATGTAATGTCATACATTGAGTTCAGTGGTGGGCCATGGTCCAAATTCTTTCTCACTTTATTTTCTCCATGTTGCTCTTCACAATGTACATTTCATTTCTATAGTGTTTATTGTGAAAACATAGTTTTTCCAAATTTAAAATGAAAATATCAATATGATTTTCAGAGTAAATCGATCTCTGTCCTTCAGGCATTGAAATACAGCTTTCATGGCCACCCATTTTTCCTTGCGAGAACTGAGTGGCATAGATGATTGGATTGATTACTTCTAAGGTCTGTTGCAACTTTTCAGTTTACAATTCAATTTGTGTATCTATCACTCCTTTGGAATTTTATTACTTCTGTCAAGAGTATATGCAATTGAGAAAATTTCTTTTTATTGCCACTCTGTTATGGCCTTAAGGAGCTCTGGTAGCATAGTGGTTATGAATTGGGCTGCGAGCCGCAAGGTCAGCAGTTCGAAACTACCAGCTGTTCTGCAGGAGAAAGATGAGGCTTTCTGCTCCCGTAAAGATTTATAGCCTCGGAAACCCTATACAGGGTCGCTATGGGTTGGAACCGACTTGACAGCACTCAACAACCATAACATGTTATGGCCTTAAGGAGCTCTGGTAGGGTAGTAGTTACAAATCGGGCTGCTAATCTCACCGTCAGTAGTTTGAAACTACCATATGTTCCACGGAAGAAAGATGAGGCTCTGCTCCCCTAAAGATTTATAGCCTCAGAAACCTTGTACAAGCTTGCTATTAGTCGGAACAGACTCCACAGCACATAACAACAACAACAACAACAACAACAATGTTATGGCCTTATTTACATTTAATGCCAGTAAATAGGTAATAATGTGCTTAGAAAAAGACATTTTAACCTTACCCTGATAATTTTAAATATAAAAGCCATTTCCTGGGAACTTCTCTTGTTCTTTAAAAATTGAAGACACACTCCTGGTGTCTATTCTTACAATTTAAATAATCTTAGAATTTTCACACTGAAGCTGATCATTGTTCCCCCCTAAGAGTATTACAAAAGAAAAATCTGGTTGAGAGAATTTAGAAGGTATCATCTTGGATCTGAAGTTGAGCTTATATGGAAATATATAATTAAAAATATTATTATTAAGAAACACAATACAGCTCTATAATTACATTATATATATGCATAGCCAAGCTATTTTGCACCTTTTACATGATGGAAATCTGTCAGTCTGACCATCAGAATTTTCCTTCAATCATTTGTTTTCTCTTCTATCAATTACTCTTTCTTAATGTATTATATGCAGTGAAATATGCCAAAAGAATTTCTCACAGAAGAATAAATCTTTTGAAAGATCATGAGTCTTTCAACCATATCTATCTACAATGATTATTAGATCAGTTGAAATGCCTGTAAGCTTACATTGATGGGCTACAATTTGTCAGTAATATATACTTGAGATTGTTTGAATGAAAGAAAACTTTTCCTAAAGCAATCTTCACTTTGAATTAGGCTCTGATGGTTACTAAAGCTTTTAACCCAGTATTTTGGTCTTTCCTCCTTCAGAACATTGTAGGATTGTACTAAAAACCCCCTGGAGGATGAGTGGACCATGTTGCTAATTGTGGGCCATGCAGCTAGTTGTGAATGGGAATAATGATTGTAACTTCTCGGATCAAACATTTGCTTTTCCGTCTGAGGCCATTCAGAACTTCTTTCCCTCTGAAGTTGTACCTGACGATGTCTGGGATGGTGACTATTTCAGCAGTCTGGGCCATTGAGTGCAGGATATTGTGGATCCAATCAGTCTATAATGGACATGTAGGTGAAGTGAGAAATAAATCTGTTGTTATAAACCAGGGGTCAGCAAAACTACAACTTGTCGGCCAAATTGGCATGTCACCTGTTTTTGTGCATGAAATTTTATAGAAACAGCCATGTCAGCACATAGCCACTAACACACTCATTTATGTGTTATCTGTGGCTGCTTTTACTATCTAACAGCTGAGTACATACAGAAACAATGCATATCCTGTAAATCTAAAGACATTTTTGATCTGGCCCTTTATGGAAAAAGTTTGCCTGTCTCTGTTTAAAACCACTAAGATCTGAGCATTGTTTTCTATCGCTGCCTACTGAATCACTGCAAACGTAAAGACTTGAAAGGCACACCTATCCCACAGCTTTTGCAGGTTAGGTGTCTCGGTGTGGGTTAGTTGGGTCAGTCTGCTCAGGACCTCACCAAGCCAAAATCAAGTTGTTGGCCAGAGCTGTGATCTCACCTATGGCTTACGATCTTGTCCAAACTCACAGGTTGTTGGCAGAATGTTTGATTCACTGGCACTGTATGATAGATAGAATTCTAGTATGGCTCCCATCGTCCCCTCTCTGTGATATACATCTCCTGCATCATCCCTGCCCCTTGAATTTGAGCAGCACCTGCAAGTTCCATGAACCCTGTGACCTGGACAGGGCAGCTTTGGTTTTCCAGGGCTCACAAGATTTTCACCTCTGAAAGGGTGTTTTGTTGTTGTTAAGTGCCATAGAGTTGATTCTGACCCATAGTGACTCCTGAAGTGCCACACCAGGACGCCTGAAAGGGTGTAATCTCACCATTTATCTATCACTCATTTTAGTGGAAAACGTTTGAGTTTTCCACTTCTGACAGATCACTGCCTTACCCAGGTTTTGGCTTTTGCAGGTTTTACTGTATAATGGGTACCACTCTCATGACAAGCTTGTGTTATATGGCCAAGGTTGCTGGTGTAGTGAATCCTGTGTTGGGCTGCTAACTTCAAGGTCAGAAGTTTGAGTCCACCAGTCAGAACTGACATCACATAGCCAGCCAGTCAATATGGGCTTCCAATGTGCTACCAGTTACCAAATGGGAGATTATCTTGGGTGTGCCTTCAACCAGATGATGCCTTCAAGAGGATCTTGAAGCAGCAGAGTCTCCTTCTTAAAGAAGTAAGCTGCTATTTTGTGACAGGGCTTATGAGAGGGTCATATAGCAAGAAGCCCTTAGCTGACAGCCATCAAATAAATGAGGGCCAACCCAGGTTCACAACGACTATAAACAGATCCTGGCAACAACCATGTGAGCTTGGAAGGGGACCACATATTACAGAAAGAAGTATAGCCTAGCCAGCATGCCTCACGAGCCATCTTATGAAACTCTAAGTACCAAACCCATCCAAGCCTTGCCTGAATTCCTGACCTACAGATGTAAATATGTGTTGTTTTAAGCCCCTGTAGTAATTTATTAGGTCTCCTATACTACATGACTATAAACATGGTGATTTAACACAACAGAAATGGGGGCTAGAAGTTCAAACTCAGAATCAGTAGGTTGAAATCAAGTTGTAGGCAAGACTATGCTCCCCTTGTAGGCTGTAGGTGAGAATATTTTCTTTGTCTCGTCCAATTTCTGATGGCTGTGGTATTCCTTGGATTGTGGCCACATCACTTTATTCTCTGTCTTAATGGTCACATTACCTTCTCCTATTTTTCAATGTCAAATTTGACTGTCTTTTTTGTAAGAACACTGGATAATGCATTTAAGGACCATTTAGACAATTCAGGATAATCTTACCATCTCAAAATCCTAAATCATACCTGCAAATGACATTCACAGGTTCTAGGGATTAGGATGAGTATATTTTGTCTGAAAGGAGCCCTGGTGGTGTTGTAGGATAAGCACTAGACTGCTAACCACATGGTCAGCAGTTTAAACCCACCAATCATTCTGCAGGAGGAAGATGAGGCTTTCTGCTCCCATAAAGATTTATAGCATCAGAAACCCTATACAGGGTTGCTATAAATCAGAATAAAATTGATAGCAGTGGGTTTGGTTTGGCTTGGTTACCTTGTCTGGGGGCATTATTCTGTCCACCAAGATTCACATCCATTCCTACATAAAAAAAGACACTCACCCTGTCTCAACATTGCCCAACGTCTGAACCCATTAATAGCATAAGATATATGCTTTTCCAAAAGGCTTGGAGATCTGAAGGTCTAACATGTTCTAACTAAGTGTTTAACCAATGATAACTTTGGTCATCAACACAAGAGCTTTAATAAAATAAATGTGACTGGCAGTTCAAATTTTAATGTTTATAGTTTTGAGGTATGAAGAAAAAACTGTAAAGAACCCCAAAAGGCAACATTTTTCTGCGTCTGACGACTCAAACCCATCAGGAGTGGATGGGTGGTCCAGGATGCTATCATCATGTGCTTATCTATGTTATGAAGAACCTGCCCTAGCTCAACCCTATTACCTTTCATGTGGGCTTTTGCAGTAGCTGCAAACTGGTTCTTCAGTTTCCCTTATCTCTAGCCAAACTGAAGCATATCTCTGAAATTTTAAATATGTGTTACTGCTTGTTTCTCTTTTCAAACTGATATCCACTAACTCCACAATATACCCCACTGTAGTTTCCAATAAATTTCTTCCCACGCACATCCACTCACTTTGCTGCAGAGAGCAACTGGGTCTCCTCCATGCATGCCTCGCAGCTTCATTCTTTGGTTCTTCTCTGATGCTGCTTCTAACCCAAGGCAGGCAAGGATTCTCCCTAACCCAAAGGTTTGTGTCTCCAAGGCCCAGTTTGGTTGTAACCTCTTCCCTTAAGTTTTCCTTTATTTTTTTCCTCCTTTAAAAGTCTGTAAGTTATATGTGAATATCTCTTAACACATGTACAGCTTTCTGCCTCTGTTCTTTTCTTTGCTTTTATATGGTTTGAACCAGTTTCTGAGGAACAGCTGATGGGTTTGAATTAGTGACCTTACAGTTTGAACTATAAGACCTTACTTATCTTATAGCACCATACCAGATTTCAGTATAAGTAGTGACCTAGAGAGAAAAGGAAATTAAGAGGTACAACGTGTTACAAAGTTACACACACACATGCACGCACATAAAACACACATATTTAAACCTTATAGCAACCTTATGAGTAGGCACTATTATTAATTCCCTTTCACAAATGAGAAAACTGAGGCTTAGAGATACGAAGTAACATTCTACACAGCTGGTAAGAGCTGGATTATTTACCTAGTTCTCTAAAAAGTCCGCAGTCCTAATTCATAGAAAACTGCTTCCTAAAAGAGTTTCTTTAACTAATCTCCATTTTCTTATCCTATGTAAAATATTGTTTAACTATCAGTCAGTATACACTTATGTTTCTAGCTTTGTGCAGGAGAGAGCAAAACTCCGTAGAGCTATAAAGCCATGTTCCTTGACTTTTAGAAACCTATACATTACTTGGCAACAGAAAACATACAAATAAATAATCAGTAAAAAACCTCATGTGTAATGAGTGCTAAATCGGGCCATAGAGATAAATTCATAAACTGTTAAAGAGTCAAAGGAAGGGACTTTTAAGGTCAACTAGGCCGCTATACTTGTTTTACAGATGACCAATTTGACAGCATATAGTGAGGTGCTAATTGTGTGACACAGAAAAAAATAACAACCAAAGGTTTTTAAAGAGATTGTGGGGAGGGCTACATCCAATGGAGTTAGGGGAAAGAGAGATGGGTGTTGATAGCTGTCATCAAAGAATGATTCACAAAGAAGATGGGATTTGAATTCAAACTCAGATATAGGTATTATTTGACGGAGGTTGTTTGTAGGTGTGTGTCTCCATGCACATACACACACACACAGACTTGCACCTAGGGCATGGTTTGAGTAAAGCCATGAAGTGACTAGAATTTAAGTTGCATACTGTCTGCTTGTTCATTATTATATCAGCAGCATTGAAGTGGAGCAGGGTTTTTAGAAAAGATATGGGTACCTGAGCCTTACCCAGATTAATTGAACAGATGTCTTTAGGGGGTTTCCTGGCATGCTTAGCTACTAATTGAAAGGTTGTTGGTTTGAATCCACCATTCACTCTATGAGAGAAAAGACCTGATGGTCCCCACCCACAAAGAGTACATCCTAGGGTTTCCCTTATGGGCAGTTGTATCTGTCATATAGAGTTACTATGAGTCAGAATTAATCCCAGGACACATAGCAGCAATGACAGACATTTAAAAATAAACACTGGAGTGAGAAGTATGGAAAAGTATGGGCATCGGATTTTCTCATAAGGAGCTTACCATTTCGTGGAGAACTAAGACATATCAGAGTAAAATTAGTATGGTAAAAAGTCTATAGTCAGTAGCCTGTGGGCCGAAAATGGCATAATGAAACACAAGGATTTGAGATGAGATAGGTGGATGAAAAGGGAGAGTTGGAAAGACCATTTAGAAAACCAATTATAGTAATTACAGATTAAGAGGTTGAAGCTTAAGCTTAGAGTAATTTTTCTGAAAATAGAAAGGGAAGACATAATCTGAGCATGTTCACAAAGGCTTGCTGACTGGTGAAACCTAGAGGTAAAACCCGAGGGAAAAAAAGAGTCCAAGAAATTCAGTGGCAAATCCCTGACAAATGAAATGTTCACTTACGCATTTTTAGGGTGATGCTTGGAGTATGAAAATGTAACATTTAACTACTAAAAAACTAACATTTAACTTTTAAGATATCATTTTGGGGGGTGATTTGGAAATCTCTTTGAAAAAAGAAAGACCTCACAAGCTAGATTAACACAGAGGTTGCAACATTGGGTTCAACCATAATGACAATTGTGAGGATGGTACATCATTCCATTGTGTACAGGGTCATTATGAACCAGAACAGACTGTATGGAACCTAACAACAACAATACTGGCTTATGGTAAGAATGCAACTTCTGATCAGGATCTATTTGCTAGGCTATGTAATAATGTTTTATTATATTTACACTGCAAAAAACTTTATCTTCTTTTCCAATTTCCTTCTCACCAGAAATGGAGAGAAATATAGTTGCATAAGAGTTCCCCTTACAGAATTTTATAACATGTGTTGCATGGGTTGTATAAATTAGTATTAGGTTTGACCTCATTATCACAAACCATCACTAAATTGTGGTGTAATTCAGAGGATGAGAAATCTGGAGCAATATAGTTGCTGGCATTGGTTCAGGGACTCAAGGATATCATAGTTGAAGTCTGTCAGATTCTCTGGCCTTTTTCTGATGATTCAAGGCCTACTGCTGGAACTCTAGACATCAAGTATATTCCAAGCAATCAGAAGGAAAAAGTGTGGAAAGGCATAAAGACTTTTTCTGGGATTTCCCATAATTCACATTTATTTTTTGTTACCCACTCGTGTTTGCTCCATCAGTCATTTTGGTGGCTGTTATGCTGGAAACTATAGCACCAGCAGGAAGAACTATGGGGGACATATTTCAATGGAGCTTCCATACTAACACAAACAGGGAAGAAAGAAAGGCAGATATATTCTCACTGTTTAGTCACCTTATGAATAGCAGTGGAACATAGTGCCAGAAGATAAGCCCCTACATTTGGAAGGCCCCTAGAATACGACTGGGGAAGAGCTGCCTCCTCAAAGTCGTGTGAACTATAATGACATGAATGGAGCAAAGCTTTTTGGACCTTCATTTATTGACGAGGAACAAGTCAAAATGAGAAGAAATAGCTGCAAACATCCATTGACAATTAGAATGTGGAATGTATGAATGTATGAAAATTAAAAGTTGTCAAAAATGAAATGGAACATATAAAGATCAATATTCTAGGCTTTGTTGTTGTTGTTATGTGCTGTGGAGTCAGTTCCAGCTCATAGTGACCCTGTACAGCGTTTCCAAGGCTGTAAATCTTTACGGGAGCAGAAAGCCTCATCTTTCTTCTGCAGAACAGCTGGCAGTTTCAAACTGCTCACCGTGAGAAGTTCTGGTAATGTAGTGGCTGCTAATCCTAGGCTTTAGGGAGCTGAAATGGACTAGCACTGGCTATTTTGAATCAGATAGTCATATGATTTACTGTTTTGGGAATGACAAATTGAAAGGAATGGTGTCACATTCATCATCAAAAGGAGCATTTCAAGATC
Source organism: Chrysochloris asiatica (assembly GCF_000296735.1). Classification (NCBI taxonomy): domain Eukaryota; kingdom Metazoa; phylum Chordata; class Mammalia; order Afrosoricida; family Chrysochloridae; genus Chrysochloris; species Chrysochloris asiatica. The sequence continues at coordinate 6,470,204 of NW_006408590.1, read as the reverse complement.
TATCTTGATGTACCATACTGTCTTGGATGGGTTGCTATCAAAGTTGGAAGACCAGTTAATACTGCTATTATAAAGATTTACCAACTACCTGCTAAATACAGGGATTATAAAATTGAAACATATGATCAACTTTTTCAGGTTGAAATTGACCAAATGTGCAATCAAGATGTATTATAATTACTGGTGATTGATAATTACTGGTGATTGAATGCAAAAGTTTGAAACAAAACAATAGGATCTGCAGTTGCAAAATGTGGCCTTGGAGACAGAAATGGTGCAGGAGATTGCATGATAGAATTTTGCAAATTTCCATTGCAAATACCTTTTTTCAATAGCATAAGTGGCAACTATACATGTGGATTTTACCAGATGGAATATATTGTTGTTATTAAGTGTCCTTGAGTTTGTTCCGACCCATAACGGCCGTATCATCAGTGAAAACAAGCCCAGAGGCAGACTGTGGAACACACCATCAATTACTCATATGCAAATTCACACTGAAGCTGAAGAAAATGAAAACAAGCCCACAAGAGCCAAAGACAGACCTTGAATTTATCCCACCTGAATTTAGAGACCATCTGAAGAACAGATTTTATGCATTAAACACTAAAGACCAAAGACCAGAAGAGTTGTGGGATGACATCAAGAACATCATACATGAAGAGAGCAAAAAGTCATTAAGAA
>NW_006408590.1:6467573-6469420 GCF_000296735.1 Chrysochloris asiatica | reverse complement strand
AATACAACCCTGTCTCATACCTTTCCCAATTTTAAAACATTCAGTGTTCCCATGCTCTGTTCGAACAACTGCTTCTTGGTCTAGGTACAGATTTCTTAGAAGTACAAGTAGAGGTCCAAACGATTACTAATAGAATATCAGAAATAAATACTTCACTGAATGGCTAAAGGAGTAGAATTGAAGAGATAGAAGTCAGAACTAGTGAGTTAGAAGATAAATCTCTCAACACTACTAAGATAGAAGAGAAAACACAAGAAAGGTTAAAAAATATCTCAAGAAGGCCTAAAATTCATGTTGGACAACATGAAGAGGAATAACTTAAGAATTATTGGCATTCCAGAACAGGAAGAATCACACAAGTCTACAGAGGAGATAGCTGAAGAGCTTCTGGAAGGAAATTTTCTTAACATCCTGAAAAGTGAAAAGATAAGCATTCAAGATGCTCAACGAACCCCAGGAAGGATAGACCCTAAAAGACAATCACCAAGACATATAATAATCAAGCTCTCCAAAATCAAAGATAAGAACAGAATCCTTAAAGCAGCTAGGGAAAAGAGAAGTATAACATACAAAGTCAAGCAAATCAGATTAAGCTTGGATTTCTCAACAGAAACCATGCAGGCAAGAAGACAATGGTAAGACATATATAAAACCCTGAAAGTAAAAAGCTTCCAACTAAGAATTTTCTACCCAGCAAAGCTGTCAATCAAATACGATGATGTAATCAAAACATTCCAGGATAAACAGAAGCTAAGGGATTTTGCTAAACCAATCCTGCTATGAAAAACATCCTAAAGGAAGTTCTGTGGACTGAGAACCAACAAGAACAGGCAAAAACCAGAGAATGATGTACATGTCCACATCACCCTGAACTCAATCAACAAATGGAAGAATCATGAACAGAATAAAATGATAAGAACAGAATATCTGGGAGGTCAGTCTACAATCAAAACAATTACAATATGAAAGAAGGTAAACACAGTGGAACAGAGATTCAGGTGTTGGGAAGGTCAGGTAGATTACAGGATAAAATAGGCTGTCTTAAATGGAAGGAAGAATTAATGGAATATAAGGTAACCACAACAATGGGGTTGGGGTGGGGGGTTTAGTTTGGGTGTTGGGGAGGGCAATACAAGAAGGGGAAGAAGGCGGAAGAACAAGATAGATAGGGGAACATTGAGACAGGTTTGCATGGCCTAAGTGGGACAGAGGTAAATAGTGATGCATGTTCAACCTTGGAACAACAGGGCTCTGGGATACAGGGATCTAGGTATAGCTTGAAGCGGGAAATAATACTAAAATGCTTGACTGCCTTATGATTATCAGTTTCCCTTGCCTACTATTGTAAAATAGACACTTGAGTGGTATAGAAAGGAATGTTGGGAAACATGATAACAGAAAACTTGTAAGCCCATCTTCAGCCTATAACTGATTGGAATACCTAAAAGTGGTTGTAAACTTGCCCAGTGAAATAGGCCTCTTGCAAAACTTTTACATAGCATAGGATCTTGGGTGGAATCCTGAGTCCCATCCAGAACCTTTGAGGTGGGACATCCCCACTAGAAAGGACAAGCAGACTAGCCTTGTACAGCTAGAGTGACAGAAGATAAATCTTCAAAGAAAGATTATCAGGAAAAATCCAAAACAAAGATGTCAGTATGACTGGCTACTACAAGAATAAGCAAGCTGTTCTCCAGGAAGACATCAAGGCTAGCAATCAAGTTCCTTCAGGACAAACTCCCCTCTAAGACTGAAACTCAAAGGGAACACACAAACAAGCATGTAAACTTGATGGCAACCACATTGGTCTATTGGTGAGTAGAAGAGGGGGAAAGGCAGCAATGAAG
>NW_006408590.1:6452259-6461608 GCF_000296735.1 Chrysochloris asiatica | reverse complement strand
TCCAAGAGCTGAACAGAAAATTTCAAAGATCAGCTACAGAAGATAAAACCAGGTACTATAACAAAATATGCAAAGATTTGGAACTAGAAAACCAAAACGGAAGAACATGGTCAGCATTTCTCAAGCTGGGGGAACTGAAGAAAAAATTCAAGCCTCGACCTTCGTTATTGAAAGATTCTCTGGGCAAATTATTGAATGATTCAGAGGGCATCAAGAGAAGATGGAAGGAATACACTGAATCATTGTATCAAAAGGAAATGGTTAGTATTCAACCATTTCAAGAGGTACCACATGAACAAGAGCCAATGATACTCCCGCTAGGGTTGTGGGACATGAGCGGATACGCAAAATCGTCGGGTGAAGAAATGAATACAACTCGAGAGGCTTTTCAACTTGCTGTGCTGTCCGGCTATCCTCTCTAGCTTCTGCCCTTGCTTCTGCTTCCTGTTCTCTTTGCTGTCTGCCCTCTGCTCTCTGCTGTCTGTTCTCTCTGCTGTCTGCCTTCTCCCTCCTGCTCTCTGCTTCTTCTTTCTGCCTCTACTGCCTCTGCCTTCTTCCTCTGCTTCTGCTCACTCTCTGCTTCTTCTGCCTTCTCATAGTTCTGCTTCTACTCCTGCTCCCTGCTTTCCTATCTGCTGTCTCCTCTCTGCTTCCTCCCTCCTGCTCTTTTCTTCTTCTTCCACCTTGCTCTGTCAGTTCCTTCTGCTTCTACCTCCTTCTGCCGCTTCTGCCCCTTTCTGCTGCTTCTGCTACTTTTGTCTTCTATCTTCTTCTGGTTCTACTCCTGCTCTCTTTCTCTTCTTCCTACCTTCTGCCTGCTCTGCCTTCCCAGCTCAGCAAGTCTTTATTTTTTATACTTAAAACTACACAGTACATAATGAACTAACACTTTGATCTTTTCTTGAATTATTACACAGTTAATCACAACATTCTTGCACCTGGTCATTAGACAACTTTGACAAAACTATTTCTGTGATGTTCAACTAACCTTCATCTCTTTCCTCAGCATGTGTTAAGCGGTTTCTTCTTGTGTCCACTTAAAGATTAAGTCAAACCTTACACAATTCATTGCTACTTAGCAGACTACTGATTATACTTTCTTAGTAACATAAGTTTCTACTAATCATTAATGCTTGCACTACCTCATTATTCTTACTGATTAAGTATCAACTTTCTATCCTACATAATGTATTATTATTTTTATAATAAAGGTATAACTAACATCTACTTATTTATTTTTCTAGAGTATTCATTAAATTGCTTGGAAGTTATATGGCATAAAGTCCAACCTGGCTAATTGCTACAAGAAATATAGATTATTAAATCAAAACTATCTTTCACTTAAGTTCATTATTTTCTGCTTGTTTATGCAGGTGTCTGTATGTAGGGATTTGTGAATTCTAGCTAGTGACTGATTGTGGTGAGGCCTATGGGGGTAGGTCAGCTTGACTCTAATATACTATCTGTTTTTGTGGCCTCACAAATGCAGTTACTTAGGTTTTCTAAGGAAAGGGAGTAATTTATACAATTTCTCTTTGTATTCAATCCACCAAGGCTGAAAGCAATTGCTGCTAAGCTAGTTTTTCCTAAGGTTTGTAGAACTCATAGTGAAAGCTAAGAATATTGCCAAATTATATATTTTTCTAAGTAAAATTAAGAATACTCTATAGAGAAGGTAGAAAGCAACTTCTGAGAGCTATCTGTTTCATCAGACTACTCTACTATTTACTGGACTGTGTCAAGCAGTAAATCGAAGCTGTCCTCTACCCTCATCGGCCGCTCCCAGCAACTCAGGGAGGAAGTCCAAAGTATACTGAAAGAATAGGCAAAGAACAAGGCAGCAAGAATTGATGGAATACAAATTGAAATCTTTCAAGAAAGTGAGGCAGCACAAGAGGCACTCACTCACCTCTGCCAAGAAATTTGGAAGACAACTATCTGGCCAACTGATTAGAAGAGATCCATATTTGTGCCCATTCCAAAGAGAGGTGACCCAATGGAATGCAGAAATCATCGGACAATCTCTTTGATATCTCAAGCGAGTAAAGTTTTGCTCAAGGTAATACAGAAACGACTACAATCATACATTGACAGAGAACTTACAGAGGTTCAAGCTGGATTCAGAAGAGGCCATGAAATGAGAGATATCATTGCTGATGTCCAATGGATCTTGGCTGAAAGCAGAGAATATCAGAAAGATGTTTATCTATGCTTTATTGAATACACAAAGGCTTTCGATTGTGTGGATCATGACAAACTATGGACAACATTGAGAAGTATGAATATTCCAGAACACTTAATTTTACTTCTGAGGAATCTGTACCTCGACCAAGAAGCAGTTGTTCGAACAGAGCATGGGAACACGGAATGTTTTTAAATTGGGAAAGGTATGCGACAAGGTTTTGTTCTTTCACCATACTTATTCAACCTGTATGCTGCGCAAATAATACAAGAAGCTGAGTTCTATGACGAAAAACGTGGCATCAGGATTGGAGGAAGACTCATTAACAACCTGCGATATGCAGATGATACAACCTTACTTGCTGAAAGTGAAGAGGACTTGAAACATTTACTGATGAAGATCAAAGAGCACAGCCTTCAGTATGGGTTGCATCTCAATGTCAGGAAAAGAAAAATCCTCACCACTGGACCAATAAACAACATTCTTATCAACGGAGAAAAGATTGAAGTTGTCAAGGACTTCATTCTTCTTGGATCAACTATCAACACTCGTGGAAGCAGTAGGCAAGAGATCAGACGATGTATTGCATTGGGCAAATCTGCTGCACAGGAACTTTTAAAAGTGTTGAAGAGCAGAGATGTCAGCTTGAGGACTAAGGTGCACCTGACCCAAGCCATGGTATTTTCAATAACCTCATATGGATGCGAAAGCTGGACAGAGAATAAGGAAGATCGTAGAAGAATTGATGCCTTTGAGTTGTGGTGTTGGAGGAGAATACTAAAAGTGCCATGGACTGCCAAAAGAACCAATAGATCTGTTTTGGAAGAAGTGCAGCCAGAGTGCTCCTTGGATGCCAGGATGGCTAAACTTCGTCTCTCAAACTTTGGATATATTGTCAGGAGGGAACAGTCGCTGTAGAAGGATGTCATGCTGGGTAAGATGGAGGGTCAGAGAAAAAGAGGAAGACCCCAATGGGATGGATCAGCCAGGTGGCATCATTGATGGTGTCAAGTGTGGCAGCGGTAGTGAGGTTGGCCCAGGATCAGACATTGTTTCGTTCTGCTGTGCATGGGGTCGCTATGAGTCGGTTCTGACTCGATAGCACCTGACAACAACAAGAACAACAATTAATGAGGAATCTTGGCTGAAAGAAAAGAATGCCAGAAAGATGTTTATTTGTGCTTTATTGACTATGGAAAGGTATTTGTGAATCATAACAAATTATAGGTAATAGTGTGAAGAATAGAAATTTCTTAAAACTTAATTACGCTCATGTGAAATCAACAGCCAGTTGTTCAAACAGAATATGTTGATACTGTGTAGTTTAAAATCAGGAAAGGTATATGTCAGTGTTGTATTCTTTCACCATACTTATTCATTCTATATGCTGAGCAAAAATTCCAAGAAGATAACATTAGGATTTGAGGAAGTCTCATTAATGACCTGCAATGTGCAGGTGATACATGTGGTGCTGTGGGTTTACGGACTAGACTACAAAGTCTAGTTTGAACTGCAAGGTGGTTCAAGCTTACCAGCTGCTTTTTGGAAACTCCATCTAGGGTTGTTATGGGTCAGAACCAACTCCCTAGCACTTAACAACAACAACAGCAACATCTTGCTTGCTGAAAGAATGAAGAGTTAAAGCACTTACTGATGAGAGTATCAAAGACTACAGCCTTCAGTATGTGTTATGTTTCAACATTGTTGTTGTTGTTGTTAAGTGCTGTTGAGTCAGTTCCAACTCACAGCCACCCTGTAAAGAGTTTCTGAGGAGTGCCAAGTTTGCTGTTCAAACCAACCTTGTGGTCTAGTGCTTATGCTACAGCGCCACCATAAGGAAAAAAAAAAAATCCTACCAAATGGACCAGTAAATGCCATGATAAACCAAGAAAAGATTGAAGCTGTCAACAGTTTCATTTTACTTGGATCTACAATCAACACTCATAGAAGTAGAAATCAAATGACATATTGCATTGAACAAATCTGCCTAAAAGACCTTTTTAAAGTTTTAACAGCAAAGATGACATTTTGAGGACTAAGGTGCGTCTGCCTTAAGCCATGTTATTTTCAATCACATGATATACACTTGAAATCTGAACAATGAATAAGAAAGATTGAAGAATAATTGATACATTTGAAATATGGGATTGGTGAAGAATATGGACTATACCATACATTGCCAAAAGAACAAACAAATTGCTGTTGGAAGAAATACAGCCAGAAGCCTGGTTAGAAATTAGGATGGTGAAACTTCCTCGCACATACATTGGGCATGCTATCAGGATAGACCAGTTACTAGACAAGGATATCATACTCTATAAAGTAGAGGGTGAGCAAAAAAGACAAAGATCCTCAATGAGATGGCTTGACACAATGACAGCAAGAGTGGGCTCAAGCACAGCAATGATTGTTACGTTGCTGCGGGACTGGGCACTTTCTTTGTGTATGTGAGACATACAGTCACTATGAGTTGTAATTGACTTAAGGGCACTTAACAGCATTATATACTCACAATGCACCAAGATCCATGAGTTTCATGTTCATATTTGCTCTCCTTGTCCTCCCAAATTCCATGCAATGATGTAAATTGGCCCAGGTGGATACTTTGAAGGCATTAAGTTTGCATCACCGCTGAGGAACCCCAAGATTCAGAAATCTCGGAAGGGAGTTGATAGCAAACCTGACCACATTTTGCCCTAGAGAAGAATATTATCTTTATAATCCGACTCAGGAAACAAATCTGCCCTTTGCTGTCTTTTTCAAGGCTCATAACTCTACTACCATTGTTGGAAAAATAGTCCAGAACAAAAGCCTCTTCTCCTAAACCTTGAAAAAGTGCTGAAGAAACCCAAGGACAACTGTTTCCCAATAAACTCCTCTTCGTCAACATGACAAATATTAAGTTCACCAGAGTCCCTGAAAATGGCACCAGCCATCCCTCCCGCCAATAGAGCTCTCTCTTCTCATCTGGGTTCAGTGATTCATTGTAAGGCCCACACAGAACTCAACCACTATACTCACAGTTATAAGGCTTCTTAGGGGAGTTAACAGGTTACAATTCAGGGTCAGAAAGGTTCAGGGCACATTCTTCCAGTCCGAACAGCCTCTCCTCAGCTGTGCCCACAGACAAGGCTGCTCTCTGCCCAGGCAACGTTAGGAAGCTGTTTTTGGGCTACTGATAAATGCCCACAGGTATACCACTTCACTATAAGTACACCACAAGTATACCACTTCACCATAAGCCTCAGCCTGGAGGCACTCAGCTTTAGGTCCTCCAGTTAAGTGTCTGGAAGCACCCATTCTATAAGCAAGCCTCCTGCCCAGTCACTCACTTTACATGCTGTGTGGGCTGGAAAGCCCATTGCTGTCTCCCATGCTCTGGGCCTGGGATCATCTGCTTCTGCTCCTCTGCTGTCATAGCATTCCAGTTCCTGGGCTGAGGAGGTTCAGTATAAAAGGATTTCAGGGTCCAAAAGATGCAGCCCTCTCCTGGCTCCTTTTCTTTGATGGTAATGAGGTACCCCCTCCTGTTTCTGAGATGGCTCATTCTAAACCCATGTTAAAGTTCCCAGTTTTTACAATTCTAATGAATCCTATTGACAATCACAATGAAATCACATTATCCTATCAGCATTTTATCCCACTTTTTCTTACCCAAACCCATTAGGAAAAAGTAGTTTGTTAGGAGTTACAAGGACTGTGGGTATAAGAGCCACATGAAGTAATCCATGGTACTGCATAGAGATGGAACTGAAAGCTGCAGTGAAATTCTGCCAGTTTTGCAGCACTGCCTCAGTAGAAATTACAGAAAGTTCAATTGTGAAAAATAGCTGATTTTTCCTGGGATGTTGAGACAATGTTCAGCCTCTCAGACATGATTTCTTATGAGAAAATGTTTGCTAAGGAAATAAATATGTGCCTACTGGCACTTGCAAATAATAGTTTTCAAATTATTTAAATGATTCTTTAAAAGAAGTCAATGAGCAATCAGTGATAATTATCTTACCAACAAAAGCTGGAAGCAGTCTATCATTTCAGGGTAGATCACCATCTAGAGGTGCCATCTTGGATTAGTTTCCAACATGGGGGATCTAACAGTTCTCTCTCCCTCCCTTACTCCTACCTCTTTCCATCCATGGAAAACACCAAAATGGGCTTTTGCCTTTTTCATAGCCTCCAGGTACTTACTGGAATACAGTGGTCTCTAATTCTGTATTATTGAGAGCTGGGTGGGATTCTTCAGAGATAGTTAAGCATTAATAAGTAGACCAGGGTGGGTCGAAGGGAAAAACTATTTCTTTCACCTGGAAAAAGGAGGGGAAAGGAGCTCTAACTTGGAAATAGCGACAGTCTATTAAGAACACTTGGAAGACTAGGCTAGTTCTAGTTCCATAAACTTTAGTCTCTATTCTGTGCTTTTAGTTTGTGCTTGCTAATGCACATTCAAAGGAGAGCAATTATATCAGTACAACTTAACCTGGGTGTTGTTGTTGTTGTTAGGTGACATCGCGTTGGTTCCGACTCATAGCAACCTTATGCACAGAAGAACGAAACACTGCCCAATCCTGGGCCAACCTCACTACTGTTGCCACGCTTGAGTCAATCGATGCTGTTACTTGGCCAACCCATCTCATTGGGGGTCTTCCTCTTTTTCTCTGACCCTTCACCTTCCCAAACATGATATCCTTCTCCAGTGACTGGTCCCTCCTGACAATATGTCCGAAGTATACCTCATATTGTAGCAAGGAATGTAGGGACATTTATGCATATTCCTTTAGAGCAATTTAATAATCTGAGAAGCTGGATTCTGTGAAGAAGAACATGGCCCCAGGAATAGAGGAAAACACATTAACAACCTGTAATATTCAGATGATACAACCTTGCTTGCTGAGAGCCAAGAGAACTTAGAATTCTTATTGTTGAGGATGACATCAGGATAAATGGAGAACAGATTGAAGTTCTCAAAGACTTCATTTTGTTTGGATTGACAATCGACGCTTATGGAGGCAGCAGTCAAGATTATTATTTTTAAAGATGGAGATCAATAAAATAAGAAACTGTTAAAAGAGTGTGAAGAGCTGGATTTAGGGACAGGGTGGAACAGGTCAGAAAAATTGCTCTTTTCAGCTCTGAGCCTTGTAGTATTATTTGAAATTTTAAATGATCAACATATACTACTTAGATAAAAGTAAACAGTACATATTTTTTCTAAATAATGCAAGATAAAGATGGGCCTATGAGCTTGAGGGGAAAAAAAAAAAGAAATTAAATGATATATTGCATTAGGCAAATCTGCTGCACAAGACCTCTTTAAATTATTAAGAGCAAAAGTGTCTTGTTTGAGGACTAAGATTGTTGTTGTTGTTAAGTGATGTCAAGTCGGTTCTGACTCACAGTGACCCTGTATAGGGTTTCCTAGGAGCAGCAGATGTGCTTGAACCACTGACCTTGGGGTTCAAACCGACCTTGCAATCCAGTACATTAACCCTCAGCGCCACACCAAGACTGACCAAAGCCGTGATATTTTCAATCACCTCATATCCATGTGAAAGTTGGGCAATGAATAAGTAAGACCATAGAAGAATCAAAGCATTTGAATTACTTTGTTGGAAAAGAATATTAAAAATACCATGGACTGCCAGAGAACAAACAAATCTGTCTTTGAAGAAGTACAGCCAGAATGCTCCTTAGAAGCCAGGATAGTGAGAATTCATCTGTCATAATTAGGACATAGTCTCAGGATATAGCAGTTCCTGGAGAAGGACATCATGTTTGTTACAGTGGAGTGTCAGTGAAAAAGAGGAAGTTCCCCAAAGAGCTGAATTGATACAGTAGTGGCAGCAGCAGCTATGGGTTGAAGCATAACAACAATTGTGAGGATGACACAGGACCATGCAGTGTTTCATTTCGTTGTGCAATGAGTCACCACCTAAGAGCAGCAAGATGATTAAGAATCAACTCGATGGCAGTGGACTAGGTTCAGAGTATATTCTGTGATGAATAGAACCAGGTGTTCTTTGCTAGAATCTGTGGGCAATTCAATTATAAACAATAGCTGACACAGACCATATTTCAGTTACTGTTTTAAATACTTTTCATTATTCACTCCTTTGATTCTCACAATTAAAGGCAGTGGTGGTAGTTGTGTGCCCTAGAGTTGGTTCTGACAACTGAATAGCATCCTTGTATATGGTTTCCAAGGCTGTTAAATCTTTACAGGAGCAGAAAGCCTCATTTTTCTCTCATTGAATGGCTGGTAGTTTCAAACTGCTAACTTTGAGGTTAGCAGCCCGACGCGTAACGACTACATTACTAGAGCTCCTTCACAATTAAAGGTAGGTACTATTATTAGCACTATCTTATTGTTGAGGATTCAAAATGGACAATACTAGTCCATTTCAGCTCACTAATGCCTAAGATATCAATGTTTATGCGTTCCATTTCATTTTTGACAACTTCCAATTTTCCCAGATTCATACTTCGTACGTGCCATATTCCAATTTTCAGTGGACGTTTACAGCTGTTTCTCTTCATTTTGAGTTGTGCTCCATCAGCAAAAGAAGGTCCTGCGGCTATTCTCCCACGGCTTTACTCCATTCACATTATCACGGTCAACTCTACTTTGAGGAGGCAGCTCTTCCCCAGTTGCATTTTGAGTGCCTTCCAACTTGAGGGGCTTATTTTCCAGTACTATATAGTGCTTCTCTGCTATTCATAAGGTTTTCAGTGACTAAATATTCGGAAGTAGTTCGTCACTCCTTCTTCCTTGTCTGTCTTCATCTGGAAGATCATCTGAAACCTGTCCACCATGGGTGACCCTGCTGGTATTTAAAATACTGGTGGCATAGCTTTCAAAATTAGAGCAACTCACAAGCCACCACAGTATGACAAACTGACATATGAGTGGTGGCTTTGAATCTGATGACCAAATGGTTTACTATGCCAGAAATGATAAATTGAAGAGGAATTGTGTTGCATTCATTGTCAAAAAGAACATATCCAGATCAGTCATGAGGTACAACGCTGTCTGTGATAGGACAATATCCATGTGCCTATAGGGAAGCCCACTTAATACCACTATTATTCAAATTTATGCACTAACCATTAAAGCCAGTGAGGGTGAAATAGAAGAATTCTACCAACTTCTTCAATCTGAAATTGATCAAA
>NW_006408590.1:6444791-6449944 GCF_000296735.1 Chrysochloris asiatica | reverse complement strand
TCCATCAATGATGCCACCTGGCCAATCCATCTCGTTAGAGGTCTTCCTCTTTTTCTCTGACCCTCCACCTTACCCAGCATGACATCCTTCTCCAATGATTGTTTCCTCCGGACAATATGTCCAAAGTATGAGAGATGAAGCTTAGCCATCCTGGCCTCCAAGGAGGCATCGAGTCAGTTTCAAAGGAGCAACTGGTGAGTTTGAACCACTGACTCTGCAGTTCAAGCTGATCTTGTAGTCCAGTCATTATCCTGCAGTGCCACAGCAAGCTTTCAACAAATACTTGTTGAATAAATGAATGAAAGATCTATTTTAGGATTTGGTTAATCAGGATAGTTTTTATAGAAGATATCTAGTTTTTAATTGTCTTGAAGGAAATAATGAATTGTTGAAGGGGAAATGAGACTCTTGTCATTACATGTTCTCAAGTCAGTTCCAAGTGGTCTAAGTGACCCTACATACAATAGTATGAAACACTGCCCAACCTGTGCCATCCACACAGTTGTTTTGTCTGAGCCCACTGTTGCTGCCAGTGTGTCAATCCATCTTGCTGAAGCTCTTCGTTTTAGTCCACTGACCCTCCACTTTACCAAACATGATGTTCTTCTCCAGGGACTGGTCCCTCCTGACAACATGTCCCAAATATGAGAGACAGTTCTTTCCATCTTTACTTCCAAGGAGCAATCCAGTCATACTTTTTCAAAAACAGATTTGTGTTTTCTTCTGGCAGCCTATGGTTTATTCAATATTCTGTGCCAATGCTATAATTCAAATGCATGAATACTTCTCAGGTCTTCCTTATTCATTGTCTGACTTTCACAAGAATATGTTGTTGTTGTTAGGTACCATGGAGTTGGTACTGACTCATAGCGACCTTATGCACAGCAGAACAAAACACGGCCCGATCCTAGGCCAACCTCACTATTGCTGCCACACTTGAGTCCATCGATGCTGCCACTTGTCCAATCCATCTAGTTGGGGGTCTTCCCCTTTTTCTCTGACCAAACATGATATCCTTCTCCAGCGACTGGTCCCTCCTGAAATATGTCCCAAGTATGAGAGACGGAGTTTGGCCATCCTGGCCATGAATATGAGGGGAATGAAAATACCATGGCTTGGATTAGATTGACCTTAGTCCTGAGAGTGACGTCTTTGGTTTTTGACACTGAAGAGGTGTTTCGTAGATTTTCTCCAATTCAGTATGTCCTTTGGTTTCTTGACTGCAGTTTCAATGAGCGTTCAAAGTTGATCCAAGCAAAATGAAATCTTTTACAACTTCCATTTATCATGATGCTGTTTATTGATTTAGTTGTGAGGATTTCCATTTGCTTTACACTGAACTGCAACATAAACGTCAATCCATATTGAAAACTGTAGTCTTTGGTCTTCTTCAGCAAATATTTCAAGTCCTCTTTACTTCCAGCAAGCAAAGTTGTATAATCTGCATATCACAGGTTGTTAATGAGTATTCCTCCAATTCTGATGACAGATTCTTCTTCATATAGTCCAGCTTCTCCAAGTATTTGCTCAGCAAACAGATTGAATACATATGGTAAAATGTAGTTCACCATATATTTCCTAATTTTAAATCGCGTAGTAACCCTTGTTCTGTTGAAATGACTATCTTTTGGCCTAAGTTCAGGTTCCTCAAGAGGATAATTAAGTGATCTGGAATTCCCCCTCTTTGCAGTGTTATCCATAGTTTGTTATGATTCACACAGTTGCTTTTTGCATTAAAGCACAAGCAAATATCTTTCTGGTAGTTTCTGCTCTCAGCCAAGATTCATCTAAACATCAGTACCAACATCCTATGCTTTACATTCTTTCCTGAGTCTGGCTTGGATTTCTGGCAGCTGTCAATGTATTGCTGCAACCATTTAAAAATTATCCTTAGGAGAATTTTACTTGCAAGTGGCATTAATGATAAAGTTCTAGGATTGCCACATTCTGTTGATTCACCTTTCTTTGTAATGGGCACAAATATGGATCTCTTTCAATTGGTTGGTCAGGTAGCTGTCTCCCAGATTTCTTGGCCTAGATGAATGAGCACCTCCAGCATTTCAATTTGTATTCCATCAATTCCTGGATCCTTGTTTTTCACCAATGCCTTCACTGCAGCTTAGACTTTTTCCTTCAATACCATTGGTTCTCGATCAAACGCTAACTCTTAAAATGTTTGAATACTGACCACTTCTTTTTTGTACAATGACTATGCGCTCTTTCCATCTTCTTTTGAAGCTTCCTGCATCATTCATTATTTTGCCCTTCTATATTGCAAGTCAAGGCTTGAATTTTCTCTTCAGTTCTTTGAGTTTGAGAAATGCTGAGTGTATTCTTCCCTTTTGGTTTTCTAACTCCAAGTCTTTGCACATTTATTATAATACTTCACTTTGTTTACTCGTGCTGCCCTTTGAAGTTTTCTGTTCACCTCTTTGGCTTCCTCATTTCTTCACTTTGTGGCACTGTGGGATAAAGCACTGGACCAAAAAGTCGGTTCAAATCACAAGATCAGTGGTTCAAACTCACCAGCCACTCCTTGGAAACCCTATACAGGGTCTCTATGAGTTGGAACTGACTAGATGAAATTTAACAACAACGACTTGAGAGCAAATTTCAGAGTCTTCTGACATCCGTTTTGGCCTTTTCTTTCTTTCCTGTCTTTTTAACTACCTTTTGCTTTCTTCATGTATGATGTTCTTGATGTCATCCCACAACTCTTCTTGTCTTTGGACATTTGTATCTAATGCATCAAATCTGTTCTTGAGATGGTCTGTAAATTCAGTTGAGATATTTTCAAGGTTATGTTTTGGCTCGTATTTACTTGTTTTAATTTTCTTCAGCTTCAGCCTAAACTTGCATATGAGCATTTGAGGTCTGTTCCACAGTTGACTCCTGGCCTTATTTTGGCTATGATATTGACCTTCTTCATTGTCTATTGTCTCTTCTACTGATGTAATCAATTTCATTCCTGTTTGTTCCATCTGGCAAGATCTGTATGTATTAGTTTCTGTTTATGTTGTTGAAAAAGGATATTTGCTATGAATAAATTGGTCTTGCAAAAGTCTATTATGCAATCCAGAGAGGAAGAGCGACTGTGTGCTGAAGACCTGGGGGGTACGGGGGAAGGATTGCATGGAGGGGATTATAACCATGGCAATGAGATGATATACAATAGAATGACTGTAAAACTAATGTTCTCCCATGTAAACTATAACATAATTCACAATAAAACATTTAAGGAAAAAAAAAAAGTCTACGATGCAATCCTCTGCATCGTTTCTGTCACGAAGACTGTATTTTCCAACAACTGTTCCTTCCTCTTTGTTTCCAACTTTCAAATTCCAGTCATCAGTAATTATCAATGAATCTTGATTTCATATTTAATCAATTTCAGCTTGAAGAAGTTGGTTGAATTCTTCAGTGTCTTCATCACTGAATTTAGTGGTTGATGTGCAAATTTGAGCAATATTAATATTAATTGATCATCCTTGTAGGTGTATGAATATTATTGTATTGCAGACAGCATTGTACTTCAGGATTGATTTTGAAATGCTATTTTTGATGATGAATGCGATGTCATTTCTCTTCAATTTGTCGTTCCTGGCATAGTAAACCATATGATTGTGTCATTCGAAATGGTCAGTCTATTTCAGTTCCATTTTGTTTTTGATGACTTCTGATTTTTCTAGATTCATACTTAATGTGTATATTTCATGTGCTGATTATTCATGGATATTTGAAACTGTTTCTTCTCATTTTGAGTTGTGCCCCATCAACAAATGGAGATCCCCCAAACTGTACTCCATCCATGTAATTAATGTTATCATTATTTTGAGGAGGCAGCTCTTCCCCAGTCATATTTTCAGTGCCTTCCTCCCTGAGGGGCTCCTCTTCTGGCACTGTGTTCTGCTATACTATTCATAAGGTTTTCCAGTGGCCAATCTTTAAGAAGTGCTCTGTTGTCTCCTTCCTTGTCTGTCTTAGTTTGGAAGCTCTGCTAAAACCTGCCCATCATGGGTGGCTCTGCTGGTAATTAAAATGCCAGTAGCATAGCTTTTGGACTCCTGGTGTGAGGCTGTAGGATCAACATTGGACTATGAACCACAAAGTTGGCAGTTCAAACTCACCAGCTGCTCCTTGGAAACCCTATACAGCGTTACTATGAGTCAGAACTAACTTGACAGCACTTAACAACAGTAACAGTATAGCTTTCAGCATCACAGCAATATGAAAGTTACCCGACAGTACTTTAAGCTGACAGACAAGCGGTGGAGGGGGCAATCTTGTTGTTGTTCAGTGCTATGGAGTCTGTTCCGACTCATAATGACCCTGTGTAGGATTTCTGAGGTTATCAATATCTGCAGGAGCAAAAAGCTTCATCTTTCTCCCCCGGAGCAGCTGGTGGGTTCAGATCACCTACCTTGTGGTTTTGCAGTTCAGTGCTTATCCTACACAGCCATGGCACTCTTTGTTGTTAAGTGCTTTTGAGTCACTTAACAACTCATAGCAACCCTGTATAGGGTTTTCAAGGAGAGGCTGGTGGGTTTGAACCACTGACCTTGCATTTAGCAGTCTGATGTTTAGCTTATAGAGCCATATCATGGCACTCTAGGTGGGCAAAATACTGTACATTGGCATTTATAAAATCTGTGTCTAAAGAGTTACACAAATAATTTGATTTCTTTAAATATACACATATGAATGTACTTTCATATGTGTATATACACATAAACATGTATATGCAACACTTGTATACACACGTTTCTATTAAGCTATATAAAAGACTGTAGTAAAACCAGATAGTCAAATGTTATGTATCAAATTTCAACCAAAAAATTTATTTTAAAAAGTAAAAAAATAACAATTTTAATTGTATTTTACTTTCTATCACAAAATAATCAACAGATACCTAAGTTCGTCTACTTAGCCACAAGGCTAGCATATATTTACATTGTTGTTGCTGTTGTGAAGTGCCGTCAAGTTGGTTCCAACCCATAGCGACCCTGTATAGGGTTTCCGAGGAGCGGCTGGTGAGCTTGAACTGCCGACCTTGCAGTTCAAATGGCTTTGCAGTCTGGCGCATTAACCCACAATGCCACACCAGGACTCCATATTTACATTAGTAACTTATAAAAATTTTAAGTAAGTAGTAT
>NW_006408590.1:6437291-6439791 GCF_000296735.1 Chrysochloris asiatica | reverse complement strand
TAGCCTCAAAGCATATTTAGGTGCATATCTTTAAAAATAGAAACTTTACTCATAAAATGTTCACATTGACTTATTGAGTGTCATGAAGGCTAAGTCCTCCATAAATGGTAAGTGCTTATAAATATATATGATTAATTTTTATATTATGAAAATGATGCAAATTTTATGGGCTCTGCAGTGATCGTGAAATTCATTGCTGAAGCATTCCTGCATTGAAATGATGAGAAATTAATGAATTAATGGAAAGAAAATCAGATTTTCTTACGGCCAACTTAACTTTGGTGTTGTTACCAAAGCACAGCATAGAAATGAGCTACATGTGTAACACATCAAACAGGATCTTGCCACCTACACAGCTAATCCATTGATATTTTTGTGAATGGGGGTTTCATTAATGCTTTGTATTTTATAGTGCAATTCATTTATGAAGTTGCAGATATTTAAAAGAGAAGAGGAAATTCCTTCCTAACCTTGGAAATGATCATTTTCTTTCTTGAAGCATGAGATTTGATTGTCCTTGCAATCTTGGCTCACACTTACTGTCGGCACCGTGAATTACAGATCCTTTGTCAGTCATAGTGTTTGACTCCATGACCTCCTACAGAAAGTGGAGGTGGGAGCTCTCTGATACAAGATCATAGGAGTACCTAGCTAGGAGCAGAGTGCTCTCGTTGCTCTATAAATGCAAATCTATCTGGATCAGAAAAAAGAGATTAGATTAGTTTCAGGAAGCATTTGACCTATGAAATTGTATTTAAAAATTCCAAAGTAGATACCACAGTAGCTTTTTGTCTCTATGAGAATTAGGGAAAATGGAGAAAATTTTGACATATTGGGTTGGAGAAAAGCAGACATTTGGGTAAATTACCAATTCAGACTTGTTTTTAGAATGTATGATGTTTTGGATGGAACCAGGGCAAAAGTTGAGTTTTCTTTATATCTGGAAAAAAATATGTACATGGTCCTTAGTGGTGTATACTCTCTCCCACTCCCTGCAATCAAAAGTTATCTCATTTGATTTTCTTAGTAGTTCTTAAGATGTTGTTGTTAAGCATTGTTGAATCAGTTCAGACTCCTAGGAACCCTGTATAGGGTTTCTAAGGAGCAGCTGGTGGTTTGAACTGCTGACCTTATGGTCTGCAATCCAGTGCTGATCCACAGCGCCACACCAGAAGTTCCTAAGATATGCAAGACTTATTGTTACTTCTACAAATTCCCATTAATTGTGAAAATAATATTAAGAAGAAATATATAAAATACTCATAAAAGCACCTGTTTTTAAGTAACCTCAGGCACTTTGGAAATATTGTTTATATATGACAAACAGAATACTCACTACAAATCAAACTCATGAGTTTTTTTTTGTAATGTTCCTAAGGAGGAGTGCTACCATAATTTGAACAAGTTAATATTGTTAATCGTATTTCAGTGGGTGCACACCTTAGACTGGATAGAAGCAAAACCTGCATAACTTAAACACACACACACACACACACACACACACACACACATTTATCTCAAGGAAATATCTGGAGCAATTGCAAAGACTAGCAACGTTTAGGTGTCCAAAGTTTAGATGTCAGACTGGAGGCTTCTTCTGACTCACGTAGTTGAAGAGCCTAATGAATCCATGATTGGCAGATAAAATGGTAGGCTGCTGGCTCACTGGCAGCAAAGGCTAATGAATCCCTAGATTGGCAGGCAACATGGCAGGCCACTGGCTTGAGTCCAAAGAATTGGAGGTAATGACAAGCCAGAGGCAGGATCCAGACTGAGAAAAAGTAAGAGAGTTTTGCCAGAACATTGATAAAGATTGGAAGCAGCCCACACCCTCAAGGAAACTCCATTTCAACTGATGGGCTGCTCATAGCAGATCTCATCATGGAGGTGATTACTTTATAAGGGAACTTCAAAAAATTCATGGAAAAGTTACATTATCTTTTTTTTTCTTAAACGATTTATTGTGAATTATGTGATAGTATACATGGGAGAACATTAGTTTTACATTCATTCTGTCGTATATTGTCTCATTGCCATGGTTACAATCCCCTCCATGCAATCTTTCCCCCGTGCCCCCCAGGTCTTCAGCACACAGTCGCTCTTCCTCTCTGGGTCTAGAGTCTCCAGCTGCTCCATAGCTCCATGTCATCATCTGTGGCTCCATTTCAGGCATCACTGCTTCTCTGGGTAGCGTCCCGCTCTCTGCTCTTCTCCCTTGATGGTCCTAGGGACCTCTGCTCCCAGACTGAAAAGTCAATCACTCCCCTCCTTGCTATAAAACATTCACCTTTACATTTCCAATCCTCACAGTCAGTCCTGATAACAATTATTCACTATTGTATCACAAGACACCCGTCTGCATTTCATTGCATCAGCCCCGCCTGTTGTTGTTGTTGTTATGTGCCATCGAGTCAGTTCCGACCCATAGCGACCCTGTACAGGGTTTCCGAGGGTGTAAATCTTTACGGGAGTAGAAAGCCTCATCTTTCTCCCGCGGAGC
>NW_006408590.1:6432037-6436448 GCF_000296735.1 Chrysochloris asiatica | reverse complement strand
ACTCCAGGTTGGTCTGCTTGTCCTTTCAAGTGGGAATTTCCCGTCTCTGGAGATCTAGATGTGGTTCAGGCTTCCACCTATAGTCCCATGTATTGCAGAGGCTCCGCAGGAAGCCTCCTTCACTGGGCACATTGTTACATTATCTTTTAACTCTAATTTTCCATGAACTTTCTGAAGCCCCTTTATGCATCAGATCTCATCATAGGGATTACTGCATCATAACTGGAAAACCATTGAGAATCATATCCCACCCAACCAAATTGACACACAACATTAACTATCACAGTGTATATAGCTGAATATCAAAGAATGAAATATCAAAGCATTTATAATTAAACTTTTCAATATGTTGAAAAAGTTCTTTTCTTGTCCATGTATTTGAATATGTAAGGTTCTATTGTTTCAAAACCCACCAGCTGATCCATGGGAGAAAGATGAGACTTTCTGTCTTGTAGGTATATAGCCTTGTAAACCATATTTAGGGTCCCTATGTATCGGAATCTACTCAATGAGTCTTTTTGGGTTACTGCACTCTTTCAAGAAAGATTTAAACAAGTTAAAATGAATGCTTTATTAAAAAGTTGTAGATACTTTTAATCAGGGAGTGTGATGACTCTGTATGATAAGCACTAGACTGTGAACCACAAGGTCTGTGGCTCCATAGGAGATAGCTACTGCATGGGAGAAAGATAAGGCTTTCTGCTTCTGCAAAGATTTACAGCCTCCAAAAGTGTCCACAAGGTCGCAATGAATCAGAACAGTTTTGATGGCACTTAACAACAACAAAAATAACTTTAGTCAAAACATTTATTCTTTAAAATGTATTTAATAATGTTGTTGTTGTTGTTAAGTACCGTTGAGTCGATTCCGACCCATAGTGACCTTGTATAGGGTTTCCAAGGAGCAGCTGGTGAGCTTGAACCTCCGACCTTACAGTTCAAAAGGCTTTGCAGTCTGACGCATTAACCCACAGCGCCACATAAGTGGTTATTTCTTATCAGGCTAGAAATATGGACATTGTATTCCCATAATTATTTTATTATTGAGTATTATTTCTTTGAGATGCTAAAAGTATTTAAATTGTGTATTGTGAATTGAATGAAGGTTTACAGAACAGATTAAAAGTTTTGCATTAAAAAAATAATATACTTTGCTTCATTACATTGTATGTAAGCCCCTCTGTGTACCAATAGTTAACAGAATTTACCTCTATTTACTTTAACTATTGCATTGCTCCCTGTGTCTCCTGCAATACATCTTTCATGTGTTAAACTCCATTTTATATATTGCGTGCCCTGTCACCCATGTTAACATGTTAATGTATGTCTACCCTCCAGCCAGTGAATAATTTTCCCTCCCACTTGCCCACTGGAACCATCATGGATTGTTTCTTTTAAATTTTAAAGACTTTTTATTGTGAATTGAGTTAAAGTTTACAGGGCAGATTATCAGTTTTACATTCCATAAATCACATTTTGCTTCATTGCAATGATTACAATCCCCTCCATGTATCATCAGTCAACAGTATTTACCTCTATTCCACCTCCCCTTTTTTTGTTGTTGTTGATGTGCACATACAAAACAGAAAATACATATTAATTTAAATGTCTAAAGGGTAAACTTTGCAATCCTCTTGTTTGCAGGCACACAGCCTTCTCAGTCCATGGGCCTGGAGTCCTCAGCTCTTCAATCTCTCTGTGCCATCACCTATGCCACCATCTCTGTTGTCACCATTTTTATGGTTAGGATCCTATGGTCCACTCATGCTCTTTCCTCTTACTAGCCATAGCGTCCTCTGTTCCTGAAATGGAGAATTAATTACTCTCTCGTTTTAGTTACACATCTTCTATATTTAAATTTGTGACAATCACAATTAGTCCTGATAACAGTTACACATAATGGAATTGTAAAATCCTATCCCTGTCCTCCCCCATCCCCTTTCACCAGATCCATCTGGAAAAGAGGAAAATTATTAAGGGGGAGTTCTACCTTACCACCCTCTTACAAAACTAAGTATACTAATGAAAGCTTGTAAGCCGGCCACTTTGTGCCTTTATAGTCCCCCAATTTTGATAGCTGAAGTATAAGTTGCCCATCTCTATCAACCCAGTGTACCGAGGAGGCAAGCTTGATCCTTGACATGAAGAGCCCTTTCCTTTTGGTTGGAATTGTGAGCAACTACAAGGAGCTCTGGTAGCGTAATGGTTACAAATTGGTCTGTTAATCTCAAGGTCAGCAGTTTGAAACTACCAGCCATTCCACAAGGAAAAGATGAGGCTTTCTGCTCCCATAAAGATTTACAGCCTCGGAACCCCTGTACAGGGTGACTATGGGTCAGAATCGACTCAACCGCACTTAACAACAACAACATCCATAAGTAAAGTTCAGTTCATTAAATTGTAGCAATTTAAGCTTGCGCCCTATATCAAACTTCTTTATCTTTATCTGGTCAAATTCTGGTCAGCTACCCATCCAAACAATGTCAAATTAGTACTGTTTTCAAGCTTGGGAGTTCTTGCACACATACCCCCATTTCAGATCAGCTGGCTGCTTCACTCTGAGCTCCAGTCTTTGTTGCTCAAAGGTTGTGTATAAATCACTATTTACTTCTATCCCATTTAGCCTTTGAATACCTCCCTAAGTCTATCCCTATCTTCTTTGTTCATTTGCGCCCTCCCTCTTCTTTAGTATTTTCTTCCCCTTCCTTGTATATTGCCCTCCCTGTCACCTCAGCTATCATATGTCAACCTCTTATTCCATGAAATGCTGACCCTTCCTTCTCACCCCTGGTAACCATCAAAGGTTTTTTCTTTTAGTATGGAAATCTTTTCTTAAGCTTTTACAATAATGGTCTTATGCACTATTTGTCTGTTTGTGTATGACTAATTTCATACACATAATTTCATACACATAATACACATACAGCATAATTTCCTCAAGGTTCATCCATGGTGTGAGGTGTTTTGAAGCTTTATCATTATTCTTCAAAGTAGCATAGTATTCCATTGTGTGTATGTACTTAAGTTTGTTTATCCATTCTTCCATTAATGGGCATTTAGGCTGTCTTCATCCTTTTGCTATTGCAAATAGTGCTGCGATGAACATTGGAGTGCACATATTTACTCATGTTCTGGTTTGTGTTACTTGTAGATATATACCATGTAGAGGAATTGCTGGATCATAAGGTATTTCTATTTACCACTTTCTGAGGAAGTGCCATACCATTTCCCAGAGTGGTTGAATCATTTTACAGTCCCACCAGCAATGTAGGAGTGTCCCAGTCTCTCCACACCATTGCCAGCATTTACTGTACCCTGTTTTTTGAACTGTGCTCTTAATGTTGGTGTAAGATGATATCTCATTGTTGTTTTCATTTGCATCTATCTAATGGCTAATACAATCAAGATGGCAGATCAGGTAGACGTGCAGTGAGGAGCTCCATCACCAACAACACAGAATACTGGGCAAAGCAGGCTCGGGGGATGGTGCTAGAACTCTGAACCACATATAAAGGAATATTTAGAAAACTGGAAGGCTTACAGCTAGGGGAATTAGTAGGAGAATCAAGAAATCCATTGCTTTCTAATTCAAGATGCTCAGCTATTCCCAGAGCCACCATCTTGGGAGAGAACAAGTGGGGGGAAGGATCAGAACAGCCACGAACACCTGACAGAACCAAGGAGATACAGTTGTGGACATTCTTTTTCTGGTATCTGTCCATTGTTCATTGGTCTCTCCCTGACTGTGCACCTCCAATCTGGTAACTAGAGGGGATACCTGAGCGAATTGATATCCCAACCCCACCCCTGGAGGGTACTACTACGCATGTACACAGATCTCCTTGAAATTTAAAGTGACAGTTTTGTCATAAAACCAAATGGCTACCACTTGTCTCTGTTGTACTGTGACTCCTTGTGAGTTGCTGTGATTCTGAGGGTTATGCCACCGGTATTTTAAATAACCAGCAAGGTCACCCATGGTGGACAGGTTTCAGATGAGCTTCCAGACAAAGACAGACTAGGAAGAAAGAGTGCCGAACTACTTCTGAATTTTTAGTCACTGAAAACCTTATGACTAGCAGAGAAACACTGTCAGATACAGTGCTGGAAAATGAGCCCCTCAGGTTGTAAGACACTCAAAATGCAACTGGGGAAGAGATACCTCCTCAAAGTAGAGTTGACCATGATGACATGAATAGAGTTAAGCTTAGGGGAGAAAAGCCCACAGAACCTTCATTTGCTGAAGGGGCACAACTCAAAAATGAAGATAAACAGCTGTAAACATCCATTGAAAATCGGAACATGGAATGGGTGAAGTATGAATCTAGGAAAATTGGAAGTTGTCAAAAATGAAATGGAATGCATAAACATCAATATCTTAGGCATTAGTGAGCTGAAATGGACTGGTATTG
>NW_006408590.1:6426385-6430447 GCF_000296735.1 Chrysochloris asiatica | reverse complement strand
CTGATGTCCGATGGATCTTGGCTGAAAGCAGAGAATATCAGAAAGATGTTTACCTGTGCTTTATTGACTACGCAAAGGCTTTCGATTGTGTGGATCATGGCAATCTATGGACAACATTGCAAAGTATGACTATTCCAGAACACTTAATTGTACTCATGAGGAATCTGTATCTAGACCAAGAAGCAGGAGTTTCTTCCAGTGAGAACCAATGCAGGACTGGCCAGACCCGCTTTGGAAGATACTCCTGTTGTAAGCTCTTCCTGTTGACCCATCCATAATGTCTTAAAACAGTCTGGAATGCATTGTTATTAAGTGACATTGATTTGGTTCTGACTAATAACTACAATTTGCGCAACTGAACAAAAACACTGCCTGGTCCTGTGCCATCCTCAGAATTGTTGCAATGCCTGATCCCATTGTTGCTGCCACTGTGTCAGTCCATCTCATTGGGGGGTCTTCTTTTTTTTCCACTTACCCTCCACTTTACCAAGCATAATGTACTCCTCCAGAGACTGGTCCATCTGATAATATGCCTGAAGTATGAAAGACAACGTCATGCTATCCATACTTCTAAGGAACATTCATTATTCCAAGACAGATTTGTTTGTCTTTCTAGTGGTTTATGATGCTTTTAATATTTTTTTGAGCATCATAATTCAAATACATTCAAATACTGAAAGTACCATGCCTTGTGTCAGGTGCACCTTAGTCTTCAAACTGTCTTAGTCTTCAAAATATCTTTGCTCTTGAACATTTTAAAGAGGTCCTGTTTAGCAGCTGGAATATGCCCTTTAATTTTATTTTTTACTGACACTTCAATTAATGTTGATCCAAGCAAAATGAAGTTTTGACAATGCCATTTTTTCCTTCATTTATCATGATATCATTTGTTAGTCCAGTTGTGAAGATTTTTGTTTTGTATTTGTTTATATTTACATTCTTTACATTGAGGCACAATACATACTGAAGGCTGTAGTCTTTGATATTAATCAGCATTTATTTTAAGTTTTCTTCACTTGCAGCCTGTCACAGGTTGTTATTGAATCTTCCTCCAGTCCTGATGCCATGTTCTTTTCATATAATCCAGATTTTGAGATTATTTGCTCAGCATATGGATTGAATAATTATTATGGGAGGGTATAACCCTGTTACTCACCTTTTCTGATTTTAAATCCTTCAGTATCCCCTTGATATGTTAGAACAGATGCTTCTTGTTATAAGTACAAGTTACTCATGAACACAATTAAGCATTCTAGAAAACCAACTCTTTGCAATGTTATCCACAGTTTTTTAGGATCCATACAGTCAAGCCACTCTGCATAGTCAATAAAATGCAAGTAAACATCTTTCTGGTCTTCTGGTGTGGTACTGTAGGATAAGCACTGGACTCTGAATCAATGATTCCCTTAGTTCCACGTTCTCTTCTGAATCTAGCATGTGTTTTGGCAGTTTCGTGTTTATGTACTATTGCAGCCATTTTTAAATTAGCTTCGTCAGAATTTTACTTGCATGTGTTATTAATGATATTGCTTGATGATTCCCGTATTCTGTTGAATCACCTTTCTTTGGAATGGGCACAAATATGGATATCTTCCTTTCACTTGGGCAAGTAGCTGTCTTCCAATTTTCTTGTCATAGATGAGTGAGCATCTCTAGTGCTGCATCAGTTGGTTGAAAATTTTCGATTTGAATCTGGTCAGTTTCTGGAGTGTTGTTTTTTGCTAATACCTTCAGTGCAGCTTGGACTTCTTCCTTCAATACTATTGGTTCTTGAAATGATTGAACAGTGACCATTTCTTTTTGATACAGTGACTCTGTGCGTGTCTACCCACTTCTTTTGATGCTTTCTGTATCATTCAATATTTTGCCTATGTAATCATGCAGCATTGCAAATTGAGGCTTGAATTTTTTTTTATTATTATTAAATAAATGTTTTATTGTGAATTGTGTGATAGTCTACATGGAAGAACATTAGTTTTACATTCATTCTATCATCTATCGTTTCATTGGCATAGTTACCATCCTGTCCATGCATCCTCACCCAAACAAAGGGTGTACCTTGTAAGCCTGCACCCCCTTTCCCCCCCAACACCACCACAGTCCTCAGCCCCTTTTTCTCTCTGGATCCCAAGTCCCCAGCCACTCCATCTCTTCACGTTGTCTTCTCTGCCTCCATCTCAGGCCTCACTGCTTCTCTGGGTAGGATCCTGCTCTCCACTCTTCTCCATTGATGGTCCCAGGGTCCTCTGCTCCTAGACTGAAAAGTTAATCACTCCCCTCCTTGCTATAAAATGTCCACCTTTACATTTCCAACCCTCACAATCAGTCCTGATAACGATTATTCACTATTGCATCACAAGAGACCCATCTGTATTTCATTTCATCTGCCCTTGCTGGACAGGCTGGATACTATTCACTGGAGACTCTACCTTCCTCCACGTCCTTTGTATCTAGGTTACCTCTTGAAAGCTGTAAGCCAGTCATTTCTTACCTTTGTATCCCTCCCCCCATTTTGGGTAGCCAATGTCCAAATTGCCCGTCCCTGTCTACCCCTTGTGTAGAGGGGGTGGGAATAGTTCTTGCAGCAGGGATTTGTTTGCTCTTTTGAGCTACTACATTTTCAGGTGTAGGTCTTGTTTATTTAATTGTATCAGATGACGCTTTTTCCCTCTTTTTTCTTCTTTGGGTTGAGCTCTGTTCATCCAGTCATTGAAGCCAGGTCAAGTGGGTATCATCTGCAAGTGTGGGTGTTCTTGCATCTGTCTGCCCCTTTTTTTTTTATCGGCTGGCCGCCCTACTCTCCGTTCTAGTCCTCTGTGGCTGTGTCATTGACTCTGTGCCCATGAGTCCCCAGGTCTTGCCTCGCTGCTGGCCGACCGGGTCTCCACCCGGGTTCACAGTAGTTTGCTGAACGATGTAGGGCTTAGCTCACTACTTCATTCATGTTTTTCGGTCACTTCCCCTTATGGGTGACGTGCGTGGTTGCCAATTGAATTTTTTTTTATTCAGTTATTTCAGTTTGAGAAATGCTGAGTGTGCTCTTCCCTTTTGGTTTTCCAATTCTTTGCACATTTCTTGATAATACTTCACCTTGTTTTCTCGAGCTGCCCTTTAAATTTTTCTGTTCAGCTCTATTTCTTCCATTTTCTTTAGCATCTCTATGCTACAGAAAAATTTTCAGAGTCTCTTCTGGCATTCATTTTGGTCTTTGCTTTTTTCCTGTCTTTTTATGAACTTTTGCTTTCTTCCTGTATGATATTGCTGGTGTAATCTCATAACTCTTCTGGGCTTCAATTACTAGTGTCTTATGCATCACATCTGTTCTTGAGATACTCTCTAAATTATGGTGGAAAATGTTTAAAAGCCATACTTTGGTTCCTGAGAATTTGTTTAAATTGTCTTATTTTTTAGTCTGAATTTTCATATGATCAATTGATGGCATGTTCTATAGTCAACCCCTGGGTTTGTTTTGGCTTATATTACGGAGTTTTTCCACTGTCACTTCACACAGATGGGATCAGTTTATTTCTATGTACTTCATATGGTGAGGTACATGTGTGTAACTGCTTTTTGTGCTGCTTTAAAAAGGTATTTGCAATTTACGAGTCAATTAATCTTACAAAATTCTGTCATATGATCTCTAGCATTATTTCTATCATAAAGCCATATTTTCCAAATATGCACCTTTTTTCTATTTCCAACCTTCACATTCCAATTACCAGTAATTATCAATACATCGAATTCTTAAATTTTATTATTACTGGCTTTAGTGGTTGGTCTGAAATTTGCATAATAGCAGTATTAACTGGTATTCCTTGTAGGAATATGGATATTATCTTACAGTAGACAGCATTGCACTTCAAATACCTTCTTTAGACAGCATAACAGATGACTATACACATGGACCTCACCAGATGGAACACATAGAAGTCAAATTGACTACATCTGTGGAAGGAGAAGATGGAAAAGCTCCATTTCATCAGTGAAGACAAGGCCAGGGGCAGACTGTGGAACAGACCATCAATTACTGATATGCAAATTCAAACTGAAACTGAAGAAAAT
>NW_006408590.1:6417716-6424815 GCF_000296735.1 Chrysochloris asiatica | reverse complement strand
CCATGGTATTTTCAGTCACCTCATATGCATGCGAAAGCTAGACAGTGAATAAGGAAGCCCGCAGACGAATTGATGCCTTTAAGTTATGGTGTTGGAGGAGAATATTGAAAGTGCCATGGGCTGCCAAAAAAACCAATAGATCCATTTTGGAAGAAGTGCAGCCAGAGTGTTCCTTAGAGGCCAAGATGACTAAACTTCATCTCTCATACTTTGGACATATTGTCAGGAGGAAGCTGTCACTGGAGAAGGATATCATGTTTGGTAAGGTGAAGAGGAAAAGAGGAAGACCCCCCAACGAGATGGATTGGCCAAGTGGCAACATCGATGAATTCAAGCATGGCAACAATAGTGAGGTTTTCCCAGGATCAGGCAGTGTTTCGTTCTGCTGTGCATAATGTCGCTATGGGTTGGTACCGACTCAATGGCACCTAACAACAACAATGGATAGGAAGAACCCTGGGGTGGTCCTGTGGGTTAATTTGCCAGACTGCAAAGCTGTTTGAACTGCAAAGTCAGTGGTTCAAGCTCACCAGCTGCTCCTCGGAAACCCTATACAAGGTCGCTATGGGTCAGACCCTACTGGATGGTATTTCACAACAACAACAACAACAATGGATAGGATGACTTCACATTGTGAAAAATGTCAACACTACCCAAAGCGATCTATAAATATAATGCAATAATGCATTATATAAATAATGCAATCCCAATCCAGATTCCAGAATCATTATTTAAAAATTTTGGATAAGTAAACATTAACTTTATGCTGTAGTCCTGGTGTGGGATAAGCACTCAACTGCAATGTTCAAATCCACCAGCTGCTCCTTGGAAATCCTATATAGGATCGCTATGAGTTAAACTAACTAGATGGCACTTAACAACAACAGCAACAACTTTATACTGGAGTTCTGGTGTGGCACTGTAGGACAAGTACTGGGTACAAGATCAGTTTGAACTGTTGAAACACACCAGCTGCTCCTCAGAAACACTATATAGGGTCTCTGTGAGTCAGAACCAACTCAACAGTACTTTAACAGCAACAACTATACTGAAAGGAAAGAGACACCAGATAACCAAAGCATTTCTTATAAAGAACAAAGTTGGAGATGACCTCTCACTTTCTGATTATTAAACCTACAACACAACACAATGACCAACACAGTTTGGTACTGGTACAATCATAGGCACATAAACTGATGAGACAAAATTAAGAACCTAGAAGTAAATCTGTCCACTTATGGTCGGTTAATCTTTGATAAAGGACCAAAACACATCATTTGGAAAGAGATCATCTCTTTAACAAACGATGCTGAGAAAACTATAAGTCCATTTGCAGAAGAGTGAAATATGACCCATATAGAAAAACTAACTCAACATGGATTAAAGGCCTACATGTGAAACCTAGAACTATAAAGATCATCAATAAAAACATAGAGACAAACTTAGGCACTTTGATACATAGCATAAATACTCTATCAAACATAATTGAAACACAAATAGCAGAAGACAAAATAGATGACATAACTAGATATGTATGTGCATCAAATTTTTCACCAAAAGAGTACAGAATATTTTGGCAATGATGTATTAGACAAGGTACCAACTTCTAAAACTTAGAAAACTTCAATACCTCAACAAGCAAAGGAAACAATCCAATGAAAAAACGGGCAGAGGACATGAACATTCACATGATCAAAGGAGACATTCAGGTAGCCATCAAACTTATGAAGAAATGTTCCTAATCACTAGCCACTTAGAGAGATGCTAATGAAACAAACAATGAAATATCACCTCACGCCAGCATTAATAACAAAGTTAAACAAACAAACAAACAAAAGCAAAGAATAGAAAACAACAAATGCTATTGAGAGTGTAGCGTAACTAGGATCCTCCTACACTGCTGGCGGGACTGAAATGGTATAACCACTGTGGAAAATGGTATGATACTTCTCCAAAAAGTTGGAAATAGAAATACCATATGCCCTAGCAATCTCTCTACATAGTATATACACTCAAGAAATAAGAATCCTGGCATGCCCACCATGCTTATTGCAGCACTATGCATAAAAACAAAAAGATGGAGATAGCCTAAATACCCATTAATGGAAAAATGAGTAAACAACTTTGGTACATACAAACAATGGAATGCTATGGAACTTTGAAGAATAGCGATGAATCTGTGAAACACCTTATAATCTGGATCAAATTGGAGAACATTATACTGAGTGAAATTGTTGTTGTTGTTACATGCCATTGAGTTGGCACTGACTCATAATGACCCTATGCACAACAGAACGAAACACTGCCTGATCCTGGGCAAACCTCACAATTGTTGCCACGCTTGAGCCCATTGATGCTGCCACTTTGCCAATCACAAAAGGACAAATATTGTATAGGACAATTATTGTAAAAAGGCAATAAAAGGTTTTCCTATTAAAAGAAATATTCTTTGATGGTTACTAGGGGTAGGAGGGAAGAGACTAATTCACTGGTTAGAGGGTTGACATGTATTAACTTGGGTGATGAAAAAGGCAATATGTAACAGCACTAGTTAGATACCCTCACTCAGAAATAAAATGAAAAAAGAAAGATAAAGGATTTAAAGAATAGATTGCAATAAAAAAAGAAAGGAAAATGATGAAATGAAGGTGTGAAACCCCTGATACTCTAATTTAAAATGAAATATATTCAGAGAAAAATTGAAAACTATATGCCAAATCTCACTTATAAGAACAGAATGCAAGTATATATATTGGGAAATCTATTGACAAACTTAATGTATATAATTATAATAGAATGACAAATCCATTTTTCTGTGTTTCCCAGAATTATATTAAAGGCCATAGGTGTCGAGATACAGTAGCTTCGTCTTTTAAAGAACGTCCTGAAGAGTTGGGATCATCTTTTCAGAGGTTTTATTAAGATGGCTATATAATTCCTAGCCATACCCACCAACCTCACCCTCCACCAGCAGTCCTCATGTGAAGAAGAGAAGGAGATGAACAAAGATTCATCATTTTCTTGGTTAATGATTTATGTGTTGATGAACAAAGATTCATCATTTTCAGGGCCAGATTTATGTGTTGGAATACTTTTTGTCTCCGACACCAAAAGGTCTGAGGAAGTATGAGAATAAAAAGGCAACACACTTCTTTCCCTATCCCGTTTGTCTAATTTGTTCTGTGTGTAGAGGAGAGCTTTAAATCAGGTTGGAATTAAATTTTAGGACCACTTAGGATGACATTTTAATAGCTCTAAATGACTTGATGAGTCCTAGTATGGCACTATGGGTTAATGTGCTGAGTGGCAAAAGTCGTTTGAACTGCAAGGTCGGTGGTTCAAGTTTACCAACCGCTCTTTGGAAACCCTATACAGCGTCACTATGAGTTGGGACTCACTCAAAGGCACTTAACAACAACAAAGTGACTATATAATTAAGATCTGCTTAAGTTGTTTTTAAGGGATATTTAATCTACACAGAATGAAACACTGCCCAGTCCTGCACTGTGCTCACAATTGTTACTAAATTTAATAGTCCCTACTATTAACATGTCCAAAGAACCTGAGAGAAAAATCTCTCCATCCTCATTTCTAAAGAGTGTTCTGGCTGTACTTCTTCCAAACAGATTTATTCAGGCATCCATGGCATATTCTGGTGTGGCACTATAGGTTAAGTGCAGGACTACAAGGTCGATTTAAGCCACAAAGTTAACAATTCAAACTCACCAGCCACTCCTCGAACACCCTATACTGCTTGTCTATGAATTGAAACTGCCTCAAAGGCACTTACTAACAACAGCAACATGGCATACTCAGTATTTTCTAACACCACAATTCCAAGACATCAGTTCTTTGCTCTTTCTTATTTATTTTTCAGCTTTTTCACACATATGAGGCAATTAAAAGATACCCTGACTTGAATCAGGCATATCTTAGTCCTCAAAGTGACATTTTTGCTTTTTAACACTTTATAGACAACTTTTGCTGCATATTTTTCCAGTGCAACACATCATTTGATTTTGTGATTGCTGCTTCTGTAGATACTGACCATTGCCAGTTTGCATTGAAAACTAACCTTAGAGTTCTAGTCTGTAAACATAAAATCCATATGTTTTATATATACTTATATTTCTATAAGGAGCTCTGGTAGCGTAGTGGTTACGAATCGGGCTGCGAACCTTAAGGTCAGCAGTTCGAAACTACCAGCTGCTCCGCGGGAGAAAGATGAGACTTTCTACTCCCGTAAAGATTTACACCCTCGGAAACCCTGTACAGGGTCTCTATGGGTCGGAACTGACTCGACAGCACTTAACAACAACATATTTCTATAAATGTTTATAATAAAGGATCTAAAAGGCTAAATGTAAAATATTAATATTATTTCTAATTACTCATTAAAGGTTGTATTAATTATGTTAGAATCTACCACTAGATTAATTTCAGAAAATGAATCTATACATTGGATGCTATTTTAGATAATTCTAGAGATGAAATGTAGGTTAGGCAAGGAATTATTACACAGTGACTTTAACATGTTTATTAATAATTTCTGACATTCATTGGATCTTAATTCATCTTCTTTTCAGTACAAGCCTCAAAAATAAATTCTTATCTAAAGGCTCCAAATGTAATTTATTTTCTTATTAATGACATGAAAAATTGATTCATATTAATAGAATTCTGATTTTTGACTCCCAGCTTTCATAATCTTATACTTCAATATGAAGAAAATATTTACCATGTTATCTATTACCATCTAGTCATTTATGTTCTTTTTTCACCATATTTTCTGGTGCATGTATGGCATACTTAAGTTTTAATCCTTCAAGTATAATTTATTATACAACTTCCTGAATTCTGAGGATAGAATGTAAAGGTCTCTGTAGTGCTCCAACAGTGTTCCAGTGTAAACAATGAAAACCCTGCCTTTGTTTCTACCAGCTTTGTTCTTGTCCAAGTTCATTCTTAAGAATCAGTAAATATATTTTAATGTAGTTAGTAAAAAGCAACTGTAAACCTCCAATTATCTCAATATTAATTTATACTACCTATTTTCTCAAAAAAAAAAAATGTGTAGGCTCTTCTATGAAACAGTTCCCTGTAATAAAACAGTTTAATATTTATATTGTGAAATAGATGTTTGTACTAATCAGGATAAGTAAAATCTACATACCCTAGGTTTTGTTGCCTAATACATTCTAAGAAAAAAAGGAAAAGTTTGGTTTCCAGACTTCTTGTGGTTTGGAATTATGACTAAGGGATTGTAACATTTTGTACTTGCAAGAGTAAATAATAATAAAAAAAAAGTATTGCTAAAATATGATAGAAACTGTCATTAAACAAAAATATCAGAATGCGAAAGTACTGTTTTGGGGCATATCCTCCATCTGAGTCCTGGTGTGTGCTTGTGCATTTGACTGCAAAGTCAGTTTAAACTACAAGGTCAGCACTTCAAACTTACCAGTGGTTCCTTGGAAATCCTATACAGGGTTGTTATGAGTTGGAACGGACTCAATGGCACTTAACAACAAGTCTGTGTATTTCTGAAGGCAATGTTTCAGTTTCTCTAACTCTTCCCTGAAGAAGTATTTGCTCTGATTTATAGCACATCAACATAACAATTTTAGCATTTCCTAAGGGACTTAAATCTATTCCTTTTACATGTTCTTTGAGTTTGAGTTAAAAAAAAAAAAGAAATATAAAGGGACAAGATCATGACTGTAGGGTGGATGCAATAAGGTTTTCCAGTGAAATTCTCAGAGGACAGCCCTTGTTACCCTTGAAAATGAGCAGGTGCATTGTCATGAAGGGAAACAATTCCTTGGGGATAACTCTATTAGCCGATTTCTTACCAATCCAGTTTTCAACATATACATTTGGGAGAAGCAAAGCAGGCAGTGTTGAACCACATTGAGGGAGGGGTGGTAGACTTGCATCCTGTGTCTTGATGTTGAGTCTCTTTTGAGCTCATTCTTAGAAGTCCGTCTTAAACTGACCTTGAGATATATTGGCTGTGACACATTTCAAGATGAACTTAAACTGGACACCCTTGGGTGTTTTCATAGTCATTAATATTAATTAGCAAAAGATATTGTGCTAATCAATCCCTTGATTACAAAGGTATTACAAAGGATTTACGTTCGTCTAATAACTGAAAGGTTGATAGTTTGAACCTACCTAGTGGCACCAAAGAGGAAAGACTTGCACAAAGATTATAGCCAAGAAAAACCCTATGGATCTCAGTAACAGCATGGGGCCACTGAGTTGGAATCAACTCAATGGCAGTGTGTTGTTTTTTTATGAGCATATTAAAGACCTTAGGAACCATGCTGTCTAATAAAAAAAAGTCATGGAAAGGAACAATTAGAAACTTAGAATTTTTGCTTATTGCTGTCCATCACAAGTGTTTATTGAGTCAGCCACATCTGTTATGTTTAGCTTTATTGAGGATATATATATATACATATACCCAACAGCTGATGGGTTCGAGCTGTTGACATTTTGGCTAGTGCCTGAGTACTTAGCCACAGCTTCACCAAGGCTCCTTTCTGAAGGTAGAGACAGTGTCTAATTGATCTTTCTATACAGTTTCCAAATAGTGGACAATGGGTTTGAACCACCGACCTTGCAGTTAGCACTCCAGTGTTATCCTATAGCACCATACCAGAACCCCAAATCACTCCAGTACTGAAACTAAAACATCAGAAAATTTGACAAAATTGGTGACTGTAAAAACAACAGCAGCCTATGAAAAACAATAGAATGTGCTTCTAGCATGGGCAGATGAATCCACATGATGTGAAAAAGCACTAGATTGCTAACTACAAGGTTGGCAGTTCAAACTTGCCAGCTGCTCCTCAGGAACTGGGGACTTAACAGGGCTCCTAACTTATACAGGGAACCGACGGCACTTAACAACAACAACTTATACAGGGCACTAACAGTAACATTGCCAGCTCTGACTGGAGTTAATTAATATAGAATTTTTGTTTAGTAGGTTTAGTGAATTTAGAGACCATCTGAAGAACAGATTTGATGCATTAAACACTAAAGACTGAAGACCAGAAGAGTTGTGGGATGACATCAAGAACATCATACA
>NW_006408590.1:6401956-6415756 GCF_000296735.1 Chrysochloris asiatica | reverse complement strand
GGCATCATTGATGGGTCAAGTGTGGCAGCGGTAGTGAGGTTGGCCCAGGATCGGACATTGTTTCGTTCTGCTGTGCATGGGGTCGCTATGAGTCAGTTCCAACTCGATGGTACTTGACAACAACAACACCAGGTATAGTGGTACATGTAAGGTGGACTTACACAAATATTTTTGTTGTTGTAACTAACTGCAGTGATATTTTTATTTAAAAAAAAATTCTACCGAAATACTGCATAAAAATTTTACAGACAGTCATTTTGGTGTCATCCTGTCTGACAGTGTCACCTGGCACAGTCCAGACTCTGCTTACCCACCTAGAGATGCCACTGTGTAAACTTTTGCACATATACATGGTTGTTGAAAGGACACATCAGCGTAGGCTTCACTGATGAGTTTGCACCAAAGCTGGACTTTAAAGAAATGATGTTTGAGTGCCTGATGAGAAGAGCTGAGTACATATTCTATAGGCAGAATAACAGGGGCAAAGTCATACTGGGGCAGGAAGGAGCGTGCTGAAGAAACAAGTATGAAGAAAGTATGAAGAGTTCTTTATTAGCTAATACTTGTTGCTCTCGGTTTTGACTCATAGCAATCTATATACAACAGAATGGGGCTCTGTCCAATCCTGTGCCATTCTCACATTTGTTTGTTTTAGCCAATTGTTGTTGCCACTGGGTTAATCCACCTTGTTGAGGGTCTTCCTCTTTTGTACTGACCCTCCACTTTATCAGGAATGATATCCTTCTCCAGGGCTGGTCCTTCCTGACAATACGTTTGAAGAATTGACCTACTCAATTTGCTGGGTACTTCTTTAGCCTTTTACCCTAAAATTGTGTTCTGTGACTATAGTTTATTTCTCTCCCGTCTTTTATAGATTCTGTCTTGTCTTTGATCCTTGGTTCAGACATCAAGTATGTGTACATTTGTGTTCAAATAACAAAATGACTCTTGAGTTGTTCTTGACACTAATATTACTTTCTTCCTAAGCCCTTGTCTACAAGCTAGTGTGAGAAAAATATTATCCAATTTAGTGTAAAGCTTATCTGATCTGATCATTTATATACTTCCTTTAAGTAGTCCTTTCTCTCAGACTCTGCTATACCACATCGGTTTCCTTAAGGTAGTGCAGGGAAAAGGAGTCGTACGGCTTTCACATCCTCAAGGCATTGGAAGAAGGAGCTCTTAGCCTCATGACATTTTTGTTGTTAAGTGCCATAGAGTTGGTTCTGACTCAGAGCGACCCTATATAGGGTTTCTAAGGAGCTGTTGGTGGATTTGAACTGCCAATCTTGTGGCTTGCAGTCCAGTGCTGATTCTACAGTATCACATAGGAGTCCCATGGCCTCATGCTAGTCCATTGGAATGTATACATTGATATACATTCGGCTGGTCAGAATGGTAGGATGTCCTTTGTTCTCTTATTTACCAGTCTGTAATGTGTCCATTTTTTTCCCCCTTGACTTAGGTACTTTATCTCATAGTGTTTCCTGGATGATCCAATCTCACCTTGACTTTTTTTGGTATTGGTGACCCCTCCAAGGGTCTGTCTGGGACTTTAATTTAGCCCTGACTTTAGTGGTCTATAATGTAGTCCTCATTCTAGAGCCATGATACTAATATCTTCTTTGAAAACTTCCCAGGCGGACTCTCATCTGTGTACTAAAAGACACGACTGCCAAAGTGGTTTGAGAAAGCTAAATTTCCCATCTCTGCCAGGTCGAGTCATGCTAACACATTGGTATGTCTGTGTCTTTGTCGCTGCAAAGCAGCTTCTTCCTTGTGTTCCATATTGAAGGGAGAGAAGCAGAATAGCTCTTGGTTTCTACTTATTTCACATTCAACACCCCCCCCCCCAATAATAGCTGATATTGTTTTTCACTTTCTATTGTTTGCATTGTTTGTATTGTCTCCTTTACTGTTATTTTCTACCTGGGGAAATCTCTAGTAGAGTTTGTTGCGTATGAAAGTATGTCATATTGTTGAATGTGGTGATTTTCTAACTTGAGAGAGGAAGTGAGACCCACTGAATTCAGCTCTAGGTTCTCAATCTCTCCTTGTCCCAAACTCCAACTTTATCTGATTCAGAGCTAAGCTTTTGTTTGAAGAAAGAAAAAACAAGAATCATTTATTAGATGGATCCACATTTTTTTTTTAATTTGGTCAACGTAATTATAAATCTTAAAACCTGGTTATGTGCTTCTTCACAATCTCTAGTTTGATGCTGAATAAATAATGTTGTTATTGCTAAATTCTATTGAGTCAGTTTTTACTCATAGTAATTCTCTATAGGGTTTCCAAGGAGTGAGTTTGAAACATTAGCCTCGTGGTCAAACCCACCTGATGGTTGAGTGCTTATCCTACAGTACCACACCAGGGCTCATAATAAATGTTGCTGCTTAGTGTTGTCAGGTCAGTTCTGACTCATAGCGACTTTGTAATAGGGTTTCTAAGGAGCTGTTGGTGGATTTGAACCACCAACCTTGTAGTTAGCAATCCAGTGCTGATCCTACAGTGCCACACCAGGAAACCATAATAAGTATTTAATAAATACTAAGGTAAATTAATGGAAGTTTGATGATTTTCATGTTTTATGAATTTTATGTAAAGTTCAAATTCTAAAAGACATTTAAACTGATTTTTAAATAAAATGAAAGGTAGTTGAATTTTCTTTAATTTATCACAAGCTTTGCGTATATGAATTATTCGTTTGAGAAATTCTGTGATCTAATCTAAAATATAGTATTTTGTTTGGTAATTCATTTTTATGTTGAAGAGTCCTGGTGGGTCACTGTGGGAAAAAGAACTGGACCTCAGGTTTGGTTTGAATCACAAGATCTGGAATTCAAGCTCACCAGCTGCTCCTTGGAAATCCTGTACAAGGTTGCTGTGAGTCCGAACTGACTCGATGACACTTTACAACAACAACAGAAAGTAGTAGAAATTTGTGACCACTGGTTGGCAGGTTCATGCACACACAAACCTTAAAAACTCATTTCAAAGCCCCGAGAATCAACCTTAATATTTATGACAGTAGCTAGCTTTTATTTGACATTCACTTGCCTATGAGTTTGATTCTGTACATTTGAATTTTTCAAACCATTGCCTTGAAGTTTGATTTCATCTTTGATGACAGGCAGGGAACCAAAAATATCAACTTGATGCTATTTAAAATGATGCAGTCACATTTATCATTGAATTCCTTTACCAAATATTGTGTGGCCACTCTATATGAGTGCCATTACTGAATTTAATAAGTATACATTGTTTAGGTCGACAAAATTCAGGGTTTTCCCTGGACATCTATGATACCAAAGAGTGGCTTTTCCTGCTCTTCTAGCAACCATCTCCCGTTCCCATCCATAAATGGCAGCCAGCAATAGCTAGAAACAAAGGACCCTCTCCCAGTCCCTGAATACAGTGACATTCATTCTGAGAGAAACAGGGGCAGCTCTTTGAAAGCCGACTTCTTCAGCTCAACAATAACACACAATGAGTTATTGACTTGTTTATATACGGAGCTCTTTTCAGTAACTAACTCTGACTCCCACAGTCTGGACAAATGATTGATTTCGTGGTTAGAAAAAGAGAAAGCTCTTGCACTAAACTCTGTAGTGCAAACTACTTCTTCCCCATTTGTTTCCTAACTGAATAGGACCTTATTAAAATGCACTTTCCAAAAAAATACCTGCAGCTGGCCTTTATAACCATGTTTTGTATATATAAATAAGTAATTTGTCCCAGGCTTTTGTATATTAACAGACCATTGGAGAAATGTGTCAATATATATGGTTGTCCTGTTGTTTATGTTAAACTGTATTGCCTGTATTGATCTTCATGTAAAATACACATCAAATATATTTTTTAATAAGTCAATATTAATTGGTCAAAATCTAAGATTTTTGATGTATCGATAGATATAGTTATGTTCAGTTTTCTTAGTGGTTTGTGTTGATTTATTAAGGACATTATACACATACATATCTTATACTTCATATTTGAATCATTACATGTTTTGAAGACAGAGACTATGGTAAGTGTGGGACCAGTTTAGAGCAGTGAGAGTTAGGATGGACACAGGCTTTTTCCCTCTTGGCTAGTAGCTGTCTGGAACATCAATATGAATTAGGTAGACAGTGAAAGATTAGCTTGCTAGGATTACTGTTTGTTTTCTGAAGATATTAGTAATTGAGCTTTAGAGTGCTTATTTTAGAGTTATTGTCACCAGTAAAGTAGATTTCACTTTACCTTAGTGTCCTGTTAAAATGTTTACAAAGTTAAAGTTTAATATACAGACTTTAAAATGTGTGAGGGGTTAAAATCATTAGGAAGCAAAGCTATCAACAATGAAGGATGTACTTGAAAGGAGAGCAAGGCTGTCCTGACTGTCATCTCTCCAGCAAGAGGTCTTGAGCCAACTTCCTTCACTAGGGTAGATGCTCACGGTAGAGCTTCCTGAGTTTGAAGACCAGGTGTTTATACAGAATTGTCCTGGCATGGCGCTGTAGGATAAGCACTGGATTGTTAACCATAAGGTCTGCAGTTCAAACCCACCAGCCTCTACTCTAAAACAAGGTCACAGTCATGGTGTTACTGCTGAATCATAACAACCATATATATACAGGGCTTTCAAGACTGTAAATCTTAATGGGAGCAGATAGCTTCATCTTTCTTCTATGGAGTGGCTGGTGCTTTGAACTGATGAGCTTGTGGTTAGCAGTCCAGGTTCCTTTAGGACTTTTGTGTTGTTGTTGTTGTTGGTAAGTGTCATCAAGTCAGTTCCATCACATAGCAACCCTGTATAGGGTTTCTGAGGCTTTAAATGTTTGAAGGAGCAGAAAGTCTCATCTTTTTCCTGCAGAGTCGCTCATGGGCTCAAACCACAGACTTGTGGTTCGCAGTTCAATGCTTATTGTTTAGGACTTTGTTGTTGTTGCTGTTGTTAAGTGCCCTGGAGTCGGTTCTGACTCACAGTGACCCTGTATAGTGTTTCCAAGGAGCAGCTGATGGGTTTGAACTGCTGAGCTTGCGGTTCACAGTCTAGTTCTGATCCTACAGAGCCACACTTCAGATGTATAATGAGGGATATACATTTTGTTTGAGGAAAACTTAATTCCTTCATCCTTTCTTCCTCAGGCTATATCATCATCCTGAAGAACTGTTGTTCCTTTTTCTCTGGCAGAGTGATTATATTTCTTGTTTCTTCCATTTTTGCTACCATACCTGACTAGTCTTTTTGTTACTAGTCTTTATATTGCTGTATTCGGGTTACCACTTTTTTCAATACCCTTCCACCTTAAATTTCCCTTTAATATTCATTGTGGCACTGTCGGCTAAGCACTAGACTGCTAACCACAGAATTGGCGGTTCGAACCTATCAGTTGCTCCTTGGAAACTATGAGTCGGAACCTACTTAACAGTACTTAGCAACAACTTTAGATCTAATCGTGGATGACTAATTTTTTGTTACTGACATTTGTAAAAATTGTACTATCAAGATCTGACAAAATTGAATTCAGTCTTCCTATTTGA
Source organism: Chrysochloris asiatica (assembly GCF_000296735.1). Taxonomy (NCBI): domain Eukaryota; kingdom Metazoa; phylum Chordata; class Mammalia; order Afrosoricida; family Chrysochloridae; genus Chrysochloris; species Chrysochloris asiatica. The sequence continues at coordinate 6,410,227 of NW_006408590.1, read as the reverse complement.
CTTTTCAAATCTTATGCACACAATGAGTATTTGGGAATGCTTTCTCACCTTTAAAAATGGCAAAAAAAAACATTTAGAACTACTTGACTCGTTTTCCCCTCTCCCCTTCGCGTGGGAATTTGGGTTTTTGTAATTATGTACAAATTTTATTTAACTTTCTGTGTTTTTTGTTTGTAATTTGATGTTTTATGTTTCTACCTTTTTTTTTCTTCTTTCTTTCTTTAATGGGAGGATGGCAGTTCCATACAATAAGCATTATACTGTGAGCCACAAGGTCCATGGTTTGAGCCTTCTGACTGATCTGCGCGAGAAAGATGAGACTTTCTGCTCCTGCAAAGATTTAAAGCCTCCTAAACATGGCACATAGCAACAACGACAACAAACCCTATATAAGGTCATGACAAATTGGAACTGACTCGACAGTGCATAGCAACAGCCTTTTTTGTGAGGCCTGCTGTGACAATGTAGGATACAAACTAGACTGGTAACAATAAGGTTAGCAGTTCATACCCTCCAGCTCTAGGAAATAGAATAGGTTCAGGGCTGTTATGAGTTGGGACTGACTGGAGGGTACACTACAACAACACTTAACCTTAAACATGAAATATCAGCCTCAGAAATGCCAAATTCATTGACAAAAATATTTCACTTCTGATAAGACTAATACGTCAAAAACATATAGTTTTTATCTTAATGAAGAAACAGGGTGCCCTAATCAAAACTAACTATCGTTATTATGTTGCTGGCCTGAGGGAGAGAAGTTATTATCACTGAGTATTATTAATACCAAAGAAACCCCCAATGGGTTCTATGCATAGGGCTGCTAAACGCAAGGTCAGCAATTGGAATCCACCAGGTGCTCTGTGGGAGAAAGGAGGTTTTCTGCTCCTGTAAAGATTTATACCTCAGAAACCCTATGCAAGGTCACTATACAGCCTCGGAAACCCTATAGAGGGTGGCGATAGTTGGAATGGGGTCAGTGACACACAGTGGTTAACATTCAGTGACACAGAGTCAGCCGTTATTAATACCACAGGATGAAAATGTACTTTTTTCATTGCTTTAAGTAGTTTTTTGTCAAATGATTGAGGCCACAATAGTTTCTTTCCAGAAAAGGCTCATTGTGTATAGCCTTGTTTTCTGTTGACCATTTATTTCTCAACATCTTACTTCACTCCCTGTGTGTAGTTATGTGGACTGTGCTTTAAAAACAAATATTGTTGGTTGTTTTTTTTTTGCCCCTGAGATTGTGTATATTAGTATAATTCTTCTTTAGGAGTTGCGTATTAGAATGGAGGTTTCAGAAAGAACTACTTGGAAACAGTTCTAAATATCATGGCCCTGGAGAACTGTACTAGAATTTGTCTTAGCTGCTGTGGCACCAGAGAGTTTTGTGACTTTGTTTTAATTGCAGGAGCTCTGGTGGCGCAGTGGTTAAGTGCTCAGCTGCTAACCGAAAGGCCAGCAGTTTGAACTCACCAGCTGCTCCATAGGAGAAAGTTGTAGTTTGCGTCCATAAAGATTACAGCCTTGGAAACCCTATGGGGAAGTTCTATTCAAAAGTTTGTTCTGAATGCTTTTACATTTAGGAATTAGTGTTTTACAGAATAAATGAGCTTGATGAACATTCCTCAGTTATGAGTTGGGACTGACTGGAGGGTACACCAGTCAGAATATGAATTCTTCTATATTTATCTGCTCTCAAGAACCTTTGTGATGTTGTTGTTGTTAGGTGCCATTGAGTCGGTACCGACTCATAGCGACCCTATGCACAGCAGAATGAAACACTGCCCGATCCTGGGCCAACCTCACTACTGTTGCCACACTTGAGTCCATTGATGCTGCCACTTGGCCAATCCATCTCGTTGGGGGTCTTCCTCTTTATCTCTGACCATCCACCTTACCAAACATGATATCCTTCTCCAGTGACTGATCCCTCCTGACAATATGTCTGAAGTATGAGAGATGAAGTTTGGCCATCCTAGCCTCCAAGGAGCACTCTCGCTGACTTTTTCCAACACAGATCTGTTGGTTCTTTAGGCAGCCCACGGCACTTTAAATATTCTCCTCCAAAACCATAACTCAAATGCATCAATTCTTCTACAGTCTTCCTTATTTATTGCCCAGCTTTCACATGCATATGAGGTTATTGAAAATACCATGGCTTGGGTCAGGCACACCTTAGTCCTCAAGCTGACATGCTCTTTAGCATTTTAAAAAGGTCTTGTGCAATAAGTAGACTTGCCCAATGCAATACATGGTTTGATTTCTTGACTGCTGCTTTCATGAGTGTTGATAGTTGATCCAAGAAGAATGAAGTCTTTGTGATGGAGGGGTCTATATTCATCTTCTCTTTTTGTGATAGAGACTTGAGGCTACATGTTGTGCCATAATTCTCATATGCTTCCTTGTGGGAGTTGACTTTGATCTTTGATTTTTAAAAATCTTATTTCATTTGTATCACTTCATCACAGGAGCAGTATTGCCCCATGGAGAGTGATTCTAAGAATAGTCTCATATGATTTTCTTCTTTTCTTTTTAAAATAACTTTATCAGTGAGGCCCAGTCTAAAGTAGGGTTTGACAAACCATGACATACTGCCTAAATTTGGCCTGCTTTTTTTTTTTTTCTTTTAAATAAAGTTTTATTGAAGCACTGCAGTACTCATTTTGGTTCTATAGTGTCTATTTCATAGTACCATGGTACAGTGGAACAATGAGACTGGATGGCTCCCCTGCAAAACTCTATTGCCCTGTTCAAAAAGTTTGCCAGCCCCTTATCTTGGCTGTTAGGGGCACTGGTAGCACTGTAGGATAAGCACTGCACCATGAACCTCAAGATCACCAGTGACAAGAAGTATACAGTGGGTCACAACTCCTGGGCTATAATGTCTGGGTTCACAGCAGTAGTAGAAGAGGTTTATCTGGTTTTGTAAATGGAAGAGATTGGAGGTGACTGTCGAAGTAGGTAGAGCCATGACCTTTTATCATGAAACGTTAATCACTTAGCACCATTCTAGAGAATTTGAAATGACATTTGCTTTTGGTTTATATCTTTGAATTCGTACTCTGATATAACAGTAAACAATCTAGTCTCAACTGACAATTAAAGATTTTCGTAGGAAATGTCAACCTAATTAAAAACGAAATAAAAAAATTCTGCTATGCTCATTTAAATAAAAGTATTAATCAGTGTCAAATTTTTGCAGTTTAAGAGTCCCTCCCCCCTCCATCATATTTTAGTAAACCTAAGGTTTACTCTGGTAGCGTAGTGGTTATGAATCGGGCTGCGAACCATAAGGTCAGCAGTTCGAAACTACCAGCTGCTCTGCGGGAGAAAGATGAGGCTTTCTACTCCCGTAAGGATTTACACCCTCGGAAACCCTGTACAGGGTCGCTATGGGTCGGAACCGACTCGAAGGCACTTAACAACAACAACAACAACAAGGGAAATAAAAGGGAAAGTGAAAAATTTGGAAAGTTTGAATGCTTTAAATATAAAATGAACTTTAATTACTTAATCTAAGTGAAGTTCATTATCAGGTAAGTATAGACAAAATTGATTTCAAAGAGTCCTGGTGTGGCAGTGTGGGTTAATGTGCCAGACTGCAAAACCATTTGAACTGCAGGGTCGGTGGTTCAAACTCACCTGTCACTCTTCGGAAACCCTATTCAGGGTCGCTATGGGTCAGAACCGATTTGATGGCACTTAACAACAATAAGGCAAGGAGTGGAACTCCACAGTTCCACTCCTTGCCTTTTTTGGACATATTGTCAGGAGGGAACAGTCACTGGAGAAGGATGTCATGTTGGGTAAGATGGAGGGTCCGAGAAAAAGAGGAAGACCCCCAACGAGATGGATCAGCCAGATGGCATCATTGATGGCGTCAAGTGTGGCAGCGGTAGTGAGGTTGGCCCAGGATTGGACATTGTTTCATTCTGCTGTGCATGGGGTCGCTATGAGTCAGTTCCGACTCCATGGCACCTGACAACAACAATAATTATGCTAAATTAGTTGTTGGAATAAATGTTGCTATTAGGTGTCAGTAGGAGCTTGCTTTCATGTTGTTTTTTTTCTAGTTGAACCTTGCTGTGGATGAACAGAAGGAGAAAATTACTGAAAAGGGCATTCTTTCAATGTCAGCAAAGGAACACCACAAGGCACAAGAAGAAGTAAGGAATTTATTTTGTATATAAACTACAATGAATGCTAATTTTAAAATGAAGATGAATTTTATTTTGGGTCTGGTAGTACATCAACTGTTCAGCTGATAGAAAAAAAAAAAGATCAAAATTAGAAATAATTTTATTGGCATTGATAGCCTGAGACTAATTATATATTTGAAAGAATAAAGTGTATTACAGTGCTATGAAAAGATCTCACGAATATTTTTTTTCTCATCCATTTCTAAATTGGTAAATTATTAATGCAACATGGAAATGGGAATTATAAAACATGAAAATATAGAGAAATACTATGTTTTTGGAACTTTGGATAAATACGAAATCTTGTTTTCATATTCTGACTCCATAAGAATAAAATTATTGTCATGAATTTTTAAAATGCTAACAGAGTTAGTAACCTCTTGTCAAGGAAAAACTGTAGTTTACAAATGTCACCCCTAAGTCTGCTAATGCTAAGATTATGTAGGCAATATTGTAATGAAGAACTGTTAAAGCAAGCCTTCTTCTCTCCAAAGATCATGTTGTGAAGTTGACAGCGTATTCCATAAATGAAATAATAATACAAAATTGGTGTTAGACAAAAGGTGAAAATGATTTTCATGTAGTTTCCTGGAATGTAAAAGCATTTAATCTTTCTGGGGAGAGAACATGAATTTGCTAATTTTCCTGTACCACTGCCAATAAATAAAATCTTTAAGCAATTTACAGGATAAGATAGTATGGATATGTTTTTTAAAAGATCTTCTCATGTAATTCTCTTTTGACATTTTGGTAAATAAATGTATCCAGCTTTGAGGTTTTAGCATTTTCTTATCGTTGTCATTGTATCTCCTTTGCTGACCATGTAATCTACTATAGATGCACAACTACAGTGCTTTTCATTTTCTTGTGGGAATTCAAGTCTTATTTTAGAGATAATATTATTACTGTTTGGGGTTTATATATGTTTGCAGTCCTGGTGTGGCACTGTGGGATAATGCACTGGACCGAAAGGTCTGTTTGAATCACAAGGTCTGCGGTTCCAATTCACCAGTCATTCCTCAGAAACCCTATACAGGGTCACTATGAGTTGGAACCGACTTAACAAAACAACAACAACATATTTGTTTAGTATTAAAGACTACATTGTAGAAATCGATTCACAATATCAGTAAAGAATATTTTATTTTAAAAATTAACTTGGATAATTTCTAAAATGTAACAAATTATGATTGTACAGATTTAAATTAAAGAACTGCTTTATTTTATAGTTGATTGGCTATATGCCTTAGAGTCAGTTCTGACTCATAGCGACCCTGTACAGGGTTTCTGAGGCTGTAAATCTTTACAGGAGCAGAAAGACTCATCTTTTTCCCCCTGAACAGCTGGTAGTTTCAAACTGCTTACTTTGAGGTTAGCAGCCCAACTTGTAATTGCTATGCTATTTTTATTTTATAGAATATTAAAAAATTAGAATATTAAGAATGAATTTAAAAACTATCTTCTATAGTCATTTGAAAAATGTTTAATGCAAGTTGGAGACTTCTATTATATTTTCAAAGTAAAGTTAGAATTATCTTATATATTGATATGATAAACTTTAGGAAGTTTATTAAAGTTATATCTATAAAACACTGATAATTAGAAATTTATTAGAAAACAATATAAAATAATTAACAGAATAAGTGTTTTCAACATTAGAATTATTTTGTACTGGAATATGTTATGCAAAATTATGATTTCAATGGAACTGAGAACTTAAATTGATCCAGGAAAATGCTAATTATGAATAAAGATATACTATTTAATGCTACCTGGCTAACAACATGAAAAATGATCTTTTCTAGGAAATCCAACAGGATTTGTTTATTTGTTATTATCATCTTCATATTTATTTAGAACTGTTGTTGTTCTGGTGTGGCACTGTGGGTTAATGCACTGGACTACAAGGTCATTTTGAACCTCAAGGTCGACAGTTCAAGTTCACCAGCCACTCTTCAGAAACCCTCCAGAGGTCTCTATGAGTTGGAACCAACTCGACAACACTTAACAACAACAAATTGTTGTTGCTGGGGTCCTGGCATGGTGTTTTAGGATAAGCACTGAACTGCTAACTGCAAGGTTGGTGGTTCGAACCCACTAGCAGCTCCTGCTCCTATACAGGGTCGCTGTAAGTCAGTTCTCCTTCTTTCCTCTTGTGAAGCTGGAGGAGGTCAGACCCAGCCTCCATGTTATTTCTGCAATATCTATGTGTGTCCTGGCTGGATAGGAAGAACAGTGATACACATCAAATCAAACCCACCGACACTGAGTCCATTCCGACTCATAGTGACCCAAGATAGGGTTTTTGAGGCTGTACAGCTTCTACAAGAGCAGAAAGCCTCATCTTTCTGCTGCAGATTGACTGGAGGATTTGAGCTGGTGACCTTGTGGTTAGTAGTCCTATGCTTATCCTATAGAGCCATCAGGGCTCTTTGATGCCTGTGGTGGTGGTGGTTACGTGAAGGAGTTGGTTCTGACTCATAATGGCCCTATATAGGGTTTCTGAGTCTGTAAATCTTTACAGGAGCAGAAAGTACCATATTTCTCCCACAGAACAGTGGTGGGCTCAAACTGCTGACCTTATGGTTCACAGTCCAGTGCATATCATGCTGAAACACAAGGCTCCCATTTAGCTCTATTGTGTCAATAAATATAAAGATGCATGGATTGCAAAGTCGGTTTGAACTTCAAGGTCGGTGATTCAAGCTCACTAGCTGCTCCTTGGAAACCCTATACAGGCTGGCTATGGGTCAAAACAGACTTGACAGCACTTAACAACAACAACAACATAGGCATCAAAAGAACCTTTAGTAGCATAGTGGGTTACAAGTTCAAAACTACCAGCTCCTCTGAGGGAAAACGTTGAGGTTTTCTGCTCCCATAAAGATTTACAGCCTTAGAAACCCTATACGAGGTCACTATGCGTTAGGACTGGCTCCACAGCACATAACCACCACCATCATATGTGATCAAGGAACCTTGGTGACACTGTGTGATCAACACAGTATGACTAAGCACAAGGTCACCCTCGAATCCACCAGCCAATCTGCAGGAGAAAGAAGAGGTTTTTCTGCTCTTATAAAGATGTACAGCCTTGAAATCTCTATCTAGGGTCACTCTGATTTGGAATGGACTTGATGGCAGTGGGTTTGGTTTGGATTTGACACCCATCAATGTCCTCTTACCCAGTGGGTGCACATAATATTGCAAAAATGAGGTGGTGACTGTGTCTGCCCGTCACCTTCACAAGGGCAAAGGAATAGAGTCACTATTCCAAGACCAATTCTTATGAGGCATACGTTAGACATGCCTCCACCCTCTAGGACCCTTCTTTACCCTGATATCAGTCATTCCCGCCTCCCTCCAGCACTTACTTCTCTGCTGGGTTCAATAATCTGTTTAAGTGACCACGCAGAACTCAGACTATACTCACAGCTACAGGGTCTGTTAGTGAAGTTAACAAATAACTCAGGATACAGAAGGCCTTCAGTCAGGACACCTTCTTCTCAGCCATACTGGAAGCAAACCTCTCTCTTAACCTTCATCTCTCAATGACATGGCCCCTTGGCCTCTACCTGACAAAGCTCCTTTAGTGCTGTGGATGAATGCTCAAAGCGCACTCTCAGATCTGCTTGCTTCAAGGCCTAAGAAACCCGCTGTTCAGTCTTGTGCTCTGGTACTGTCACCTATGCTGCCATCTTCTCTGTGCAGGGATTTTGGGGTCCAAGTGATACACTATGTTTATGGCTCTTGTTTCTTGGTGGTCAGAGACCCTTGTTTCTGATTTTCAGATGGCTAATTTAAAATCTAGTAAATGGCAAAACCAACCAATTAGAATTATTAGAGTCCTGTGCACCCTACTTGCATGATCCTACCCAATCATTCAAGAGCCAATGATACTCAGGGAGGAAGTCCAAAGTGCATTGAAGGAATTGGCAAAGAACAAGGCACCAGGAATTGATGGAATACAAATTGAAATCTTTCAAGAAAGTGAGGCAGCACAAGAGACACTCACTCATCTCTGCCAAGAAATTTGGAAGACAACTATCTGGCCAACCGATTGGAA
>NW_006408590.1:6380796-6400596 GCF_000296735.1 Chrysochloris asiatica | reverse complement strand
GGTTCTGACTCAATAGGGTTTCCAAAGAGCGACTGGCAGTTCAAACCAACCTTGCTGTCCAGTGCATTACCCTGAAGCATAATAAGACTCCTTATTTCTTTTACATAAATATAAAGTTGTTGTTGTTGTAAAGTGTTTTTGAGTAAATTCCAACTCGTAATGACCCTGTATAGGGTTTTCAATAAGTGGGTTTGAACCACCAACTTTGTTGTTAGTAATATATATATGTTGTTAAGTGCTATGGAAAGTTCTGACTCATAGCCACCCTGTATAGTGTTTCTGAGAAGCAGCTGGTGGGTTTGTACTGCCAACCTCATAGTTAGCACTCAAGTACTTATCTTACAGTGTCATAAGGTGGCTTTAAAAAGTTAATGAAACAAAGGAATTAAAAGATAATAGAATGTTTCCTCAAATTTTTTGAAGCCCCATTTTTATGGGTCAAAGGTCAGATGATGTAGTTATGCATGTTTGTGTTTTTGTGTGTTCACCTAATTTATAGACTGTGACAATAAATTCTACATATTACTTTAAAATGATTATACAAATTTGGATATGTAATAAATTCTAGTATTTTTGTTAGAAAAAGTCAGTTACATTAATTTATAGCCTTAATTCATATACAGAGATGTGAAACTGGATGGTGAAAAGAAATGTGTTTTGTTTTTTTTTTCTTTTGGTAAACCAATTCAACATTATTTATTTTTGCCAATGGGTTATTTTATTATTTTTAAAATAATATTTTGCTTGACATGTCTCAAAATCCAAATGAAACATCATAAAATCTAAGATTTAGTTCCTCATCTACTGTCTATAATTTTACCTTAAAGATCATGTTTTATTTCATGTAATTTCTCCACATGAAAACTGTGAATAATAATCATGTATGCATCAGACCACTTTGAGGTGATTATATATGTTAAAATACATTAAGTGCTTTAGAAATGGTCCAGAGGAAATCTAACGTGTAATTTACTATTAGCACTTGCTTGTTGCTGTCAGATCACTTCTGGCTCATGGTGACCCCATGCATATCAGAGTAGAGCTGTCTGTCTCCACAGGGTTTCAATGGTGTGTCTTTAGAGAAGTAGACCACCAGGCCTTTATTCCAGGTGCCTCCAGGTGGATTAGAAATTCAACTTTTCAGTTAGCCATCCAGCACTTTAACTTTTTGCTTCACCCAGGAAGTCATTAACACTTTGTTGTTGTTGTTGCTTCACCCAGGAACTCATTAACACTTTGTTGCCATCAAGTCGGTTCTAACTCACAGCAACCCTGTATAGAGTTTCTGAGGCGTGGCTGGTGTGTTTGAACCGCCGAACTTACAGACCAGTGTGTATCCTACCATGCCATACCCAGGACTTCAGGTTCTCTGAGAAGCAGATGCCAAGAAGAGATTTAATTTGTAAAGATTTTATCAGGAGAAACGCCTATGAGAGAAAATAGGGAAAGAGGTGGGGAAAACTGAGATTGCAGTCAGACTGAGATGCAGGTGTAAACCCTAGTGAAGGGGAATGAAGAAGGGGAGGTTGAATGCAGTAGAGGATTCTTGGTAGTAGAGGATGCTTTTACTCAACCTCCGTTTCTGAGTGCCTTCCAACCTGAGGGGCTCATCTTTCAGCACTGTATCTGACAGTATTCTGATGCTATTTATATTTCAATCATCAGTGTTCTGGTGCTACCTGACAGTGTTCCAATGTTATTCCTACAGATTACAGTGGCTAAATATTCAGAAGTAGTCCACTTCTCCTTCTTTCTAGTTTGTCCTATCTGGAGTCTCAGCTGAAACCTGTCTACCATGGATGCTTCTGCTGGTATTTAAATGGCATGACTTCCAGCATCAAAACACACAAACCACCACAGTACAGCAAACTGACAGACAAGTGGTGGGCATGGCAGCATTAAAACCAGTTCTGATGAAATAGAAAGGTTCTACCAGATTCTTCAGCCTGACATCCATCAAATATGCGATAAGATGTATTGATAATTACCGGTGATTGGAATGAGAAGGTTGGACACAAAGAGGAAGGCTAAGTAATCAGAAAATAGGACCTTGGTAATAGAAACAATGCTAGAGATTGCGTGATAGAAATTTACAAGACCAAGGACTCAGTAATTGCAAGCTGATTCATTTTAAACAACATAAGATATTACTATACACATGGACCTCACCAGCTGGAACACATAGAAATAAAATTGACTACATCTGTGAGAAGAGATGGTGGAAATATTCCATATCATCAGCCAAAACAAGGCAAGGGTGTACTGCAGAACAGACCATCAATTGCTTATATGCAAATTCAGGCTGAAGCTGAAGAAAATGAAAACAAGTCCATGAGAGTCAATGTGACCTTGAACATGTGCCACCTGAATTTAGAGATCATCTGAAGAACAGGTTTGATGAACTAGACAGTAATGACTGAAGACAAGAAGAGTTGTGGGATAGCATCAAGAGCATCATAGAGGAAGCAAGTAAAAGGTCATTAAGAAGACAAGAAAGAAGAAAAAGACCAAAATGGATGTCAGAACAGACTCTGAAAATTGCTCTCCAGCATAGTGATGCTAAAGCAAATGGAAGAAATGAGGAGGTCCAAGAGCCAAATAGAAAATTTCAATGGACAGCTCAAGAAGACTAAGTCGTCAGATATTATAATGAAATGTGCAAAGATCTGGAATTAGAAAACCAAAAGGGAAGAAAGTGCTCAACATTTTTCAAGCTGAGGGTACTGAAGAAAAATTCAGTTCTTGCGATACTGCAAAAAAAGTAGCTTGTGACATTGAAGGAGTCTAGGAGCTCTGGTAGCGTAGTGGTTACGAATTGGACTGCGAACCTTAAGGTCAGTGGTTCGAAACTACCAGCCACTCCGTGGGAGAAAGATGAGGCTTTCTACTCCCGTAAAGATTTACACCCTCGGAAACCCTGTACAGGGTCGCTATGGGTCGGAACCGACTCGACGGCACTTAACAACAACAACAACATAGGCAAAATATTGAACAATGCAGAAAGCATCAAAAGAAGATGGAAGGAATACACAGTCACTATACCAAAAAGAAATTGTCGATATTCAATCATTTCAAAAGATAACATGATCAAGAGCCAATAACACTGAAAGAAGAAATCTAAAGTACACTGAGGGTATTGGCAAAAAACAAGGCTTTAGGAATCCATGGAATACCAATTGAAATCTTTCAACAAACTGATGCCGCAGTGGAGCCACTGACTCATCTATGCAAAATAATTTGGAAGACAGCTATCTGGCCAACTGATTGGAAGAGATTCATATTTGTGCCCATTCTAAAAGAAAAGTGACCCAACATACTGCGGAAATCATCGGATCATATCATTAATACCACATGCAAGTAAAATTTGGTCAAGATTAGTTCAAAAAGGGTTGCTACAGTACATAGAGAATTCCCAGAGGTTCAAACCAGATTCAGATGTAGACATGGAATGAGGCATATCATTACTGACATCAGATGAATCTTAGCTGAAAGCCGAGAATAACAGAAAGATGTTTACCTGTGCTTTATTGACTATGCAGAGACTTTCCACTGTGTGGATCATGACAAGCTATGGATAACATTGCAAAGAATGAGTATTCCAGAACACTTATTGTGTTCATGAGGAACTTGTACGTAGACCAAGAGGCAGCCGTTTGAAAAGGACAAGGAGACACTGAACAGTGTATAATCAGAAGCGGTGTGCATTAGTGCAGTATTCTTTCACTACGCTTATTTAATCTGTATACTGAGTAGATAAACTGAAAAGCTGGAGTATATGAAAAAGCACATGGCATCAGGATTGGAGAAAGACTCAATAACAAACTATGATATGCAGATAATACAACCTTGCTTGCTGAAAGTGAAGAGGACTTCAACTACTGATAAAGATCAAAGACCACAGACTTCAGTATGTGTTGCACCTCAATGTAAAGAAATAAAAAATCCTCACAACTGTACCAGCAAATAATAACAGGATAAAGAGAAAAGACTGAGGTTTTCAAAGACTTCATGTTACTTGGATCCACTATCAACACTCATGGAAGCAGCAGTCAAGAAATCACACAATGTATTGCAGTAGGCAAATCTACCGCACAAGGCCTCTTTAAAGTTTTCAAGAACCAAAATGTCAGTTTGAGGACTAAGGTACGTCTGACACAAGCCATGGTATTTTCAGGTACCTCATATGCATGTGAAAGTTGGACAGTGAATAAGCAAGACCATAGAAGAATTGATGCATTTGAACTTTGGTGTTGGAAAAGAATGTTAAAATGTAAATGTTAAAACGAACGTGTATTGGAAGAAGTACAGCCAGAATCTTCTTAGAATACAGTATGGCAAGGCTTTGTCCCTCATACTTCAGACATATTATCAGAAGGGACCAGTCCCTGGAGATGGATATCATGCTTGGTAAAGCGGAGGGTCAGACAAAAAGAGGAAGACCTCCAATGAGATGGATTGGCACAGTGGCAGCAGCAATGGGCTCAAGTGTAATAAACATTTGTGAGGATGGTGCAGGACTGGGCAGTGCTTCATTCTCTTATGCATAGGGTTACTATGAGTCGGCACCTAACAATAATAAACTACCATGCAGTCTAAGGAGGGTTCAGCAGAATTGTTGGGGTATTCTTGAATGTCAGAGGATTCCTGTGACTACCAGGAACAGACCTGCCTTAGTACCCCTGCAGTGCTCAGCCATTTGGGGCAGCCTGGGGATGGATTTCAGAACAAAGTAACTAGCGTCATTGGTCAATTATGCTTCTGTAATTAGAGAGCTTTGAAGCGTATTCTCATTAGCCACCTCAAAAGGCATAGTTGGCATTATCCTTATTGTCATCAATATAGCCCGATTGCTGACTGAATTATGAAGATTTTTAAAAAATGTCTCCATTTTTAATGTTTTCTTTCTTCAAGAGTGATGAAATAAGCCCAAGGACAGCACATAAAGGGCGTTCTGGATGGAAACAGGAGAGACCCCCTTCTACAATGTTTCCCTTTTTGGAAAGATTCTAGGAAGCTATAAAAAAAAAAAAATTTAAGAATAGTGGAAGTGGTAGGTACAAGAGTGGAACACACTTCAGATTCTCTGGGGATTGCACTACTGATATCTCTCCACATCAAGAGCTCCTTCACTTTGCTCATGGTCTCCCATATCTTTTCCTGTCTTGGTTATCACATCAGGCTTATGTTCTCTTCTTCTTTTCTTAAAAATAATTGTTGATTTTGTTGTTGTTGAGAATAGACACAGCAAAACATACACCAATTCAATCATTTCCATATGCATCATTTTTTGAAACTGATTACAGTCTTCAAGCTCTCCATCCATTCCCACATTCCTTTCCTGAGTTCTTCCTCCACAATTAACAGAAATTCACTGCCCCTGAAACGCTCTATCTCAGATTTCCAGTTGCTGCGTGTCAATTGCTATGCGTAGAAAAAGTCTTTCAAGAGCTTAATGCTCAAGACAGATTTTTATTTATTGATTTTAAAAGTTTTAAGACTTCAGGAGACATTTTTGATTTAAGGTTTAAATATTGTCTCTGGGCAATACTTTTTAGAGTCATGTTCTCTTCTTAATCTGAAAGACTCTGTACCCCTGAAACAAAGACGAGATCTTCAGAAGTGTAAAATACCATTTTTATACCTCTGCCCCTTTTCCTTTTTCTTAATTATATTGTTAATTACAAAGTTTTTGGTCTGAAGTTAAGATGCTGATTTTAAGACCATCTTGTATGTTACATGTCAAGATGGTATTCCCAGCAGAGAGACAAATGCCTTTTGTCCAAATTTCAAGTGATAGTTCAGGGAGAAGTGTTCTGGAGTCCTCTTGAATAATGTAGGTGGACTCTGGGTCATGCAGCTTTCAGGCCAACAGCTGAATACTTCACTAGAAGTCAGAAGTGCCTCAAGGGCCATTAATGATAGCTAAAGGAGTTCCTAGGAAACCCTATACAGGATCGCTATAGGTCGGAACCAACTCGACGGCACTTAACAACAACAACAAAGGAGTTCTGTTAGTGTTGTGGTTACAAGTTGGGCTGCTAACCTTATGGTCAGTGGGAGAAAGATGAGACTTTCTGCTCTAGTAAAGATTTACAGTACATACTGCCCTTGAATTCAATTAAATTCTCAAGATAATTTGTAGCCAGCATAAAATAATATTGTGTTGTTAACTGCCATCAAGTCGGTTTCTACTCATAATGACCCAGAATACGATTTCTTAGGAGCAGGTGATGAGTTTGAACCAACCTCATGGTTCACACCGACCCTGTTTTCCTGCATTTAATCTACAGTGTCATGCCAGGACTCCATTCTGTTTATAATTATTCTAAAGTGTACATACATTGAAGTTGTATATTCTGAACTGTGCATTCTGAATATTGACTTTGTTGTTTGTTGTGGTTAAGTGTCATCCACTTGGTTCCAACTCATAACGACATAGTATAGGGTTTCCAAATAGTAGCTGGTGAATAGTAGGTATGTGTTAAAGGAGCTCTGCTAGCATAATGGTTACGAATCGGGCTGCCAACCTCAAGGTTGGCAGTTTGAAACTACCAGATGTTCCACGGGAGAAACAATTAACACAGGCTTTCTGTTCCTGTAAAGATTTACAGCCTCGGAAACCCCGTGCAGGGTCACTCACTATGAATTGGAACCGACTCCACAGTACTCAACAACAACAATGTATGTGTCATAAAAACAAGACCAAGCTTCACTACATGTTACAAAAATCTACGTGTATGTTTATAGACTTGTGTACAATTGAATTCTTTCACAAGTAGGGCTTGTTTCCTTAACAGAATACTTATTTATATATACCTTCTGCGTAGTTGTCACTCTCTCAAATTCTGTACAAATGTCACTTCCGTGCTGCATTTCCACAGAGAATGAAGAGTAAAATGTGTAGGCTTTCTGCTGCACAATAAGATGGTGCGTTTTTTCAACATATGCATACGTAAGCCTCCTTTTGTGAATGGGACTGATAGGGTCAGATAATGTTTAAAGGGAAAGGCTTTATGTCTCTCAGGCCTCTATGTTTCCACATGGATGCTTCCACACATACATAGATTGAATTATGAACAGACCCATTAATGCTGGGATCACAAAAGGTCAAGTTTTGTCTTCTTTTACCCCTATTCACTTTGCTTTTGTAGAGGGGGGAAAAAGGATTTGCAGGAAACAACAACAACAAAAAAGAATCATAATGAAGAATTTTAAAGAATTTTTTTTTCCTTTTAGCAGCAGCTATGATTTAAAAATTCATGTTATGTAAAATAATTCAATAGTATTGTATTACCTACCAGATTTTAGTATACGTGAGTTATTTCATGTGTAGGGTTTTCTTTGGAGTGACATGTTATTATAAGAACGAGAACACAAAGCAGTACTTTGAGGGAAAAGATCTTATGAGTATGTAAACTAACATAAAGTTTAAGTAAAATTGAATGGAAATGTTGTAAAAATGTCGGTGGCAAAATTCTTAATATATTCCTTCCATGTTTAGGATGTGAATCAGTCTTTGCTAGAACACCTTGCTTTATAGTTGTTATTTTTAAAAGACAGAGAACAAGTGGTGTGATTATATATCACATGCATTAACAGAGTATCATGGGGCCAGTGAAAATAGCAGAAATGGTACAGAAAAATTTTAAAGCAACACAGAAATCCTCCCATATGAAACTTTTAAGACTTTAACCAATAGCCCTTTAGAATGCAAATAGCATCGTCAATTGTATGGTTGGTTGATTTCTGATGTCACATGAAATCTCCTATCAGTAAAAGGCTATGGGTTGTGACAGTAAAACCAGCCATGTATAAAAACGCTCTCAAGTTGAAATTTCAAATTCCTCCTTCATATAAACTTATGGTGTTGGAGAAGAATATTAAAGGTAACATGGACTTCCAGAAGAACAAACAAGTCTATGTTGGAAGTACAACCAGAATGTTCCTTAGAAGCTAAGAAGAACAGATTTTGTCTGCCATACTTTAGATATATTATAAAGAGGAACCAGTCCCTGGAGAAGGACATCATGCTTGGCAATGTGGGGGGACAGGGAAAAGACGGAGGCCCCCAACGAGATGGATTGACACAGTGGCAGCAAAAATGGACTCAAGAGTAACAGCACCAGTGACGATGGCGTAGAACCGGGCAACGTCTCCTTCTGTTGTACATAGGATGGCTGTGGGTTGGAACTGACTCGAGGACACCTAACAACAACAACAATATTTACTTATCTATTTATGTGTGTGTGGCTTGCACAAGGTGTAGTACATGAAAGAGAACAGTATTATTGACTAGCAAAATACATTGCATGATACTTGGTTGTTGTTAAGTGCCATCAAGAGGGTTCCGAGTCATAGCAACCCTCTGCACAACAGAAGAAAACACTCCCCAGTCCTGTGCCATCCTCATAATTGTTGTTTCAATTGAGCTCACTGGTGCTCCCACTGTGTCAATCCATCTCCTTGGGGGTCTTCCTCTTTTTCACTGACCCTCCATTATACCCATTATAATGTCGCTCGTCAAGGACTGGTCCCTCCTAATAACACGTCCAAAGTATGAGAGTTGATGTCTTGCCATCCTGGCTTCCAAGGAGTATTCCAGCTGTACTTTATTCAACGCAGATTTGTTTGTTCTTCTGGCAGTCTACGATACTTACAATATTCTTCTAAGACACCATAACTCTAAATGCATTAATTCTTCTACAATCTTCATTATTCATTATCCAACTTTCAGATACTTTATAAAGCTATTGAAAATATCATGGCTTGGGTAAGGAGCACCTTAGGACTCAAACTGACTTCTTTTCTCTTGAACACTTAAAAGAGGTCTTGTGCAGCAGATTTGCCCAGTGCAATGCATTATTTGATGTTGTGACTGCTGCTTTTGTGAGTGTTGATTGTGGACCCAAGCAAATGAAGTCTCTGACAACTTCAATCTTTTCCCTATTTATCATGATGTTATTTATTGGTTGAGGGGAACTAGTGAAGACAGGCAGGAGCATAGCTAAAATCAAGGAGAGCAAGGAGTGGCAAATGGGCGTTTTTCACTGACGTAAAGACCCATATCAGAATTGCCTGTGTGATTTGCTTGGATCACTAAAACTTAAATAGAAGTAACATAAGCCAATTGTAAGCAGAAGCTTTAAGAGCAATTGTGTGGTTTTACTATTACTTTCCCACTTTGCCTTGAATGCAGCAAGGTCCCAGTGTTGTTGTCAGGTGCTGTCGGGTCGATTCTGACTCATAGCAAACCTGTATAGACTGGTGAGTTTGAATTGCCAACCTTGCAGTTCAAAGTGGCCTATAGGTTGAATGCTTATCCTCTAGCACCACACATGGACTCCTTTTTCATTTTGGATCCCAGACTGGGGAAGATGCATGGAGCATCATAGCCACTGGAAGACAATGTGTAATATGAGCAAGAAATAGTCCTTTGTTTTAAGACATTGGGATTTTCAGCTTGTTGACTTATGCAACACAATTGCGTGGTGGTGGTGGTGGTTGGGTGCTGTGGAGTTGTTTCCAACTCATAGCGACCCTGTAAAGGGTTTCCAAAGCTGTAAATCTTTATGAGAGCAGAAGGCCTCCTCTTTCTCCTGTGGAATGGCTGGTAGTTTTGAACTGCTGACCCTGAGGTTAGCAGCCCAATTCATAACCACTATGCTGCCAGCAGCACAATTTAGCAAAAAGCTTATTGATGTACTTCTTTATCTTAAATACGTGCAATCCTTAATAATTCATTGGGAGGTTGTTAATTGCTGTTGTGATGTTTGTGGAGGAATGTGGCATACATGCTTAAATAAATTAAAGAGTAGTACAAAGCAGACTATGATTAAGTGCCAGTGTTCATATCCAGGAAGTGAGTGCTGAATGAAGAATGAGTGGATTTAGATAGAAGAAGATAATGAATTGAAGAGTAGCCTAATAACCAAGGTACCTGCTAGACTCTATTCTTTGTGCGGATTCTAATTGTTGAGTGTCAATCAGAGTATTCAGAGTCATTCATAATTCTGAATGGGTCTAATTTGATTATTTAAAGGGTCATGGGTGAAGTGGATTCCTACTATTCATTACTTATTGTTAAGTGCCTACTCAGTGGTTGGCTCCAACGCACAGTATAGGGTTTCCCTGGAGCGACGGGTGGTTTTGAACCACCTATCTTGAGGTTAACAGTCCAGTGCTTATCTTACAGTGCCATCCCAGGACTCTATTCATTACTTTTAGTCATGATTATGACTAAACAACCAATGTTTGTGTAATAATCCAATCTACTAGAGAGATGATAAAATTATCCAAAACAATAGTCAAAGTCTGGTAATGATCTTTTCCATTTTTAAACTATATAAATTAAAACATTAACGTATTTTTTATGTGTCCTCAGCCTGTATTCTTAAAATCCACAAGCCAAATTCATTTGCCTTTATTGGATATACTGATTCAAACTCTAAAAATTTAAAAATTAATTTTCTAAGTTTTTTTCGAAATATATATAGTAAAGTGAAATATTGTGGATGATACATAAATTTGGATTTTTAAAGCCCTGTTGTTAAGTGCTGTTGAGTTGGTTCCAATTCATGGCAACCCTGTATAGGGTTTCCAAGGAGCAGCTCGTAAGCTTGAACCACTGACCTTGTGATTCAAACAACCTTGCAGTCCAGCATATTAACCCACAGTGCCACACCATGACTCCATCTATTATATATTGTTGTTGTTGTCCAACTCACAGTGACCCTGTATATGGTTTCCAAGGAGTGGCTGGTGAGTTTGAACCACTTTGCAGTTCAAACTGACCTTGTAGTCTAATGTTTATCCTACAGCACCACACCAGGACTCCATGTTGGATATATATGTTTCCTTAAATATTGCTTTCTTGTCATACCCAGAATATTTTTATTCAGCAATTGTAAATTGCCAAATAACTATTTCATATTGTTGTTGTTGTTATTAAGTGCTATTGAGTCTGTTCTAATTCAGAGTCACCCTGTATAGGGTTTCTGAGGAGTGACTGGTTGGTTTGAACTGCTGACCTTGTGTTTAGCACTCTAGGGCTTACTCTATAGTGCCATAGCAGGACCTACTCTGTATTACTGATTTGAAAATTTTCCATGTGTAAATTTCTTGTGAAGGAATATATATCCCTTCTAATCTCTTTATTTGAAAATAGATCTGTACTGAAATTCTTGTACTGAAGTCATTTTCCTCCTTATCAAACTAGGTACTCAAAAATTTAATAGGTGTGACATCAACAATTACTTCTTGCTAACAACTCTTGAAATTTAACCCCTTCAGGTGAGCCGGCTGATTGATGAATTGCAGACAGCTATCAAAAGCAACAGAGGTCATTTCTCTAAGCTGGGTCCCCAATTACAGGCTGAGCAGGAGCAATTCTCCTCTTATGTCTACCAACACATTAAAAGCCTTCCAGCAAACACTCTTGTCCCAGGAGGCCTGCAGCTCAAGGTGGGTGTCATTCAATGACTCTCATTGGGTTCAGCCAGAGATGTAAGCACTCTGTTCTGTTTGAAAGTCCTTGTAACAAAGCCACTCAGCTTGAATTTCCTTTCATGTTGTCGTCTTCAAACTGGAGTTTGGCTTACAAGTGATAATATTACCATCTAGGAACTATATATTAAGAGAAAATGCCTAATGACCTTTGAAATGCGGATTTATATAACTAATTTTCAACCCAGAAAAGAATCATTTTAACGAAGGAATTCAATCATGTGATCATTTACATACCTTTCCAAGAAACGTATCCTTTACAGCAGTCATTGTGTAGTTCAGTAAAAACTGAAATTTGAGAAATAAATTATTTGGAGAACTGGGTGACAGACAGTGGCAATGGGAATTGCAGGTGAAAGGCCAGGTGACTGATTGATGTTCAAACTACATTTTCAAGGAAAAGGATCTGTATTGGATAAATGTGACACATGTCTGAGTTTACTTGGTAAAAATCAATACTTAAGAATATACTGGGAATAAAGGTGAATTGGTTATTTGTCAGGACAAGATGACCAAATGTCCTAGACTACTGTCTGCTATTGTATATTTAGAAGAGAAAAAGAGTAACCCATACTTGATTAAAGTGGTTTAGATACTCAACACTCAGGGAATTCAACTAGTTTTGTATTTATTTCGTAATAGAGTATCCATGTTGAGTCTGTAAAGTTAATATGACTTCAAAATTTTGTACCAGGCATTTCAAGAGACTACCATTAGTAAAATCTTAATTACTCAAAGTCTGACTCTTTTCTAATAAGGGACTACTGGTACTACAGCCCTTCGTTTTCTGTTAGGAATGTGACAATGTTCAAAATAATTGTGTTGAATAATTCCTCTTTCTTCATATTGTTTTGTTCTTCAAATAACATTATATTTTCTATCCAAAATTAATTCTCTTCATGGCATTCCCATGTTTGTATTCTGAATCAGAACATTACCATATAGAACTTCACTCTAGGGGAAATACACTTCCATGTTTAGCATGATAATCTATTTTTCACAATCCATACTGGTCAGCTAAAGGAAGACATTAAGCATCTCAGGTTATGCCCACAGTGTGCTTCTCATTCAGGTTTCTGACCTGGTTACAGAGCTATTCTGCGTCATTGTAAATTGCCTGCTATTGGCTAAGACAGAAGCCAAGTGAGAGAGTATGATACAAATGACACTCATTTGAATCAGCAACTATCATATAAACTACAGTTTGATTGTTTTTCTTTTTCTTTTTTTTATAGTTTCAAATCCATTAAGGGAAAAATTCCCTTGAAATTGTCCCTCAAATTTTAATAACAAGTAAAAATCAATACATATCAGAACTTTCATGTATGCTCTATGTAGAATTACACTATATTTTAAAGTAAGTGAACTGAGTAAAGATAATATGTTGCAAAGTGGAGGGGTAATATGGCAAAGCAAGATCAGTTTTGATGTCTGTTTCCATATAGATGATTGTTTTTCTTTATCACTTCACTGCTTATTTCTGAATAATTTGCTTGATTGTTAAATTGTTAAGTGCCATCAAGTCCATTCATTCTATAGACTCACCTGACATAAGAAGTGGATCTAATCCAGGTGTAGCTGGTACTGTATATAGAGAGAGCCAACCTTGGTAAAACTTTTATTCCCTTTATTGGCTTCCAGAAAATGTTTTGCCACATCACAAATATAGTGTTTCACTAAAGATTTGAGAGGGGTCACTGCTATATCATTAACTCAGGTGACCAACTTACCCTGACTTGCCTGGGACTTTCCTAGTTTTTATACTAAAAGTCCCACAAACCAGAAACCCAGTTCGTCATAGGCAACTCTGGGACAGATGATTGCCCGCATCAGACTGGAGACGTTTCTTCCTCCCAGGAACTCTCCTTATGATTCTTTACCAACTCGTCCATCTCTCTTCTATCCCAGTTTTCTTCTCTGGACCATTCAATTTCTTTTACAGAAGAAAACTGGGATAGAAGAGAGATGGATGAATTAGTAAAGAGGGACATAAGTTTCTCTATTTCCCAAGAAACCTACACATAAGCTCCATCCTCAGGTCTTTGGTCATGTTCAGTGATGGCATGTTGATAACTTGAAAATTGGTCATAGTCAGAATATTTATACCACAGAAACTGGCAAGTGCTATATGTCAGAACTTGACGCATTGTTTAGCTGGTTGTCTAGACAAGAGATTTATAAACTATAATCCATAGATCACATTTACCTGTTTTTATAAATATACTTTTACTGGAACATTGTCTCAACTCTTTGTTGATGTGTTATTGTCTGGCGGTAGAGTTGAGTATTTGCAGCAGAGATAACGTTGCTTATGAAGCCTAAACTATTTACTATGTGCCACTCTAAAGAAAGATTTGTACATTTCTGGTCAAGATTTAAATGGTTGGTAGAAAAAATGTTTACAACAGGAGATAAAATTTTTAAAATGTATAATTTCTATAGCTGATACATTTTGAATAGCACGACAAATGAAAGTAATATCCTTTCAGTAGACAACAGCTACAATCTGATTCAGAAAAAAAGGAAAAATTGCTCATATCATTGAATAAGCAGGTACAGTTCTGACCCACATTTTCCTTCTTTTACCTTTGTCTAACTCTTTTAATATGGTTTAAAATATTAATCAACATTTATGTTAGAAACTATATTTGTTAGATGCAATTATAGGTTGGTTATGGATACAAGAATTTATAAAAATCAGCAAAAGAGTCCTGTGAAAACCAGTTGATTATGTAGAATATGCAATGAAGAGTATTATATTTGATTACTATTTGTAAGTTTCGTGGTATATGCCACTCTGTGGGAGAAAGATTTGACAGCCTGCTTCTATGAAGATCACAGCTTTGGAATCCCTCTAGGGTAGTTCCTGTAAGGTAGCTATGAGTCAGAATCAACTCCAGGACAACAAATTTGGGTATTACTTATACCAGTAGAATTTATGATAATCCTTCCTTCTTCCAAATGTTAAACATTTACCGTACATCCTCATGTGTGGTTCATGCATCAGTATTTTTCTTTTCTTTATTTTGGCGGTGGGGGGAGGGAGGTGGTCCTGTGTGATACTGTTGTACAGGTAGAATAGAGAATCATAGCAGGATCTTCAAAGCAACTTTTAAACTTGGCCAATAGCAACCCACGAAGAAATTTTCATTCCTGGTGTTGATCAGTTCAAAGTCTATAGTTTTATATCAGAAAAGTGGCAGATGATAGTAGCAAAATAACATACCCCAAAATTGTAGGAACAGAAAATTTTCTTCTTTGAGAAATAAATTTTTTAATTATTATTATTTAGCATTTTATGTATTTAATACTGCAAGCTTTTCCTTTCTGAGGTTTATTTTCAGAGGGAAAATTAAATACTAGAGAAAGAAATACTGGCTTGAATGACCAGAGTTGAGTAGAAATAATGACTTAAGTCAGACAGACTTAAGGTACTTACATTCACAACTACTGTAAAGTCTTTCCATGAATAAGGAACTACCACCAACAACACAATGCCAACTGCCATCAAGCCAAGCCTGTCTAAAGCAGAGCAGCTATGAGTACGAACTGACCCGATGGCACTTACTAGCAACAACATACATATGTTGTTGTTGTTGTTAGAACTGTGCTCCATAGGGTTTAAGCTTTTTCTGGTTGTGGCCTTTTGGAAGCAGATTACCCCTTGGATGGCATTTTAGTTTCTAACATTTTAGTCAGTAATCAAGTGCTTAACCATTGTATACATAACCCTATCTTAGCTTTAGAAGATGACCTCTTAAAAAACTGCACTCTCTATATGCTTATATCTCTATATCCCATTTTTGTAACATATTGCCAAAGTTTAAATGGACATACAAGAGAAAGGACTTACAAGGAAACTTCCTAGTTTAAACAAAATAAATGGAAACCACAACATAACAACATTAGAGGACAGTCAGAAAGTTCTGTCACCAGCAATCACATTGTTCCTATGTGACCCGTGTTATTCTTCTCAATTAATTTCCACATAAACTCGGATGACCTATGCCTGATTGTTTTGTACTCTGGTAACTCTCTGTCATCACACTAACACATATCTAGTTTGGTGTGGTTTCTTATTTTTACCATTACTAGCCACACTCGGTGTGCACCATAATTTATGAAGCCCTCAGGCAACAAGTTTTTGGAGCAATTACTTACATTTCCAAACCTTCTCTTACCTCATTTCCCCTGTCATTGCCACCACCCCCAACTTCTTTTAGGACATCTGCTATAGCTATGGCTCAGTGACTCCTGCCTTCCGAATCCTGTTCTTTCCCTGAAACCCCTCCTTCTCTTCATCCCCATGGAGATGCTGTCAGAAATGTTAGTGTTTCCCTGGGAGAGCAAGAAGATGCCTGAAAGAAAGAATAGATATGAAAAGGATATTAGCAAATCTGTATGGGCTGGTGGGTGGAAAAACTAGTATGAAGGTGGGTCATTGTGACAGAGAATTGATGAGCGAGTGTGTGTGATGTGTGAGTAGGTGGGAGAGAGCATGAGGGAAGGAATGGAAGATGGGCCCAGTGATGTCCTTTCACTGGAATTAGTGGTTTTCACACACAATTGGTCAGTGAAGCTCTGTGGGTTGCCTTCCATTTGCTGCCAACAGAGCAGATCCGGGTTTCTGGAACCTAGAGGTGGTATCATTCTGGGGAACCTGAAAGGGGATCTCTTTTAAAATGGATCTGAAAGTGAACATTTGTTTAGAATGAGAAAATAAATCATAACAAATTAATGGAGGCTTAGAGATTCAAGACCTTTCTTCTGAGACTTTTTGTAGGTAAAAGGTGCTTATTTATGTGGAAATATTCACTGATTGCGAGCTTATAGTAGGCTCACCTACAACACCCAGCAGTCTCAGAAACTAGAGCAAGTGTGGAGCCTCAATCTTGAGCATCGGTGGTTGGTGGTTGTGTGCCACCGAGTCAGTACTGACTCATAGCCACCCCGTATAGCGTTTCTGAGGTTGCAGATCTTTATGGGAGCAGAAACCCTCATCTTTATCCCAATGAGGAACTGGTAGATTTGAACTACAAAATCCACTCTGGCTGTGAACAAAAGAAATATGGCGGAATTTAGTAACCTGGATAAAACAAGATTCAGAAGATTATCATTTGGAGACATTACAGTAGCAAAGCATGCCAATTGGGAATTCATTTGAAAAGAATTGTGACAAGAGTAGCAAAATTGGACTATTCAAGGTCGTTGGTGTGATCAAGGAGCCCTGGTGGCACAGTGGTTAAGCACTTGACTGTCAAACAAAAGATGGGAAGTTTAAACCCACCAGCTCTGACATGGAGGAAAGATATGGATGTTTCTTCCCATAAAGATTGCTGTTATTGTTAGATGCCGTCAAATTGGTACCAATTCGTAGTGACCTTATGCACAATATAAGGAAACACTGCCTGGTCTTGCACCAACCTCACAATCATTGCTACACTGAGCTGCTTGCTGCTGCTACTATGACAATGCATCTCACTGGGGCTCTTCCACTTTCACACTGACCCGCCACACTACCAAACACACAGTCCCTTCTCCTGGGACTGGTCTCTCTCAAGTATGAGAAACAGTCTGGCCATCCTGGCTTCTCAGAAGCATTCTCACTGTACTTCTTCTGATACAGATTTGTTTGTTCTTTTGGTGGTCCATGGTACTTTTAATATTCTTCTCCAACACCAAAATTTAAAGACATCAATTCTTCTACAGCCTTCCTTATTCATTGTGCACCTTTCACATGCATATGAATCTACTGAAAATACTATGGTTTGGGTCAGGTGCACTTTAGTTCTCAAACTGACATATTTGTTCTTGAACCCTTTAAAGAGATCTTGTGTAGCACATTTGTCTAATACAATATGTCCTTAGATTTCCTGACTGCTGCCTCCATGGGTGTTGATAGTTGATCCCAGCAAAATGAAGCCTTTGACAACTTCAATCTTTTCTCTGTTTATATTGATGTTACTTATTGCTATAGTTGTGAGGATTTTTTAATTTCTTTACGTTGAGCTGCAATTCATACTTAAGGCTGTGGTCTTTGATCTTATCTGTGAGTATTTTAAATCCTCTTCCCTTCCAACAAGCAAGGCTGTATCATCTACATATTGCAGTTTATTAATGAGTCTTTCTCCAACCCTGATGCCATGTCTTTCTTCATATAATCCAGCTTCTCAAATGATTTGCTCAGCATACAGATTGAATAAGTATGGTAAAATAATACAACTATAGCACATGCCTTTCCTAACTTTAAACCATTAACTGTTGGAACAACTGCTTTGAGTCTATGTACAGCTTCCTCATGAGCACAATTAAGTGTTCTGGAATATTCATCCTCTACCTTGTTATCCATAACTTGTTATGATCTACACAACTGAAAATCTTTGCATAGTCAATAAAGCACAGGTAAACATCTTTCTGGTATTCTCTGCTTTCAGTCTTGGAAACCCTATGGGACAATTCTGCGCAGTCCTATTGGGTTGTTATGAATTGATCCAATAGCAAAGGATTATTGTTGTAATTTCAAGAACATTCATGAGATGCTGGGCAACATGTGATGAAGATACTCCATTTTCCTATAGAGGCAAATGCTGGACCACCCATTTCAAAGGTGGAGAAACAGACACTGTGTATGCCTTCCAGTATCTGATGGGATAGAGCTTGATTAACTGCAGACTCAGAATCCTATCATCTACTCTTCTTTCCAGTGCCCTTTCCCATCTTGCCGTCTTTATTTTGTGGTCTATGAGAAAGAAAGCTAAAATAGCCAGACTATTTTCCCCAGCCTATTTCCCAACAGGCATCGGTAGCCAGGTGTAAATCTCTGTTTGCAGGAAGAACTATCTTCCTTTCCCAGACCTGCCGAAGAGAAAAACTGTGTCTGTATCAGAATTGGTATGGCCATTAGCTCGCATGCAGTGCCTGTTGTAACTACACAGGCTTTCCCTATGCTTCCCTGACATCCATGAAGGTGTCCAGAGAATTGCCAGGTGGGCAGTCAGCGGGGAAAGTCCCCGGGCCAGAGCTGTCTTACTGTCCCAGCCGTTACTCAGACTAAATGTAACCACTGAACCTTACTGGTGCAGCACACACTCTCTCTTGGGGAGATTGTCCTTCTCCATAGCAGTTAATTTGTTTTTACCTCTCAATTAGCTTTTTCACAGAGTGTTTGATATGCTCAAGTTGCTGAGGTTTCCTTGCTACATATGTTCCTGTCCCCTGGATTTCCCACTGACATCTATGTTAGCCTGGCTCACCATGAATAATACAAAGCACAGATCATCATTTGAACACAAATGATTGCAGAGTTTCTAGTAAATGCAAATGAAGTGACACATTGACACGTATTTAAGATTCTGCTTACAATTTTGATAAAGTTTTATGATAAAAAATTGCCTAATTTCATACAACAAAGTGTATTACTATAAAGAGTGAGTTTTTGTGTAGGTTTTAGTTTCTCATTGTATCCATTTATGTGAGGTAGAATAATTATTTCTATATGCACATTGATAAAAAAAACAAGAAAGAAACTCAAAAACATTAAACATGCATATTCTGTCCAAGACTGAAACTATGGCCTCTGAGGTTGAGAATTTGGGGAACCCTAATGATTGGATTTATATTTAATCCTATAATGCTCAATTCTTGTATTAAAATAAAATTTGCAAGAATATGACTGGTTTTCTCATAAAAAATGGGGGGGGGGGAAGCCTTCCTTTCTATGAGATGAATTATATTGAGCAGAGGAGTCTCCAAAAAGTTTTATTTACCAAGTTCAGGGATTTTTTTTTCCATACGTGTCATATTCAGCTACTGACAAGGCTGACATACCTGATATTTTAATCCCAATTAAGTATAAATTTAAGTACTGTGTTAATTTGTTGCTGTTGTAAAGTGACATGGAGTCAATTCTGACTCAGTAACCCTGTGTAGGGTTTCCAAGGCTGTAAACCTTTATGGGAGCAGAGAGCCTCCTCTTTCTCCCACGGAACAGCTGGAGGGCTAGAACCACCAACCTTATAGTCAGTAGTCCAGTGCTTATCCTACAGCACCACACACTCCTACATACTTTTTTGTTGTTGTTAGGTGTCATCAATTCGGTACTGACTCATAGCGACCTTATGCACAGCAGAATGAAACACTGCCCGATCCTGGGCCAACCTAACTACTGTTGCCACGCTTGAGTCCATTGATGCTGCCACCTGGCCAATCCATCTCATTGGGGGTCTTCCTCTTTTTCTCTGACCCTCCACCTTACCAAACATGATATCCTTCTCCAGAGACTGGTCTCTCCTGACAATA
>NW_006408590.1:6340411-6378306 GCF_000296735.1 Chrysochloris asiatica | reverse complement strand
TTGGAAACCCTATACAGGGTCACTATGGGTCGGAATGGACTCGACGGCATTAACAATAACAACAACATACAGCCTGTGGGCTGGACATTCCCTACCCCAGCTGTATAGGGTTTCCGATGAATGGCTGGTGAGTTTGAGCTACTGACTTTGTGATACAGTGCTGATTCTTCAGCACCACACCAGGACTATGAAGTAGGCAACAAATTTACCTTATTACTGCCTTCTAGATAATTGAAACATTTTCATATATTGGAATTAATGAGATTTGTCATTGAATAGAAAGAGAATCCTTTTACAGAACCACACACTTTATTTTGGAAATTTTGCTTTGTCAATAGGCACAGAAAATTGGAAGAAAAGTTGTTCTCGTTAAATATGCTAAGAAAATGATGAAATGTGACTTAAGAACTCTTTGTATGTGATAGAATTGGCAAAAGTAACTAGAAAGATTAGCTAGGCATCTAGTGGATGGGGGGTGGGAGGTGACTTTGTGTTCATGGAGAGGAACAACTCAGGAAAGGAAGGTGAAAATGGAGGCCCAACTTGAAGACTATCATCACTGAACTGTACATGTAGAAACTGAGGAACTGGTTTGTATTGTATGTTTAGTTTTGTGTATTCACAACAACATCAAAAAGAACCATTGTTAGATTGTAAAAAGAAAAAAAATCTGAAAAGGCAAGGAACACAGGCCCACTCACAGGAAACTGTAAACCATGACCATCTTCCAGATGGCTCCATTTTTGGGCTGCCCTGACCCTTCCCCCTGAAGGTGAGCCTTCCCCCTGCTACCACCCTGCCTCTAATATGGGCTCTCAACACCCCAGGCTCTCACTACACTTCTTCCACAAAATTTGCTCTTAGAATAAAAACATGCAACATTTTCTCTTAAGTTTACACAACTGGTAAAAATGAAACAAAACGTATTTTTTCCCCCTTAGATTCAAGTTTTCTTTTGGAATCCACTATGTAATATAAATAAATGGAGGATCTATTTGATACCAGGATAGGAGGTGCCCATTCAACAGGTTTGTTTTTACCGTTAGGCCCTCTGAGGGATCCAGGAAGCCTAGATTGCTGTTTTTAAGTTCCTAGGTGGTGCAATAGTTAAGCACTTGACTGCTAACTGAAAGCTGGTTGTTGGAAGCCAGGAGCAGCTCCATGGGAGAAAAGACCTAGCAATTTCCTGTGGAAGATTACAGCCTAGGACATCCTATGGGGCAGTTCTACTCTGTACCTTAAGGTTTCTGTGAGTCAGAAT
This sequence comes from Chrysochloris asiatica, assembly GCF_000296735.1. Taxonomy (NCBI): domain Eukaryota; kingdom Metazoa; phylum Chordata; class Mammalia; order Afrosoricida; family Chrysochloridae; genus Chrysochloris; species Chrysochloris asiatica. The sequence goes on along the minus strand of NW_006408590.1, from coordinate 6,377,045 downwards.
TAACTCACTGGCACAAAACAACAGGAAATGCAAAATCACAGTCTTAAGGAATCAATAATTAACAAGGCCAAAGATCACTTCCTCTCATGTAGTTGCTGCTGAGTTGATTCCTACTTATGGCAACCCTGTATGTGCAGAATAGGACTGCTCTATAGGGTCTTTCAGGCTGTGAACATCTGGAAGCAGATTTCCAGTCCTGTCTCCCCAGATGTGTCTGAGTGAGTTCAAACTGCCAGTAGTGGAAGGCTTACTAACCCCCTTGCACACTCAGAGACTCTTTCCTCTCATGGAGCTGGAATATTTTAATTGTGACAAAGGAGCATATCTTTAAGTAGAAGTTCTTCAAGTATTACCAAGTTAGTAGGAGTGATATTTTAGGATTATCCTGCCCATCCCTAAAATCCAACCACATAGGCTTTACACATTTCTCGATGGTGGGCTCTGATTTAACTTACAGAGAAAATGTAAATGTTCTTTTAAAAATAATTGTTTTCTTAGTATGTCATTTTTGGGCTTTTTTTTTCCCCCCAAAAAAAGCATTGTAAAAGTGATGTTATTTGACATTTTGTCAAGGAATCATTTATATTGATGAAGCTTAATTACATAATTTGTTTGCACTTGCATGTATTTTAATATCCTGGGACAAAATATACTGGCTCCACATCTGTTGTTGCTGTTGTTGTTATGTGCTGTGGAGTCGGTTCTGACTCATAGCGACCCCGTACAGGGTTTCCGAGGCTGTAAATCTTTACAGGAGCAGAAAGCCTCATCTTTCTCCCGTGGAACAGCTGGTAGTTTCAAACTGCTGACTTTGCGACTCGCAGCCTGATTCATAACCACTACGCTACCAGAGCTCCTTCATCTGTTAGATACAGCTAAAATACTTGTATGTTCAGTATTAAAATACTTTTTCTTATCTATAGTATAAACAAAGTAATTCATAATTAAATTTTCATTGCCTGAATCCCATAATTTTAATATTAGTTTTATGATTATCATTTTAACAAAATACTGAGGTCAGACATTTTTTGCTGTTTGCTCTACATTATATTATATCTTTGAAAAATATAAAAATAGAAGTCTAAAAGTTATCTTAGAAATTTATAAAAATGGAAGCAGTAATAATGTCTTTATTAGATTTAATGTACATAGCGCAATCATTTAGTTGGAGTTGATATTCCCTAATAGGTGAGTTTAAGTCCTGACTGGATAAAGATTTTTTTTTCTTGCTAACTAGCTTCCCATATAAGAAAAATATTTTATTTAAATTTTTATGTTCTTTGACTAGGTAAAAACGTCTACAAAATAGTTTCCTGTGCTTTTAGTTCCTGGTGGTGTAGTGGGTTACGAGTTGGGCTGCTGAATGAAAGGTCAGCAGTTCTAATCCGTCATGCTCCATGGAAGAAAACTAAAGTTTTCTGCTTCTGTGAAGATTTACAACCTCAAGAAATCCTATACAGGGTCCCATCAGTGAAACTCACTTGACCGCACACAGTAACTGCAATAATACTAGACGTAAAAATAAACTGATATATAAGGAGCTCTGGTAGCGTAGTGGTTACGAATCGGGCTGCGAACCTTAAGGTCAGCGGTTCGAAACTATCAGCTGTTATTTACAACAACAACATGTAAATAAAGTGATCACAGGGCTTGATTTCTAAAGCTCTCCTTTCTCCTGATGAGTAGATCTGCTTTGTGGAAGTCACTGATCTTTCTACGCCTCATCAGTCAAGTCTGGTTGCTTTGATTATTGAATGGGTTTGTGTAGGTGACAGTGCATCCTATACTCTGAGTTATTTGCATGGATGCAGGGGATTCTGCCACACTGCCTGGGTTCTCTCTTCAGGACTGAGATACCCATCGCTGCATTCCTCTAAGACAGTTGTCCCACTCAAGATTAAGCCCCCATCCTGGGGGCAGCTTACATATAGCATTTGATTGGTATAGGGTAGGGAATAGAAAAGCAACCCAGCTCATTTGCTTCCATTTTGGGCAACTCCATGAAGGGCCACAGCACAGGCGTGTTTCTGTCCCTGTGAGTTGGAGCCACGCCCCTAACTGCAATGACTGAAGGGCCATCTTAGCTCCAGAGCTCCCCAAGGAATCAGCTGAGGTCTCTCTGGCAACTCCCAGGCAGCTGAACTTTGCCCTCTGCTAAATCCTGCTTCCCTCAGTCTCTCTCCAGAGCTGCTGTTGAGAACACAACTCACTAAACTTCCTATAGGCAAATCTTCATCTCAGTGCCAGCTTCCCAGGGGCCTCAGCCTAAGGCAACATGTAGATTAATCTTATTCAAACGTATTTAATCATATCCACCTGGAATATACCAACTGATCTTTTCTATTCTTTTGCTCACTTAGATCCCTAATAGTAAATCCTGTTTCTGCACAGCCTTCCAACTTTTGGCAACATAGAGTGGTGTCATTTTTCTATTATTGCCTCTTGACAGCATTGCATCCTGGGGCATTCTAAGCTTAGGTGTTTGGCCTTCTGCTCACGCACATTACAGCTTCCTGGGTGGTCTGTTATGGAGAGTTTGGGAACCTGCTGTTCCCCACAGCTAGTTTTTAACCAGACTCAGAGCATTAAAGGTCAGATAATGACACTGAACTAGGCCTTACACAGTCCTTAAATAGATGTCAAAAGTGATGCCAGCCAAACCCGTCAAAGAACCACACTGGTTCCCCATTCAGGTCATCATTCCCATATGGTTTAAATTACCGCAACTGTCTCTTTAAAAGCTTACGAGTAAATAAAATTATTTAATACATTGTTGACATGTTTATGCCTTCACGAATCCTCATATGAACAGTTATGTTTAGGCTGATTTGTTTACTTCCATAGATGTATAAATCATGTTTCATAAATACTAGCCTAGCTACAACCACCCTCCCCACCCCACCCCCACCTCTAACCCTGCTAGTAAACCAATAAGTGACTAGAATCACTCTGGAATGAATGACAGGAACCAATCACATCCCACCATGTCCAGGTTAATATACTAGTGTGAGTCACCACCATCCCCTCAAAAGATTACCCTTGCTCCCTACAGTCTACTCGCAACCTACAGTGATCCTTTTATAAAAATATAAATCAAATCTTGCTATTCTGTTCTAAATCCTCAATGATTTGCTACGTCACCCCCTACTACCACCTCTTAACTCTCTTCTCCTTGTCTTCTGCTATGCTCCAGGCAGACCCCAGCCTGAGTTATTCGGCTCTAGGAGGTCCCTTTATCTATAGCACTCTTCTCCCAGCTATCTGCTCGGCTAACTCTTTTTACAACATGTGGACACGTTTTTGTAAAACTGGAAGATGTAATTCTACTTCAATCATAATTGATTAGGACTATTGTCTTTTTCAACTCCAGCTTCTTCTATGCTGCACTTTGCTTTGCAACAGGTAGTGCAGACATGTTTGAGGTCTGGCTAAAGGGAAATTGAGTTGGGGATACATTTAGTTAGAGGGTGCTGTTGTTCAATGCTGTCAAGCAGGCCCCTTTAAGATCACCAAAGATCACCAAACTTTTCTTCTTAGTCTTTGTGCTCATTAGAAACCTGTTCAGCATTATAGCAACACAAAAACCTTGACTGACAGCTTGACTGTACTTGAGGTCCATTGGGGAACCTGGCTTTCCTACATGAAAATGAGAGCTCTGCCACTGAATCACCACGGTCTGCTTGTTAGTGGGTGGTGATGGTTCTGAGCGACCCTGTATAGGATTTCTGAGACTGTAACTCTTTACAAGAGCAGAAAGCCTCATCTTTCTCCTGAGGAACAGCTGGTAGAGTCGAACTATTGGTTTCTCAGTTAGCGGCTCAAGTCTTAATCCACTATGCCCCCCAGGACTTCTTCTAGTTAGGATGTTGGTAAGTGTTGTTGAGTCAGTTCTGACTCATAGAGACCAAGGAGCAGTTGGTAGGTTTGAACTGCCAACCTTTTGGGTAACAGTCCAGTACTTATCTTACCTAGGCACATGAGCCATTCTGTCTGGAAAGAGCTTCTAGGAAGACTGCCACTGTGTGTTGTTGTTAAGTGCCATCGAGTCAGTTCTAACTCATAGCGACCCATTTAGGGGTTTTGAGGAGCCACTGGTGGGTTTGAACTGCTGACCTTGAAGTTAGAAGTCCAGTGTGTATCCTGCAGCATCACACTGGGAGTCCCAAACTGGGTGGGTGGTGGGAAAAACCTGGTGTGAAATTAACAAAGTTAACTAATCTATGGAAAATTCTTCTGCTTTTCAAAGTTAATATTTAAAGAAACAATGGAGGGTTCCTCAAATTTGTTAAAATCCTAAAATTTTTAATGAAATGATCACTAAAGTTGTGAAGTGACAAAAAAAAAAAGCTTTTCTAATTAATAATATGTAATTTTTGATTAAGAAATGGAATTATCTTTCTCTTCTCAATATAGAAAAGATTACAAAATTATCACATGAAGAGATGATCAAAGATACAGCATACATGTGAATATAAGTAATTCCACGGGGAACTTTACACTTAAATATGGTTTTAATGGCAAATTTTATGTCATATGCATTTTATCACATTAAAAAAGAAGACAATACAGCCAAAATATGTACCTTGAATAGTTAATGAAAACATTTTGTGATTTTGTAATGTTTTTGGTATGTGTGAGCTTCTTAATATTTATAAGAATATTATTGAATATTTATGCGAAAATATTTGCAAATGTTTTCTCATTCCAAGTAGATATTTCATTACTTAGATATCCAACTGTTGGATAAGCACTAGACTGCTAACTGCAAGGTCAATAGTTGAAACTCACCAGCTGTTCCTCGGAAACCCTACACAGGGTTGCAATGCGTCAGAACTGACTTGGTGACACTTAACAGCAACAATATTTTATATTCTTTTCCTTTAATACCCAACCAAAACCCATGGCCATCCATTTATTTGTAGTTCATCACAACCCTATATAGGATTTCTATGTCTGTAAATCTTTACAGGAGCAAACAGCTTCATCTTCTTGCTGCTGGTAAGTTTGAACTGCCAACTTTACTGTTAAAAGACCAATGCCTAACCACAGTGCTACCAGAGCTCCTTTTTTTCTTTAATAAGGGCCCAACAAATTGTTTCAGCGTCCAGCCTCATATGACCCACTTGCACTTAGAGCGTGCTACATTTGCTTATTTGTTATGTTCTGTTTATTGTTTTAATTTTGTTTATTGTTTTCCCCTCCCTCCAATCCAATAGAGTACAGTCCCCTTCAGAGCAGGCATGTTTGTTCACTGATGAATTTTAAGCACTGGATACACACTCTGTAGATACATGTTGAATGAATGAATTGATGAATTAACATTTCAATGAAACACTAATGTTAATCGAATTTAATCCTGCCAAACAAAAGTCAATATTGACATGAGATAAAGTAAAAAAGACTATTGTTCGTAGGAAAAAAACACCACCTGTAAAAACCTTGCACATTGTGTAAATAAGATCTTAAAAACAAATTGCAATTTCCAAGTGTTTCTTCAGTAGTTATTACTTACCATGGTTTTCAAGAGACGCTGAGAAATGTATTCATTTACTTTTTTAAAGTTAACATACAGGAGCAGTGGTGGTGCAGCAGTTAAGTGCTCGGCTGCTAAATGAAAGGTCAATAGTCCAAACCCATGAGTTGCTGCTCCAAGGGAGAAAGATACAGCAGTCTGTGTCTGTAAAGACTGCAGCCTAGGAAACCCTATGGGACAATTGTACTTTGTCCTACAGGGTAGCACTGAGTCGGAATCTACAAAATGGCAATGGGCTTAGGGTTTTATTACCTTACACCTTGGGACCCAAGGCTAGCCTCAGCTGGCTTTTTGTATCATCCCACTCCAAGAGTGAGAATTTAATTTTAGAGCTGTAGGGAGTGTGGCCATACAGGGAGCCACTGGGAAGTCAAAACAGTGGCCAAGTTTTCAAACCAGACATCAGGGAAATAAAGGTAATCTATTTTTTATTATTTTGGTATCTAGTCAGGCCACACTTTGTCTCTCATACTTCGGATATACTGTCAGGAGGGACCAGTCACTGGAGAAGGATATCATGTTTGATAAGGTGGAGGGTCAGAGAAAAAGAGGGAGACCCCCTCGGCGAGATGGATTGGCCAAGTGGCATCATCGATGGACTCAAGCGAAGCAACAGTAGTGAGATTGGCCCAGGATCGGGCAATGTTTCGTTCTGCTGTGCATAAGGTCTCTATGAGTCGGTACCAACTCAAAGGCACCTAACAACCACAGCAAGTCAGTTATAGAAGTTTTCTGCTTAAAGAGTTATTACTGTTTAAACACTGGGTAAAGTACTCAAGCAAAAGAAAGACAAGAATTTAAAAAAATATAAGCATACCCTTTGAATCTTTAAAAATCAGTATATTTAATATGAAGCTTAAAAACCAGAGTGGGGCATTAAGAAAAACAGAATCTCACAAGATTTCAGTTTGGGAAATTTTAATTTTTGTAGACATACAGCAAAATGCAATTTATGACCTAGTGAAGGGCGAACTTTATTTCTTGATATACTCTACTTTATTGCCCTTATAGCATTTTGGGAGGCAGAAGCCATTATTTTACTTTTTAAGGACACTTTTCTGGACCTGGAAGGGAAGTCTCATTAGCAAGAGTGAAGAAAGCAGTGAACTAATAAGGTCATAGGTGTTGGCCAAGCCTTCTCTGCCTCTCGACTCTGGCAGTTAGCACTCACATGGCTGTTTTCTAGAATATAACTTACTGCACTCTGTGTATCTAGCAAGTCATGACAAAGGAACATCAATAAGTTCTCCTAACTCAGCTATTGTCAAATCTAAGCCTGCCACTTAGAATTTTAACATTCATTACTACATTTTTCCAGTGTTTTTAAGAGTTTTGTTTCATATTAGATCCCACAAGAGATTATTGAGCCAATAAAACTCGTCTGCATTAATTTCCAAAGGCTTGCATGTTACTACTGGTCTTACAAAATTCATTGCAAAGTACAACAATCAGGAAAGAGAGTAAGCAAATGTTAGGGAAACATACTGCAGGGCATGTGTGTAATTATTCCAAGTCTGAGAGCCGTACAATTCCCACTGAACACAGCGAAAAGCATGAGAGTGGAACAAAGCCTACAATTCTTGAACACAATTTAAAAAAAAAAAAACACCTTTCTTGTCTAAAGTGTTATTGAAACATACTGTATCCGAAATCATACAAATCCTGCATGTTGTGGAGTTGGTTCAGACTCATAGTGAACCTGTGTAGGGTTTCCTGAGGCTATAAATTTTTAAGTGAACAGAAAGCCTCATCTTTCTCTCATGGACAGATGGTGGATTCGAACTGCTGGCCTAGCTGTTAGCAGCCCAATGGGTAACATACAAGTTACCAGGGCTCCTTTCAAATCATTCTATGTCTTATTAATAATTTTCAATCATTCTTGAAAATAAAATTAAACCAACAAATAATACGGTTTTCTTTCTTTTAAAATTATTCTCCCAAGTTATCTTCTCTGGAAATAGCACTAAAGAAAACAAATAATATAGCTATTCCGATGTGATAGGCATATCAGAAAAAAAAAAAAAGAAGAACTTTTGAGAAAAAAAAAGTCTCGATTTAAATTATTCATCAGACCTCTCTCTATTGCTTCCTTTCTTTTCTGGTGAATGGTGCGCCCCACGTGGATCTGCCGTGTGGTTAGTGGGGTGGTGTTCCACTCCAGTGGAGCCGTGTTGTCTGGACTGGTTTATTTGGAGTCTCTTGACCAGAACATTCGCTGACCGTTTTTGTGTTTTTTTTTTCTTTTTTCCACCAAGTGTTGATAATACAATGTTCTGAATTTTATCTCTGTTCTCAATGACTTGTTGCATATATGCATTTAAAAGAGATGACTTTCCATCCTACTCTTATGCAACAAATCTGTTAGGTTGAATTTTCCTTTATGGAGTCAAAAGATGAGCTGAACACTAATATAATTTAAAAAGGAATCAGACTTTCCTCCTGTAATTTGTGTGTGTGTGGTGGGGGGAGGGGGTTGTTTTGGGAGAAGAATCAAATGAGTTTTAATTGGTTGCCAGCTGACCTTTCCTTGATTCTTGCTCCATTTAAGCATCTATGGTCAGTGATGCTTCCTTTAAAGTCACTGTTTGCTATTATTTTAAAATGGCAGGAAGTGCCTGTCAGGTTAAAGGTATGGAAACCAAAGGAAGGAACAGGGAACTGTCTTTGTACTGTTCTTTTGTTGTTGTTGTTGTTAAGTGCCGTCGAGTCGGTTTCGACCCATAGCGACCCTGAATAGGGTTTCCGAGGCTGTAAATCTTTACGGGAGCAGATCGCCTCATCTTTCTCCCGCAGAGCAGCTGGTAGTTTCGAACTGCTGACCTTCCGGTTCACAGCCCGATTCGTAACTGTTCTTTTAGTCCCGTGGATATTCATGGCCGGTTACTTAGTTGCACTACTTAAACAGGTGGTCCTTGTTTTGCATAGTTCCCATATACACCACTTTTAGTTAACATGGTATTATGCAATGTGGCACTGTAGGATAAACACTGGACTGCTAATCCCAAGATCAGTGGTTCAAACCCACCAGCCACTCCTATCCAGGATTGCTATGAGTTGTAACTGTCTCTATGACACTTAACAACAACAGAACAACAATGCAATTCAGTATATTATGTATGTATGTATGTATGTATGTATGTGTGTGTGTGTGTATGTGCATGTAGTTGTTTTTATTTTTGGATGTGTTTGTTTTTCAGGTATTTGAAAATGGTAAAGACACTGGAGAGATCTCCGTTTACATCAGCCAAAAAGATTTGGGGTCTGATAGCTCAACTCAAACTGGCGAGATGATGGAAAAAGTGAGTTTACTTACCATTTATTTGTGACTGTAAGTGTCTTACAAGTTACTTAAGTTGTTAATTTAGAATTACATTTTGAAAATGAAAAGATAATTTTTTTTTTTTTTTTTTGGTGAGGACTGATATTCTCAAACCTGACTTTTGAATTCCTTTAGGTTTTCAGTGTTGATATAGTATTAACTCTTGGACCTTTGCCTAACAATATCTCCATTTTCATCATGCTGATATTTGGAAATCTATCTATACTAGGACTTTGATTTTTATACATAGAGATTGCTTTCTTGTTTATACTTTGAAAAGAAATCACATGTTGTTCAGTGGGGGGTACACTCAAGGACGAGGGTATTTCCAAATCCTACACTCAGAGTGACTCATAAGCACTTGGTCTCTTCCTCCTCTCAGCTCTGCTGTGTACACCTCCAGCTTGTTGATTTTAGGCACTCTTACCTTTGCCCATTTCCAGACAATTGGGATGTTTTTCAGGCTGAGCCAACATGTTCAGAGTCTTTCTTTTGGTTCTTTGTCTTGCATAAAAGGACACTGAACACCCTGTTGTTTACAAATTGGGGTTATGCACCCGAGCGCACAAGCAGTGTTTTGGGCTCTGTTTCCTTGTTCAGAAGCAAACTCCTTGCTTTCATCTCTTCAATTCAGCACCCTCAGAATTACCTCTCGTTGTTTGGTGTCCATTACTTAGTTCCTACAGCCTATCTCAAAAGTTGCATATGAATATGAAAAGTTCTCTTTGGCTTGTTAGCTGGGACCAGAAGAGACTGGGAGAAAAGAATGAGTGCTGTAAGATAAGCATTGGACTGCCAACTTCAAGGTCGGTGGTTCAAACTCACCAGCCTCTCTGTGGGGGAAAGCTGAAGCTGTCTGCTTTCATGAAGATTTACAGTCTTGGAAATCCCTAAGAGGGCCACTAAGAGTTTGGTCTTGAATGTTTCGGGAGAGAAGGATGTAGGACCCAAAAGATGGTTTCTTTTTACCCTCATAACCCTGATAACAAATTGTCATGATACAAAAATCTTCTAAGAATTCTCCACCTCTCTTCTTCTTTTAAATATTATTGTTGTTAAATGCCATTGAGTCGGTTCTGACCCATAGCGACCCTGTATAGGGTTTCCAAGGAGCGGCTGGTGAGCTTGAACCACCGACCTCGTGGTTCAAACTGACTTTGCAATCCAACACATTAACCCACAGTGCCACATCAGGACTCCTTTTAAATATTAGAGTAGTTTACTTTCTGCTTCATGTTAAAATAAAAAATGGCATTTATAACTACCGTATACAGGATGATGATAATCCATAGAAACTTTTATTTGTTGATTTCTGCTGTTAAAATAAAAAATGGCATTTATAACTACCGTATACAGGATGATGATAATCCATAGAAACTTTTATTTGTTGATTTCTGGCACACTGAAATTAACCTGTGCTTTGCTTCTACAGGCATGTCAATCTAGGGAAGGGGAATTTTAATTAGGGACATGACAAAGCTTTTTGCTTGGGAAAGCCCAAGCAAACACCCTCAGATGACTGTTTCCTAGTGCACACCCTTGTCTCGATCACTAGCCTATGGTGATGTATGCTCTTTTCAGGTCCCTGAAAAAATTCTTATCCTATAAAGAAAGGCCTGGTGATGATAGACTGAAAGATAAATGGGCTCAGATTAGTCCCAATTTTTGGTTGCCAGAGCCCAGCCCTAACCAATGACCTAGACATGGAAGGCACTGAAGCCCTTACCTCCTGTTGGTTGTTGAACATTCATGTGTGAACACCTAAAATGCAGTCTGTCACCAAGTTGAGAAAATACAGATTGCAGTGCAACTCCTGTGAAAGTGAATTTGGTTAAGTGGCCAGGCGTTCCCACCCTGTCTCTACCACAGACTCCCCTGTATCTCTACCCCTGGTCCTTTGTGCAAACATTTATATCCTGGATCAACCCTTAAATCTTTTGCAGCTTTACCGCTTAGAAAAAGGTAGTGTCAGTAAAGCCAAATCACTGTGATTTAAAAAGAAAACAAAAAACAAAACAAAGATCGGCATTACACGTGTTCTGAAAGAATACCAAAGCAATAAAAATAAATTCAAACGCTGAGACTGCACAGCTTTGTAAATATAATCTATCAATCTGAAAATATTTCTGACGTTCCAGTGAGGGAAGCACCCCAGAACAAGACAGCTTTTACTCTTCTAACACCTTAGTGTATTATACTCCAAAAGAGACTAGTAATCATTTTAAATTCAAAGCACTCAACTATGCCACATTAACTTTAATGAACTGAAAGATGAGTGATCATTTTTAGCCTGTCTGATGCTCAAAGCTAAAATATCTGATTAATGTAAAAGGTGACGAAAACACTGAAATTGGAGCTATTATTATTTATTTCTAATCAGGACAAAGCCTAATTTTTAGGCTTACTATCAATAATGTTTGGGGCCAGAGAAAATATTTTACTCATCGAGGGTTTAAAGCCAATGAGGAGACCTGAGAGGTCTGACAGATTGCAACTTTCTCTTCTTCTTCTGAGCTTGGGCATTTAGCACTTCTCTAATATACCTTCAGTGAGAATTAACAGAAGCGGAGGGGTGGAGGGGGGAAGGCACCTGAAAAGGCCACAACTACATCCGCATCCCTGCAGGGATTACAGATAACAAGAAATTGAGAGACACAAGAATTGACAAGAGAGCAAAGAAGAGGAAGGCTCTGACAGGGTGGGAGGGGGAGGGAGAACACAGTGATAGATAGTGTGGGCGCAAAGCAGCAAAGAGCAGAGGTCTAAACACTGAAACAAAGGTGACGGATTGTAATGAAAAATGTCTTTTGAAATGCCATATGCAACAGAATTTAGTTAGATTTACTTTCCGTTTGAAATATGCCTAAATTAGAAATATCTCGATGCTGTAGAAATTCCAAGTGTTACATAGGAGCAAACCCTGAAAATACCATGATTTAGAATATTCAGCAACTGTACTTTATATTTTTGTACTTCAGTGAAAGCATCTATTAGTTAAACTGCTCCCAAGCATGGAATTTCGCAGGACTCTTAATTTTAAAAGATCCAGGAATACTTTTTAAGTGAACTGCTTAGACTGAGAGTCGTATTTGTGTTTGCAATCCTGTAAATGCGAAATTATCCCACAATTGATTACCTGAGATTTAGTTAGGGACAGGGAGATTGCCCATTGTAGAACTCGGACATGTTCAGTAAGACCCCTAGCAAACTGTGTAGCCCAGACAAGAAAAACCCGTATCAAATAGGACCGTTACAGTGTGGAGCCAAATGCTCTTTCTGTCAGATTGTCACATCTGCTCTCAGTTGCTATGCCAAAGGGTCAGAGCTCCATCACGAGCCTGTAGCAACCCCTGCTGGTTAAAAGCCCATGTTCATTTTGTTACTTTACACTGAGCTAAACATTGCAGTCATTTCACACTTCTTTTAACATTCTATACGAGTTTAATTATTTGTTTGGACTTCATTTGTTTCCAAGTCGAGGCAGTTGGTTAGATGCTCACATTTTAGGTTATTTCTTCTTCTTCCTCCCCTCCCCCCACCCAGTTACTTCTCAAGATTCATCAAAGGCTTCAAGGTTCTTCGTTCAATCCACCAAGACTCAATTTTTCTTCAGTCCGGCTTTTTGATGAGTATGGTCAAGAAATTAAGAATCCACTTTTGCTGAAGAATGAGCAAAACATTTGGGTGTCTTATGGTAAAGCGTACAGGTAGGAGTGAGACGTCTATTATCTGTCTGTCTTCAATCATTGCCTGGGCAAGCCAGTTTCAAAGGAGAGTTGAGAAGTCAATTAGCACCCTTTATGAAAAACAAACAAACAAATAAACCCCAAAACAAATGTTTTCTTTTGAATTCCAATAAAATTCCAGCGGTATTTTTGTGAGGCAGTATTGTGTGTGGAATATGACATCTCTCTCTGTCTGTCTCTCCCTGACTTTCGGTCTTAATGCCTTGTCATAGTTCTTGAAGTCTGCCTGTCAGCACAGCAAGAGGGATTTGTTCATGTCTGAGTAGGCACCTTAATGATAGCAGATGGAAACGCCATGGGGGGCCCAAGCCCATCACACTGTCATTGTCGCACACTGCCCTGACCTGCTTCCACTCCTCTATTTTTTTGTCCCTTTTTAAAGGAGAAATGGATGGTAATTGAAAAGGATCTTAAGCAAGATTTATGAAGCTGTAGACAACATGAGTCCCCACTATCTCTCTATGTTTTCACAAATAAAGTCTTAACCTTTTAAGCACCGATGACAGGACAGCTAAAGATAAATTGGTAAAGCCTATAAGCTCCAACCTATCAAAGTTATATTCCTCAAAAGCACCTTACGTTATCCCACAATAATTACTGATTATTGCCGAGCATTGGGTAAATTTTTGTAGATTGGTAAATTCCTGCATGAAATTATCTGTGTTTCTGAGCAAAAGGAAAAGACTGAGGTACATGAGCAATGATGAGTTGGGCTGTTGTGTTGAATACCTTGGAAATTCATGCATATTTTGACAGGACACATCTAGGTGAACCCTGTAACTGCTCGTCAGGAAACTTAAACACACCTTTCTTCTAGTTTTAATTCCTTTTTTTTTCTAGCTCATCGTTTATCTGTAGAAGCAGAACAGGGGAGATAATTTTGCTTTTAAGAGAGAGTTGATCATATATTAATTATAGTGAAAAACGCATAGACAGGAATAAATCTTAGCAAAGTAGGAGCTGATTTGATTTGCTATCTATTGTAAAAGTCAAAACTTCAATGACCGAAACAAATCTATTCAGAAATCCAGTAAGTGTTGAAAGGAGTTGGTAAGATAAGTTGTAGGTAGCACACTCCAAAATTGTATTTCATCTGCCCTACTAGAGTAAAACGAAAGTGCATAATGATGTCTTATCCCGTGTCATTTATAGAACTAAAAATATCTATAAGGGATGGTAGTTTCTTTTTCTGCAGGCAAATTTCAAAATACAATTTAATAGTATGGTGAGTAGAATTGTTTTTATAATGAAAACCAATAATGAATTTAAAAGTAGCTAAAATTCTTGAATAACTTAGCAAGTCCTTCCAATTAGAAGGAAAGCTTTTAATAAAATGTGTGTCATTATTATTTCTTAATATCATTGTCAAATGAAAGTTAATGACTAATGTGGATGTTTTTAACGATTTGTTATAATATAGCATTTTAATAAGCAAACACTTGTTCTTGGCTAGTTGGATCATGTTTGTGGAATAACTAGTAAAATGCCAAATAGCTGGAATATTTTAAAATCTACTGAGGATTGTAGCTGGAAAAAATCATAATTGCATGTTATTTATATTTCAATATTTTTCTAACAGGATAATATTTTCTTTCCCTTCTAGTTTTGAGTCCAATATAAAGTACCAGAGAACTGTTATAATATTTATGTATTTAAATGTTATTGCCATTTAATTTAAATGTACTCATTTTCAGGGAAATCTTGACATGTCTGATTTATGTTTCTCATTTGCAAAAGATGATTTTGCTACTATCTGCTTTTATTTTGAACCCTTTCATTACTTTTCCTCACATTTTTACTTTGAAACACTTAAAGCTTATAGAATACTTCAAAGAATACTACAATGGGCACCAATATATTCTTCACCTAGATCTGCTCATGTAAAAAGTTTGCAACATTTGTTTTATGACTTTCATATGTCTCTTCTCTCTCTAATAATTCAAAAGTAATTTCAGATATTCATTAAAGAATTACCCCTAAATGCTTCCAGTCATGTAACTGAAGGATAGAACATTCTTTTACATCACCACATTATAATATATAAAATAACCAGTAATAATGCAGTAACATCATATAATATATAATCCATATTCAAATTATGTAAATTATCCCCAAAATGTGTCTTAGAACATTTTGTAATCTTATATCGAATTAAGAGTCATATATGTGCTTAGTTATTTTCTTTAGTTCTCTTTCATCTAAAAAATTGAAGATTATCCAGCTCTGACCACTCACTGTTTTGATTGTCTGACATTGATTTGTTTTCTGAGTCCAGGTCGTTTTATTGTAGAACGTCCCCTATTCTGGATGTCTGAGTGTTTTTTCATGATTAGATGACTTTAAATATTTTGGGCAGCAACACTAAACAGGTGATATGGTTGAGTCCTTTAATCTAAAGTTAAGTAGCATATCTTTAACACCATTATAAAGAAAGCTGGCTCATAGTTGACATAGGGGCCATCCTTTTTATTTAAGATCTGTGTTCAATTTGAATGACCAAATAATTAAATTAACCTAAAACAATGTGCATAATTGTCATAAATATGAACAAAAGAATCAAATGAGCATAGCAAGTTGTAAGCTCATAAAAAACAGTTACCTGTATCCAGATATCAAGGAATCCTTTAACTATCACTTCCAAAATCATCACGAGGGCACAACATTGCAGTCATACATGAGAAAGTGAATACTATATGAATAGACAGTTGTTTCTCATCCATGATATGTTTTTATTATTGTATTGTTTTGTTTGTTTAATTATATGTATTACACACAGTCTTGACAGATAACAAACTAGTTAAATAAACTGAAGTGTCCATTTCAGGTATACCTGAAATGTATATATATATATATATATACACTGATATACCATAATTTTGGGGAAATTACTTAGTCCTAGATTTTATTAGACATTGCTATTGTGTATTTTATCATTTGTCCTCAAATTTCAGTGTATGTCTAATTTTAAACATTACTTTGATGTTATTTCCTTATTGTAGATCTCCACTAAATCCTGTTTTGACTTTGATCTTTGACCGAGTAACTGCCTTTGACAGAGGTGGCATCAAAGTTGCATATAAAACCTTTTTGGATCCGAATGCTGTTCTGCTACCTGGATGTGACAAGTAAATTAGAATGTCTGGTTACATTTACCTGTATCACCCAGTTTCTTAGATTTCTCAGAGCAAGAGATTAGGAACACTAAAAGATATCCATCGAATTGTCTTAAATAAGCAATTATTTATTTTATTGACTTATTTGTGCCTAGAAAGATTTATCATTAACTTTGCTTGAGTTTTTAAAAAGACTGTACAGGGCAATGAGCAGATAGATGTAGTTTCTCCTTTGCAGAAGAACCACCAATTTTGTTTTAAATTTAAAACCTTTTTAAAAATTTTAATGGATTTTCTAAATTGGTAGTTTTAAATGGAATAATTAAAATATAGAATAATATGTTCCTTAGTCTGAGTGTTTATATATAAATATCTCATTTAGTGATGATCAAGTTAAAATAAAAGTAATATGTTGGAGGTTTGGTGGGCTAGTGATGAGCAGATAAAGAGATAGACTATCTGGGCATCTATCTGTCTCTACTCCTGATTGTCAGTGAGTAGATGGGGCTCAATTTCTGTAAGTAAGATCTGTAAATATTAAAATTAGCATCTACAGATACCATAGGCCAGAGATGGTTCTAAATGAATTGGGTAATAATTTTTTAACCCTCAAAACAATACATTTATTTTTATTCAAAACATTATTTGATTATTACCAATTACCCTTTTATTACTTCATCTTCTAGAGGTAGAAATGGAGACACAGAGGGCTGAAGTGAAGTAATGGGACCAAAGGTACACACCTAGTGTGTGGTAGAGCCAGGAGTCTAACTCAGGATGTCTGAAGAACCTGAGTTTTTAACCTCTTTCCTGACAAATTTTTCTGTGTTGATGGATGTGCATATTGTGACTATTAATTCCCAGAAATATGACTAGCATGAATGGAGAATGGAATTTTACATTTTTCCTTAGTTTACATTTCAATAAGTCATGTGACTGTTGTTAAGTACCGTGGCGGAGTCGGTTGTGACTCATAGAGACTCTGTACAGGGTTTCCGAGGCTGCAAGTCTTTACGGGAGCAGAAAGCCTCATCTTTCTCCCGTGGAAGAGCTGGTAGTTTCGAACTTCCAACCTTGAGGTTAGCAGCCTGATTCATAACCACTACGCGACTAGTGGTTACCATATTGAACGGTGAAGCTTGCTACTGATACTGTATTTATTTGGTTAGATAACCTATCTATAAGGCTTCATCTGGCTTTAACATTTTACAATTTAACATATTATAATGCTGTAAAAAGGCTGAAGGCCGCAGATCCAGAGAACCACAAGCAGTGTGATGAGGTCACTCAGTCCAAACTGTTTGCTAAATGGCTCTAGAATGACAGATTCCTGGGTCTCCTTGCTAGCTGGTTAGACAAAAGCTGTGCATCCTCTTACGACTGCTTTCTAGGGAAGATTAAATCTGTTTCTTCTTGTGCTCTTTTTCTCTTTCTCTGTATAAAATAACTCATCAGCATTTGTTATAGTTATCTTCCATATATAGGAAGATCTGTGTTCAATAATCTTTCTCCAAGCCGCTAAATTTGCCATTCTATTTCCTTCAATTTTTAACTGATATTGTATTTTTAATTCATGCATTCCTTCTTCATTTTAATTTCTTGATTACATGAATACTGCTTTATTAGATAGATTAAAATTCGATCTAGGTTTTAAGTATAACAATATGAAGTTGCCCTTATTGTAGACAAACTAATTGTATGGGTTGTTTCCTTAATTTTTGGACATTTGAATTTTCTTTCTATACTCTAAAATGGTCTGCTTATAATATGGATCATTCGAAATCTTAATATCCGTGCTCTTTTTATATTTTCTATGATGTTCATAAAAACTAATATGAGTGTCAGAATAGTTTCTATTGAATATTGTGCTATGGATACGAGTCGGGCTGCCAACCTCAAGGTCAGCAGTTCGAAACTACCAGCGGTTCCGCAGGAGAAAGATGAGGCGTTCTGCTCCCTTAAAGATTTACAGCCTCGGAAACCCTGTGCAGGGTCACTATGAGTCAGAGCCAACTCCACGATACTTAACAACAACAACAATATCTGAACAGATCAGTGTTGTGCTATGTAAGCTTGTTTAGGGTAAGGATTTGTTTACTTTGATGATCGATTTAATTGAGCTAGAATGAAAGTCAGTTTGTCTAGTTTGTGATTTGTCCATATCCCCACTACACTAAGCTGTCTCTTAATGTACTCTTAAAAGCCCAAATTAGCATGTTTAACATAGCCAGTGTAAGTGTAAAACCATTTTTCACTGTTCATGGTATACTGTATTTAGAGTAAGCATTTCACATCGAAGATGGGCTTTACTCTAAGCAATTTTGTAAGATTAGAAAAACATGTAAAATTTCTTCATCATTTTAATAATTAACTAGTCATGTGGTTCCCATCATTATAGATAATGGCAAAGTAAGGTTTAAAACCTTCTCTTTACCAATTATAGATACCAAGGCACTTTATAAATTTGTTTGAAAAGTAATTTGTTTTTCTCACATAATAGAGTATGTTGTTGTTAAGTGTCATTGAGTCAGTTTCAACTCACAGAGACTCTGTATAGGGTTTCCAAGAAGCAGCTGGTGAGTTTGAACTGCCAACCTTGCAGTTGAAACCAACCTTGCAGTCCAGAGCATTAACCCACAGCACCACACCCGGACTCCTCAGTTGAGTATAAGAGGCACAAATTAATATACTCATACTAGTACATTAAGGAAGGAGCTCTGGTAGCGTAGTGGTTACGAATCGGGTTGTGAACCGCAAGGTCAGCAATTCGAAACTACCAGCTGCTCCGCGGGAGAAAGATGAGGCTTTCTGCTCCCATAAAGATTTACAGCCTCGGAAACCCTGTTCAGGGTCGCTATGGGTCGGAACCGACTCGATGGCACTTAACAGCAACAACAGTACATTAAGGAGTATTGTAACTAAATATATTTTCTTTTAAAAAATTGTTATTTTTCTTTTTTTAGCTGGGACGTTTGTGAGGGATTTCCAATTGATTTTAACTGCACCAGTCAGCTGGTACCAGATCAATTTGAAAAGATGGACGTACAGAACCATTTCCTGCAGAACAAGGTCAGAATTATTTGTTGTATTTAACAAAGTACCTTTTATGTATTGGACACTCAGTCAGTATGTGCCAATTGCGTGGATGCTTATGAAAGTTTTTTGAAAACAGCACACTATTTTACAAATATTGGGGCTGGGATTAGTATATTTTTGTTGTTGTTGTCATTAGCTACCCTCCAGTTGGCTCTGACTGGAGTGACCTTGTATTGGGTTTTCAAGGAGCAGCTGGTGGATTGGAACTATCAGCCTTGTGGTTGGCAATCCAGTGCTGATCATACAGCACCACATCAGGCAATTGTTGTTGTTGTTGGGTGCCATTGAGTTGGTACTGACTCATAGTGAGCCTATGCACAGCAGAAGGAAACACTGCCCAATCCTGGGCCAACCTCACTACTGTTGCCATGCTTGAGTCCATTGATGCTGCTGCTTGGCCAATCCATCTTATTGGGTCTTCTCCTTTACTCAGACCATCTTACCAAACATGATATGCTTCTCCAGCAACTGGTGTTCATGTCTTCTTGGATCAACTATAAACACTCATGGAAGCAGCAGTCAAGAAATCAAACGAAATATTGCATTAGGCAAATCTGCTGCACAAGAGCTTTTGAAGTGTTGAAGAGCAAAGATGTCAGCTTGAGGACTAAGGCGCACCTGACCCAAGCCATGGTATTTCAATAACGTCATATACATGTGAAAGCTGTACAGTGAATAAGGAAGATCATAGAAGAATTGATGCTTTTGAGTTCTGGTGTTGGAGGAGAATATTGAAAATGCCATGGGCTGCCAAAAGAACAAGCAGATCTGTGTTGGAAGAAGTGCAGCCAAAGTGCTCCTTAGAGGCCAAGATGGCCTAACTTCGTCTCTCGTACTGCAGACATATTATCAGGAGGGACACCGGGCAATTACTTCCTATTAATTAAGTAATTCAAAACTGAAAAGATATATAGCATACCTACCTAAAAAAAAAATCTTCCTGAATCAGGTTATTTAAGTATCATTGTTTAGCATATCTTCTTTACAGCTGCTGTTTTAATCAATCGAAGCTGTTTAAGAAAGACTTTAAGCTAGCTGTTAACTCTCTGAGCTGTAGTGTGTTTAGGAATCATGAGTTCTTTTGAAAGCCCAACTCATGATGCCTCAATCCAGAAGGTCTGTTTATTCATACTTAGAAAGTTCTTCTTCCACTAAAAAAAAAAAAAAGTCCTACAGTTTCAGAGAAGCAATAATTTTCTTTCTTTCTTTCTTTTTTAAAATTTGTATTTGAATTGAGTGATAGTTTACATAGGAGAACTTTGATTCCACACTTACCCTATCGTATTTCGTTTCATTGCAATGATTATAATCCTATCCATGCATCATCACTCAACAGTATTTGCTTCTATTCCCTCTGTTTTTTTTGTTTTGTTTTGTTTTTAATGTACACAAAAACACTCAGGAATATACAATCATTTAAACAACCAAAGGGCACATTCTGTAAGCCTGCCTCCTGGCCACCAGCACACATCCTTTCTCTTTCTATGAGTCTGGAGTCCTCAGCTGCTTTATCCCTCCATGTCCTAATCTCTGCTTCCATCTCTGGTGTCATTATTTTTCTGAATAGGGTCCCACATTCTGCTCATGCTCTTATCCCTTGATGGTACTAGGGTCCTCTGCTCCTGGACTGTAAGATTAACTACTCCATTTATTTTACAAAACTTCTACCTTTACAGGTGTGAAAATTGTAACTAGGCATGATAACAATTACTCACTATTGAATCATAAGAATATTATCTCTATCTCCTTTCACCAGACCCATCTAGATAAGATGTAAACTATTCATCTAACCCTTCACACTCTGAAATTACACTCCTTCTTGAAAACTTGTAAGCCAGTCACTTCATGCCTTTATTACTGCTCCCATTTTAGGTAGCCAGTGTCTAAGTGGCTCATCCCTATCAATCCTGTCTATAGCGGGGATAGGATTGATTCATGATGTGAAGATTCCTTCCCTCAGTTGGTATTTTGAGCTACTACAGCCATAAGTATGGTGGCAGTGATTTGTACAGTGGAGTCCATTCTGACTCATAGTGACCCTGTACAGGGTTTCCGAGACTGTAAATCTTTACAGGAGCAGAAAGCCTCATCTTTCTCCCACGGAACAACTGGTAGTTTTGAACTGCTGACCCTGAGGTTAGCAACCTGAGTATAGGTGAAATTAATCAAAGTGTAGCAATTTACACTTGTTTCCATTATCAAAACTTTTTTTTTTTTTAATCTTCCTTAGTAGAGGTCTGATCATCAAGCCATCAAAGCTAGGTCAAATGTGTCCTGTCTGCAAGTTTGGGCATTCTTGTGTGTCTCCCCTCACTTCAGATCAGGGGGACACTTCACTCTCAGCTCTGGCCCTCAGTGGCTATGTCCTTGTCCATGGGCTCAACAGTCCCCTGATCACACCATGCTTCGGACCAACCAGGCCTTCCTTTTCTCTCTCTTATCTCCAGGTCAAAGGGAGTTTATGGAACGTGGTCGAACTCAGCCCATATCTCCATTGCTGCCTTTCCCTCACTTCCACTCACTAGTATACCAACATGGTTTCCAGAAAGCTTACATGTCTGATTGTGTGTTCCCTTTGAGTTTCAGTCTTGGAAGGGACTTGATTGCGTGCCTTGATGGCTCTCCAGCAAACAACTTCTTTTTTTTTTTATAGTATCCAATCAGACTGCTGTTTTCGATTTTTATTTTTCCTGCTGGTCTTTCTTTCAAGAAGTATCTTATGTTCCTCTAGCTGCTCCTTGTCCTTTCCAGTGGAATGTCCCACCTCAGAAGGTTCTGGATGGAGCTCAGAAAATAATTTTCTTACATGAACCTCCCCCTGCCATGTTTTTCAATCTGGGAAACTCTTCATTAATTTTAGTTTTTGAGCACAGGTAGTGAAAACCAAAAGAAATCCAAAAGAGAGAGAAATGAGCTCTCAATTGGTTTGAACACTTTAGTTATAAATTGTAATGCAAATGGCACATTGTCTCAACATGTTAAATTTCTCCATGTTACCCATTTAATAAGGAGCTCTGGTAGTGTAGTGATTTACAAATTGGGCTGCTAACCTCAAGGTCAGCAGTTCGAAACTACCGGCTGTTCCGCAAGAGAAAGATGAGGCTTTCTACTCCCATAAAGATTTACAGCCTTGGAAACCCTGTGCTGAGTCACTGGAGTCGGAACCAACTCCATGGTACTTAACAACAACAACAATACCCATTTAATATAATGTCAATATTTCTACTGAAAATCTTGGTTGTTTAAAGGAACATATAAGTATAAATGGTATTGTTGTTGTTTAGTACCTTTGAGTTGTTCTCCACTCATAGTGACACTGTGTAGGGTTTCCGAGGACTCTTTGGGGTAGCAGAATGCCTCATCTTTCTCCTGTAGAGCAGTTGGTGGGCTCGAACTGCCAACCTTGTGGTTCCCAGTCTGGTTCTTATCCTACAGAGCCTCCACATGCCCCAAGTATAAATAGCATAATTATAAAAAATCATTCAAAGAAATATTCCTGTACTGTTTGCTTTTAGGCTAATTTAGAAAAGTTAGTTGAATGGTGCACTAAAAATCAATGTCTTTTATATTTTATATTATTATGAGATTAAGACTTATTTACCAAGTGGCTGATCCTGAAGTATTCCTTTTTATATTTTTGCTGTTACATTATTTCATGCTCATAATTTTTGTGTGGCCAACTGAATTGAATTCCAAAACCTCATCTGACCTTCATCTCCATGGTTCCCCTCATTCTACCCTCATTCCAACTTATCTTCCAAGCTTGCCCTTCTTGGTCTTCTCTGTACCCTATTCTGCAGTGAGAGCTAAGAAATTGTGTTCCATAACATACTTTCACATTGGTATACCTGTGTCATGACTTATGTTATTCTTTGTCTAGGATATCATCCATCACCATCACTGCTACATTCTTGCCTCCTGTTTCATCCCTCTCCCTTGGAGACCTCATTCATTGTCCTCCTCTTTCATGAAATCATCTCAAGATCCTCCATAGAATTAATCTCTAACTATTTTGTGTTCTCAGAACTCCATTTATCCTTTGAAAAATTGTTCTTAGAGTCTGTAGTTTGCTATTAGCATTTGTTTTTCTGTCTTCTTCACTTTATTGAGAATCCTGTGGGAGAAGACATTATGTCTTATCTTTGTATCCCTAAGTGCTAGCACAAAATCTCAAACGTAGGACACAGTACACAATGTATTTTTTATGAATGCATTTTCTTTTTCAATTTGTCCGTAGTATCTCTTTTAAGGCTCACTATTTTTCCAATAAGGAGTCCTGTGAGGCTCTATTGGATAAGCACTGGACTGCTAAACTTGGCGGCACTTAACAACAACAACAACAACATATTTTCCTGTATGCTTTTGTGTGTGTGTCAGCCAAGTCAGATTGTTCATTTGCTGTTTTCTGGAATGTGATCCATGTTTTCTATTATAGTGCCCGTGTTTATTTCTCTTCCTGGAATTCCATCTCTCTTTCTTTGTCACTATAGTGCTATCTGGCATAAAGTTGGCAATCAATGCATACTTATTTAAATACTGCCCATCATTCTAGCCCTAGCTGACGTGTGCCTCCTTCATGTAATCTTTCTTTACCTCAGCCCCATATCTAAAGCAGATATAATCTTTCTGGCCTTGGCACCCTCATTGCTTCCCTGTTGTGCCATTACAGTGACACTGAACTAGATGCTGTTTATCATACAAGATTTTTTTTGCGTGATTAAAAGTTAACCAGTACTGTAAGTCTGAGAACTTCTCAGGTTATACAGGGGTAGGTGGAGGAGGATGCTAGATTACACTGGGATTCAATCATGAAGAGTTCTAATTCAAAGTTAATGATTCTGGGTGTTTCTCTGTAGAAAATAAGGAGCTATTGGAAATATTTGAGTAGAGGTAATATCTAGTTTAATTCTGTGTTAGGAAGCTAATTTAGGAGGTCCTTGTTTTAGCCTTTCTGCTGGATTAAAAATTCTGCAAAGGCAAAGACTATTCAGATCATCCTCATCTTTGTTGCAATATCTGGACGCTCAGAGTTAGCTCAGCTGATGCATTCACTAGGTAATTAACTCATTCAACAGAGGTCAGATAAAACCTGAAAAAAAAACAAGGATATCACAAAGATATTGTGGGTAAAGGAGGAACATAAAGGAACCTTCTCTCTTTGATTTTATGCCCAAATAGAATGTTACAGATAAATATACTTTTTGGAACAAAAAAACACCAAAAAACAACAAAACCACACCAAAACTTGGAAGTAACAGTTCAGCAATTTTATCATTAATTGGTTCTGATGATTTAGTGAATATGAAAGAAATACTCATCTTAAATATTTCTATACTGTTGTGTTTTAGGAAGAAGAATTTATTTTTAAGTAACAATTTGGCCAACCAACCTAGTAATGTCAGAAAGCCAAGATTTGATAAACTGACTAGTAAAGTGAAGCTTTCACAGAAACATGACTCTCCCTTAGCTATGAAACCTTTAAAATCCTCTCAAAAAAAAAAAAAAAAAAAATCTCCAATTGTATACAAGGAGGTGATTAGTGCACTGGGAGCAGTAATTTCATAACCTGAAAAGGACCACTTTTAAAGCTCGATCCACGCAGAGGTGACAGCTATCTATAGGGCATTTTATTGTAGAATCATGTTGCTCATTGAGGTAAAGAAGACACTAAGAGGATTACAACAGGGGAAGGGGGGAGAAGGCAGGCAAAAGCCGATATTCTTGATGCATACGTTTTAAAATTGGCTTGAGATAGAAATACAGAACCCAGTCCCTTACTGTTCTTTTAAATCTCTTATCGACAAGTAAAACCTTTCCTACAGAGAAAACCGTGGAACCTGTAATCCCCATTAGTAATGTTGGAGACAGTTATAACTTATAACTCTGGCTATTATAACCTGTTGCTCTTTTATCCATTTCACAAAAGATGTGTAGTCTACAAATGGACACTTTCGTGAGTACGTTTTCCAACAACCCTATTGCTCCTTAAAGGGATAACGTTTTATTCAAATTGAGTTTAAGTGCAATAAAATTGTATGTTTCCATGAAATGGAGGCGTTTACACTCCATGACAGTTAACATAAAAGAAAAAAAAAAAAAAAAAAATCCATGCGATAAATTACTTGAGGAATCCCTATTATGGGAAATCATAGCCGAAAAATGCACTGGTGTTTGGTAGCTCACATATTCTGCCCAAATGAAAATAGAACTTATTTTGATTCCAGCTGTCTGGTATTTGACTTTGCAGATGTCAGCAGGATACTAGTGACAACTTTAGGTGTAAAAATAGCAAAATACCCCTCCAAGTTATAATTTTCTACTTATGGCATATCTGGTACAAGTAACCTGTAAACTTAGCAGTCAAGTATGCTTCTTGTTGTTGTGAAGTGCCGTCGAGTCGATTCCGACCCATAGTGACCCTGTATAGGGTTTCCAAGGAGCAGTTGGTGAGCTTGAACTACCGACCTTGCAGTTCAAACGACTTTGCAGTCTGATGCATCTGCCCACAGCGCCACACCAGAACTCCATTACGGATGCTAGCAGGGTACATTTTTCTATATGCTGAGGACTCTGAAGAAAGTAAAACAATCTTTACTTTGCTATTTCTTTAGCCAGCAAGTCAATACGAAGTGCTATTTATTAGAAATAACTTGCAAACTGAAATAAGTACTAAGTTTTAGTTTTAATTTTGAACTAATTGTCATTAATTAGAACAGGAGACAGAAATTTAAAATCCCAAATCCTGTCTTAATTTTTTAGATGGATAATAGGAAGCCATTTTAGGATTGCATGCTCAGATCTTAATATTTTTGATCCGTGTTTGGTTGCATAATTATGCTTTCACTGGTATTTTCTACCTTCAAACTCTTCCTGTTCTTAGTTTGAGAGATGGGTGGATTCATTAGATATAGATTTGGGGAAAGGGAAAAATAAGAAGGATTTATCAGGGAAATGATGAATGAGATTTTTAAAAGATCTTTTATTGTGTGGATTATAATTTATATAAAATTTAATTTGTAAAATTATTTAGTTTGCCCATGACTTCATTATCAGAATTGAAAAATCATATAGAATGTATATCTAGAAATAAAATTTAAAATAAAGATAAACTTTACTTTTTATGAAATTTTTTTTTATTAACTTATATTCTATTTCTCAGCAAAACTTAAAATGCTTTTTAATTTATTTTGAGTTTGTATAAGAATGTTGAAGGCAGGATACTCCATATTCATTAATCTTTTGGAAAACAAGTAAACAAAAGATTTTAACTGGCCTGTTATATGTGTACATCCTTTTTTTTTTTGCTGGCTATTGCATTAGTATAGTTCATACAGACAAGCAAAGTTAGTATGATTACTTAAAGGCAGATATGTGTATAGGTATTCAAAAGAATAAAAGAGAATTTCTCCTTTTTGCTTCTCAACAGAACTTAAAGACTTTCTTATGACATATATGATCGTATGCATTTCGGTGCCAATCTTAACATAAATGCTATTATATGGGTGTGTGTATACACACAGAAGAAATATATTGAAGGCTGTTATTTCATATTTTTCTGAATCCCAATATTCATGGTTTTTATCTTCCCCATCCTCATTATTGTTTGATCTAAAGCTAAACTCTCAGATTAAAGTAAAAAGAAAAATGAAGACGAAGTCACAGCAGAGAAATGTAATGGCCCTTGTCACTTTCAAGCATATCAGAGCCTCAGACTTGGCAGGATTCTTTATCTTTTTCTTTAATAACACCAAATGAAGCTGAGTTAGTGGGCCTGGCCGTGTCTGCTCTATGGAGAATCATTTGGGAACTGTCCAGCAAAATATCTCTCAAAGAACAGCATGGTGTTAATACTGGGTGCCAACCCAAGACAGACACAAAGAACCCCTTCACTCTTCACCAATAAGCCAACTGTTAAAAGATTAAAACATGTTGTGGAGATAACAAGAATTTAGGGGCTGGCAGCAGGTGTTGTACAAAGAAGCATTTGGCAATACAGTTCTTCTGTCTGACTAATTCCAGTCAAAACAATCTTCTGCCCAGTTGAAGAGGGGAGTTTGGAGTGTGATGGCAACTTGGAGTTAGGAGGTTGAGTTAGAGTGCTACTTTAAATGTTGAGTCCTACAGAGGATGGATTAGTAGGATAGAGTCATCTTTGTTCAGAAACAGTGGGGATTTCCCCTCCAGAGTACAGCCACTACTGGCTAACAGTGGAGCACACAATCAAACAGCTGTAAGCCAGATCTGCTTATGTTGTGGGGCTGATGTACTTTACATTTTTTTCTTCTCCTATATAAGAGTCAATTTCTTCTCTTCAGAAATAACTGAGCTTCATTCATTACAGATTAATTGTCAACAATATTAGCTGGATTCCCTTGTTACATTTATAAAGTGTTACCTTTTAGATCATTATTTGATTTCTATATACTCAAAAATCATTTATTAGTAAATATCTATTATTAGCACAAATACAGAATAGTTTTTTTTAGAACTAGAAAATAATCCAAACAATTGTTGAAGCAATTTATTTCCTGGGCTTAAAGCATGAATTGGCATTTCCCTGGTGTCTTTTACAAATAAAGAATTGATTCTTTAAAAGTTAGCATGATTGCCCAGGGAAAATGATGGTAGCAGTTAAGAGACAGTTTATTCATCATGAAGAGCAGAAGTCCTACAGGTGATGTGAGAGCCTGAGACTTCCACTGTCAGGTCTAAGTGAGAAAAGCTGGAAGATGTGAGCGATCATGACTTCATGCAATCTGATAATGAAACTGAGTCGGATGGATGGATCTTTTATTGTGTGGATTTTAATTCATATAAAATTTAATTTGTAAAATATTTAGCTTGTCCCTGACTTCATTATCAGAATTGGAAAACTTTATTGAGAGAGAGATACAAACCCAGTCAGTCTCTTCTGGTCCATCCCCAGAACTATCCTTGAAGGTCTCAGGTTATATCTCTTTGCTCTTAGGAGACTGTGGAGACTTCCAACTGTTTTCCCTGCCTTTGATGTCTCCAGTCTACAATCCATTATGTTTACCGTTGCCAGACCAACCGAACTAAAAACTGCTATAATCCAGTCTCTCCCACTTAAGAGCTTTCACTGGCCCCCTGCTGTCCACCCAACTATGATCTTGCACTTGACACTGTCCACAGACCGGCCAAATTTACCCTTTGAGCCTACCCACAAATCCTAAGACACATTGATTATACCTTTTTATTTTTCATTGTTCCTATTAAACTTTCTCCATCCTTCAAGATCTCTTTCAACCTGCTCCACTTTTTTACTGCTCCTGCAGAAATGAAGATACCATTATTTGCATATCTATAATACTATTTAAGGAGTTTTGATAGCGTAATGGTTACGAGTCGGGCCGCTAACCTTAAGGTCAGCAGTTCAAAACTACCAGCGGTTCTGTAGGAGAAACACGAGGCTTTCTGCTCCTGTAAAGATCTACAGCCTCGGAAACCGTGTGCAGGGTCGCTATGAGTCGGAACTGACTCCACGGCACACCACCACGACCATAATACTATTTAAGCACTCATATGGTAGCGTAGTGGTTACAAATCAGGCTGCTAACTTCAAGGTCAGCAGTTCGAAACTACCAGCTCTTCCGCGGGAGAAAGATGAGGCTTTCTGCTTCTGTAAAGATTTGTTGCCTTGGAAACCCTGTGCAGGGTCACTGTGAGTTGGAACCGACTCCAAGGTACTTAACAACAACAACAAGGAGCTTAACATGAAATTGTATGTGTATGAGTGGTTATATAATATCTATAATGTGGATGTTTATTGCTGTCAAGTTCTTTTGGTCAGGAAAAATATTTTATAACACGTCACACAGTCTATGGGTTGTATATCAGTCTGTGCTCAAAAAATATGGAATTATATGGGATTGAGAGCTTCTGTCTGAAAGAAGGCCCTCTCAGTCAGAAACCGTTCCTAAGTGTGCTTGAAGAACGTTAACTTTCAGACTCTAAGTTAAAAGTGTGTATTTCTCCTCTTGCTATAGGTAGATCCCAGTATTGTTCTGCATGCCTCGGTTTCCATTGCAAAGCGGAGTTCCTCAAGTAGTGAGGTGAACAGCGGAAGTCAGATACCTCCATCCACCCTGTGGCCTTCAGCCAGTGTATGGCTGATCACAAAGGTACCCAAGAGTGTCTCCTCTTGCAGAGTGACTTCTCCTTGCTCTCTGCTTCTCACTGCTGCCCTAGAATCCAGTGCCCTCAATGTACCTGGGTACAGAAATGAAATGAAAGAGGGATCAATTATCATCTGTTAGAATACTACTCCATATTGTCTAGCCCAGAGGGCTTCCATCATTTCCCAAACGAGCATCCAGACATGCTGATTAGTGCATACCCCACAGTGTATTTAAGTCAAGCGTAAAACTTAGTTAAAGTCCATAGCCATGCCCACTTTGTAGTCTGAATGTCATTAATTCTATGTCTCAGTCTTCATTATTGAACTTCACCAGCTCAGCTTCACCATATTAGCACCACATAATGGTTTTGCATATTGTCTTTGCAAGCACATATTATTAAATAAAACCCCTGAGTATAAAATATGAAAAATGTCTAACATATTATGTATCTGTGTATTGACAATATATATTTTTTTACTTTACTATTATACTTTTGGCTCTGCTTTAACCTGAAAATATTTCACTACTCCCCCTTCCCTTTTAAGACTGAAATATGTTTTGTAATTGCTGCCAAATATTTATGTCTGGAAAGAGATGATACTGTTAGTATCTATCCTTTGCCTCCTCATTATAGAATATTTTTCTGCTTCTTAGTACCTCCCTGAATGCAAAGTTACCCAGTCAAGTTTCCTACTACTTAATTTGGGGTGAGGTAGGGAGTCCTGGTGTGGCTCTGTTGGTTAATGTGCTGGACTGAAAAGTCCACTTTAACCGGGAGGCCTGTGGTTCAAGTTCACCAGCTGCTCCTTGGAAACCCTACACAGGGTCGTTATGGGTCAGAACCTGACTCGATGGCACTTAAAAACAATAAAAAAAGGAGTTTGAAACTATTATTCAACTGAAACTTTGAATTTCCCTTATAATAATAATTGCCCTCTTATTTTTTTTATTATCTGTAAATTAAAATAATACAGAGCAAATTAAAGTAAAAGTTATTAAGAGATGTTATATGTGAGGGTCTTCAAATATTTCATGGAGAAACAGAATGAAAAGATAATGGCAAATTCCCACAAACTTTCTGAAGTCCCCTCGTATACCAAGACACGATCAAGTTAAGGTGAGATGTGAATTAAATCTGCTTCCATTCTGGAGACTCATTAATTGTCTGCTTTATTAAGTTACATTTGTTTTTTATTTAATAATAGAAACATCTGCTAGTTAATTGAACATTATGTGTTAAATATTATATAAGGTGCCTTATACCTGGTGTGGCACTGTGGGTTAATGCACCAGACAGCAAAGCTGTTTGATCTGCAAGGTTGGTGGTTCAAGCTCACCAGTCACCCCTTGGAAACCCTATGCAGGGTCGCTATGGGTCAGAACTGACTCGATGACACTTAACAACAACAACAATACACATTATAACAACAATACAGCAGCATAGTGGATTATGAGCTGGGTTATCAACTGCAATGTCAGCAGTTCAAATCTACCAGTAGTTCTTCTGGAGAAAGATGAGACTTTCTGCTCTGTAAAGATTTACAGTCTTGGAAACCCTATACAGGGTTACTATGAGTCGGGACTGACTCCACGGCACATAACCACCACCACCATCACCACCACCACAGATGTTATCATCCTCTTTAATTTTTAGAAACTTTTCAAGTTTGGTTTTATCATCCCTCATTATACAGTCAAAGAAACCAAAGTTAATAAGTGGCAGAGAGAGAGGTTTCTTGGTCAGAATACTTCAAAACTTAATGCTGTCTCACTGTGATATAAAACATTATTTTGTATTTGAATAATCTGTGAGCATGATAGAAGTGTTTTATTTAGTTTTAGCACTTCCACTGAATAGCTGTGTGATGTCAGGTAATTCAAACACCACGTCTGGGATTTAATTTCTCATCTATAAAGAGTTGGACCTCATCTATAAAGAGATTGAAGGACCTTTTCTAGATCTGGTATACTGCCATTCAGTGGCATCTGTCTCTGGAATTTCATGATTTCGGGAAACATTTACTTGTCTAACATTTTTGCAGAAATCATTGAAATGCTTCATGAAAGGAGGGTGGACTTTTGAATTATTTCTGTCTTATGACCTTGGGAAAGGCATTTAGCTGTACTACATCACTGTTTCCTTATCTATAAAGTGGAGTTAGTTAGACCTACCTGACACAGTTCCTGTGGAGATCAGGTTAGAAAGCACGTGTGAGGTTGAAGCATAGTATCTGGTATACAGTAAATGCTTAATAAATGGCAATTCTCTTCACTCCAACAAATGCCATTTTCTCCATGGAAAACGCATTCAAATGAGGATGCTAGTGCTTATTAGAACCAAAATTCTTTAAAAATACTTTTCCTAGGTCATATGGTCTTTTCTCACAAAACAAAAACCAGAGAAATAAAAGTCACATGCCAAAAAGTAAACAGTTTTGAAATTCCTCTTGGATTGAACTCTCTTCTTTTCAAAGTAAAACGTCTTACCTGTTAAGGTAGTGAATTTTTCATAGCATAAACTCCTAATCCATGTAAATCCCTTGTTGGTTGTTGATTGATTCACTAAATAAGAAAATTGTTATTTGACCATTCAAATAATATTCCTAACCAATTTCTTTCACTGGAAATCCTAACCTTTAAAATGAAGGCAATTTATAAACTACCTTAAAATGTTTAACCCATGGTATTTAGACCTAGACTAAAACTTAAAATTGATACAGAGGTTCTGGATTTGTTTCAATCTTTTCAGCTCACTGCACTTTTCTTTTTCCCCTGTGCATACATATTTCAAGTAAGCTCTGTACTTATGACTATAGCAAGTGACACGTGCTAGACCTCAAATCGTTGCACTGTGAAATATGCACAGCAAAAAAGGACAAATGAAGATATCAAGGTCTGTTTTCTTTTGCGCTGAACTGTAAAATGCCACTCTTGTTGGACAGAAGATCACTGGTTCTGAACAGGGCTCACTGACTGCTAAGTTGTGGGTAGTGTTTCAGCAACTGTTAATATCCGGGGTTATCCAGGCATAATGACCTTACTATTTGTGACACATTGTTGAATTTTCTGGTTCTTTTAACTTATTTAGACCTTTCTCCCCCCTCTGTCTTCATTGGAAGACTGGAATGATCCTGAGTCGAGCTGTAACTCAGGGCTGCCTGGCTATTGGTCATCCAATCAGAGTCAAGTCTGCTGAAGAAACATCACGAGAAGGATATAAATTAATCCTACAGAAAAGGTAATGCTCACAAGCCGTTTAGCTCAAGACTGTGTCTCACTTATCTAGTGTTTCTATAACAAATACCACAAGTCGATGGCATTAATAACTAGGATTTTATTCTCTCCGTTTAGGTTAGCAGTACAAATTCAGGACACCAACTCTAGGGAAAGGTTTTCTCTGTCTGTCTGTGCTGGGGATGGGTCCTTGTTTCCTTTCAACATTGCAGGGCCTGGTGTCCCTTGGAGATCTCCGTGTGTCCTGACATCAGTCTTACCCTGGGTATAGAAGGCTTCAGCACAAGACCCTGGGCCAAAGGACACACTCCACTCCTGGCTTTTGTTTCTTGGTGGTACAGAGGTCCCTCTCTGCTTGTGTCCGCTCCTTTTATCTCTTTTAAGATCAAAGATATGCAGGCCACACCTCTAAAAAAACTCCTCTTACCTCAGATCACCTGGGACCTGTGGATCACAACTAATTGGCTGGTCACATCAGATTACATCATTCCATAACTGCCAAACTATGACACTCATGGCCCAGTCAAGTTGACATCTATTTTTGCGGGGCACGGTTCAATCCATCACTCACAGTTAATGTAAATCATAATGCTTCCTGCTTTAGATGGGATATTCATTAGATGTTTAAATTTGTGTACATAATACTAGTAGTGGAGTTCTAATGTGCTGTTGTGGACTACTGGACTGCAAACCACAAGGCTGGTAATTCAAACCCACCAGTCACTCTTTGGAAACCCTATACCCTACACTAACAACAAATAATACTCGTAGTAATTTTTTAACCTACAATGAGCTTGGAAATATATGCCACCTTGGTTGTTGTTGCTGTTGTTAAGTGTGGTCAAATGGGTTCTAACTCATAGCAACCCTGCAGAGGATTTCCAAGGAGCAGCCGGCAGGTTTGAACAAACAGTATTGTGGTTAGCAGTCCAGTGCTTATCTTAAATTGCTACACCAGGACTCCATGCTGCACTGAGAATCTAAAATATTTTTTAAAGTGAATCAACTACTTGGACTTTGACTGCTAATTTTTTTTTCAATTCTATCGTTTCCCTAACTTTTATCTAATCTTCTGAATCTAAGATACTGAACTATGAAAGAAAAAAAAAGGAGACAAGAATCCTTGTTGTCTGTTTTGTCTGACTTTTTATTGTTAGGTGCCACCGAGTCAGTACTGACTCATAGTGACCGTATGCACAACAGATGAAACACTGCCCAGTCCTGTGCCAACCTCACAGTAGTTGCTATGCTGCAGCCAGTCCATCCCTTTGGGAATCTTCCTCTTTTTCTTCTGACCTTCCACTTTACCAAGTATGATGTCTTTCTCCAAAAGTCAGAGATGAAGTCTGGTCATCCTGGCTGGCTTCCAAGGAACACTTTGGCTGTACTTCCAACACAGATTTGTTTGTTTTTTTGGCACTCCTTGGTACTTTTAATGTTATCCTCCAACACCATAACTCAAATGCATCAAATCTTCTATGGTCTTATACTGTCCAATTTTCACATGCGTATGAGGTTTTTGAAAATACCATGGCTTGGGGCAGGTGCATCTTTATCCTGAAACTGACATTTTTGCTCTTGAACATTTTAAAGAGGTCTCGTGCAACAGATTTGTGCAATGCAGTACATCATTTGATTTCTTAACAGCTGCTTCCATGAATGTTGATGGTTGAACTGAGCAAAATAAAGTCTTTGACAACTTCAATCTTTTCTCCATTTATCTTGATGTTATTTATGATTGGTCCAGTGGTGATGATTTTTATTTTCTTTACATTGAGATACCACCCGTACAGAAGGGGGTTGGTCTTTGATCTTCACCAGTAAATATTTTAAATCTTCTTTGCTGCCAGCAAACAAGGTTGCATCATTTACATATTGCAAGATATTAATGAGTCTTCCTCCAATTCTGATGCCCTGTTCTTCTTTATATACTCCAGCTTCTCAGATTATGTGCTCAGTATACAGTTTGAATAAGCATCGTGAAAGAATACAATCCTGGTGAACACCTTTCCTAATTTTAAACCACTCAGTTTTCCCTTGTTCTGTTCAAACAACTGTGTCTTGGTCTATGTACAGGTTCCTCATGAACACAATTTTATGTGTTCTGGAATACTCATACTTTGCCCATATCTTGCAATCATCCACACAATTGACACAGAACACTTAATTGTGTTCTGGAATACTTATACTTTGTGAACAGTTTGTGTAGTCAATAAATCTTTCTGGTATTCTCAGTTTTCAGCCAAGATGCATCTGATGTCAGCAGTGATATCCCTCACTTTACATCCTCATCTGAATCCAGCTTGAATCTCTGGCAGTCTTGGGAAATGTACTGTTACAGTCATTTTTGAATTATGTTTAGCAGAATTTTACTTGCATACAATATTAATGATAACGTCTGATGATTGCTGCTTTCCATTGGATCACCTCTCTTTGGAATAGGCACGAATATGGATCTCTTATAATTAGTTGGCTAGATTAGCTGTCTTCCAAATTACTTGACATAGATGAGTGAGTGCCTCCAGTGCCGCATCAGTTTGTTAAATTATTTCAATTTATATTCCATCGATTCCTGGATCCTTGTTCTTTGTGAATGCCTTCAATGCACCTTGGACTTCTTTCAATATTATTGCCTAATGATCATATGCTACCTCTTGAAATGGTTGAACATCTACCATTTCTTCTTGGTACAGTAACTTTGTGTATTCCTTCCATCTTCTTCTGATGATTTCTGTATCATTCAATATTTTGCCCATAGAATCCTTCAATATTTCAAATTGAGGCTTGAGTTTTTTCTTCAGTTCCTTCAGTTTGAGAAATTCTGAGCATGCCCTTCTCTTTTGGTTTTTTAACTCCAAGTCTTTGCATATTTCGTTATAATATTTGACTTTATCTTCTCAACCTGCCTTTTGAAATTTTCTATTAGGTCTTTTATCTCATTTCTTCCATTTGCTTTATCATCTCTATGGTGAAGAGCAAGTTTCAGAGTCTCTTCTGACATCTATTTTGGCCTTTTCCTTCTTTCTTGTTTTCTTAATGACCTTTTGCTTTCATCCTGTATGATGTTCTTGATGTCACCCCACAACTCTTCTGGTCTTCGATCTTCAGTGTATACTGCATCAAATCTGTTCTTCAGATGATCTCTAAATTCAGGGTACAATATGTTCAGGGTCATATTTTAACTCTTGTAGTCTTGTCTTCATTTTTGTCAGTTTCAGACTGAACTTGCATATAAGCAATTGATGGTCTGTTCCAATCTGCCCTTGGCCTTGTTTAGGCTGATGATATGGAGCTTTTCCACTCTCCCTTTCTACAGATGTAGCCAGTTTGGTTTCCATGTATTCCATCTGGTGAGTTCCATGTGTATAGTCATGTTTTATGTTGTTTAAAAAAGTATTTGCAATGAAAAAGTCATTGGTCTTGCAAAATTCTTAACATATAATCGTCAGCATCATTTCTATCACTAATGTCATATTTTCCACCCATGGATTCTTCTCCTTTTTTACAAACTTTGAATTGCAATTTCCAGTAATTATCAGTACGTCTCTTTTTCATGTTTTACTGTGAATTATGTGGTAATTTACATAGGAGAACATTAGCTTTACATTCATCCTATCGTATATCGTTTCATTGCCATGGTTACAATCCCCTCCATGCATCATCAACCAATCAAAGGGTATATATACCCCACAAGCCTGCCCCTCGGTCATCAGCACACAGCCTCTCTGCCTCTCTGGGTCTAGACTCCCCAGCTGCTCCATCTCTCCACGTCATTGTCTCTGCTTCTATCTCTGGCGTCACTGTTTTTCTGGGTAGGGTCCCACATATCAGTACATCTTGATTGCATGTTTAGTCAATTTCAGACTGAAGAATTTGGTGGAATTTTTCCATTTCATCTTGATTGCATTTAGTGGTTGGTGCTTAAATTTGAATAAAAGTTGTGTTAACAGGTCTTCCTTGCAGGTGTGTGGATATTATTATCCTATCTTAGACACCATTGTACTTCAAGACAGATCTTGAAATGTTCTTTTTGGTGATGAATGTTATGCCATTCCTTTTCAATTTTCCATTCCTAACATAGTGATTGTCAGATTCAAAATGGCCAATTCCAGTCCATTTCAGCTTACCAATGCCTAGGATATCAATGTTTATACATTCTATTTCATTTTTCACAATTTCTAATTTTCTTAGATTCATATTCTGTATATTTCATGTTCTGATTGAGGCTATTGAAAATACCATGGCTTGGGTTAGGTGCAGCATAGTCCTCAAGCTGACAGTTTTGCTCTTCAACACTTTAAAAAGATCTTGTGCAGCAGATTTGCCCAATGCAATATGTCGTTTGATTTCTTGACCACTGCTTCCATGAGTGTTGATAGTTGATCCAAGAAGAATGAAGTCCTTGACAACTTCAATCTTTTCTTCGTTGATAAGAATGTTGTTTATTGGTCCAG
>NW_006408590.1:6337079-6338426 GCF_000296735.1 Chrysochloris asiatica | reverse complement strand
CCACTATGGGTTGTTATGCAATACCTCAGGCTTTAATTTAATTTTTGGCCTGTTTTGTTTTTAAACTCTCTTTCCCTCTCTACAGCCCTGTCCTGCCCTTTCCCATATTAAAAACAAAAAACGTTCAGGGTCTGCTCTTTGGCTGAGTATTTGTGTGCATGCGTGGCAGAAGAACTCACCAGTGGTGAGAGTGGCGGGTGTCCACTCACTCAGGCTCCCTCTCTAGTCACCAGAATGGAAGTGTGCAAACAGTGGGTGTGCCAATGACCAGATACCTGCCCCCACAAAAAAGAAAATCAGAATAAAGCAAAGCTGACAAAGTGTTTTTCTGTGGTGTTTCTGCTCCCCCGCTTGATCTTGCCATTTGGCCTCGCCCAAGATGTTAGCTCCAGGCCTCCGAGCCCGGCAGATTCAAAAGGACACGATTTCTTACTTCAGCTTCAAGTACCACTAGCTGTAAACCTTCAAACCTTAAAAATATTCCCGAATACCTAAAACGGGGCTACAACATATCTAATGAAGGAGGTCTGATGAGGAGCATCTGCATTACATAAGACTATAGAAGGAAGCCTGAACCATTTCCAGACCATCAGAGAAGGGAAACTTTCATCTTGAAAGGACAAGCAGACCAGCCTGGAGCAGCCAAAAAACCAGAAGACACTTCTTAAAAGAAGGACCTACAGGAAAAATACAAAACAACAAGAGCAGTCCAACTGTAACCACAAGAACAAGCAAGCTGTCTGCCCAGGAGACACCAAGGCAAGTGGTTGGGTCCTCTCAGTGCAAATCCTCCTCCAAGACTAAGACACAATGGGAAAACACGTTCTGATTGGCGACCACGCACGTCACCCATAAAGAGAAGTAACCAAAGAACATCAAATAAGCAGTGAACTAAGCCGTGCAATGTTCAGCAGACTACGGTGAGCCCAGGTGGAGACCTGGTTGGCCAGCAGTGAGGCAAGACCTGGGGACTCATGGGCTCAGAGTCAGTGACACAACCACAGAGGACTAGAGTGGAGACCAAAGTGACCAACTGATAAGAAGAGGGCGGACAGATGCAGGAACACCCACACCTGCAGATGATACCCACTTGCCATGGCTCCAATGATGGGATGAACAGAGCTCAACCCGAAGAAGAAAGAGGAGGAAAAAAGCGTCATCTGATACAATTTGATAAACTGGACATCCACATATAAATGCAGTAGCTCAAAAGAGGAAACAAATCCCTGCTCTAAGAATTATTCCCACCCCCTCCTCACAAAGAGTAGATAGGGATGGACATCTTGAACTAACCAAAATGGGAGAAGGGATACAAAGGCAAGAAGTGACTGGCTTACAAGCTTTCAA
>NW_006408590.1:6322466-6327882 GCF_000296735.1 Chrysochloris asiatica | reverse complement strand
TAAACACTCTCATGTAACAATTTCTAGAGATAGAATGTTTCCCTCTTCTATGTAGTATAATTTTGACAAAAGCCATCAATGAAGACATAACCTTTTATAATGCTAACAATAACAGAACTAGCCCTAAAACTAGTAAGCTGACAAGTCACAAATTATATTGTAAGCGTATTATGCCTCATTAGCTCAATTTGCCTCATGGGGACCTACTTAGATTATTCTTATTCAATATATCAAGTGCTTCACAGTCTTTTAAATATTTACTTTGGTCCTGGATGAAAGACAAACCAACAACATCATTACCAAGTGATGATCCAAATGCCCTAAATAATAATAATAATAATAACAATGTTAAAAAGAGATGTTTCTTCCCAAAAGGATGTTTGGACATCTTCTTATAGATAAACCAAATAGATATGTTGAATCTGAGCTTTATTGTGAAACCCAAATGAATTATACACACATATACATGTATATACACGGAGGTTATAATGCAGAGGTTAAAACCATAGACTCACAGATTTTATTTGACCTTGACAAAGTGCAGTTTTTTAAATTTAGTTGTGAGACAATAGCAGTCGGAGCTTTCATATCCCCCAAAGTACAGATTATTGGCTTTTTTTGAAATAAATCAAAATAGGCAACAATGGAGCTGGATTCTCTCCTGGCACCAATCAGGCAGGACCTGAGTGGCAGCCTTGCCCTATGACAGCCCTCACATTTAACACCAGCCTGCTTCATTTATTTCCAGGACCTGTCAGCCTCCTAAAGGCTCCTGGTGGCACTGTAGGATAAGTACAAGACTGCTAACCACAAGGTCGGCAGTGCAAATCCACCAGCTGTCCCCTGAGAGAAAGATGAGGCTTTCTGTTCCCATAAGGATTTGCAGCCTCAGAAACCCTACATATGGGTCAATATGAGTCAGAACCAAATAGATATGTTGAATCTCAACTCAATGGAAGAGGTTCCCAGGGCATGTGGTCCTCAGTCCAGTTGCCTATAAAATGAGGGAACGAGATAAAGTTGCTCTTGGAAAAGGAAGTATTATGACAGTAACTCCTTCAATATTAATAATATTTTTTGTTTACTAGTAATACTGAAGCAAGACACCTGATAGTGCTGTGGGTTAAGCATTGTGTTGCTAACTGAAAGGTTGGTTCAAACCCAGCAGCCGCTATGTAGAAGAAAGACGTGACTGTCTGCTCCCATTAAGATTGAGTCTCAGAAACCCCACATAGGGTAGCTCTGACTCAGGATTTATTTAGTAACAGTGGGTTTGGAGGTTTTTTGAAGTAGTGATAAAGAGTCCGAGTGGAACAATGATAAAGTACTGCTAACCAAAGGTTGGAGGTTAGAAAGCCACCAGTGATGTCACAGGAGAAACTCCTTGGTAATGTGTTCCCATAAAGATTTACACATTAGGAAATAGAATCTGTCCTACAAGGTCACTATGAGTCAGAATCAGCTTGATGACATACCATAACAGTATCAACAGTAGTGATAATAATAGTATTACTGTAAGAAATTAAAGTTTGTCTAGTCTTGGGAAATACCAAAGTCAATTGGCATAACTCAGTCCACGGTGTTATACAATCCTACATTGGCGAGTAGCAACTGGTATCTTAAAAGCTGATGAGCAGCCATCTAAGGTGCAACTATTATTATCTCCATGTGTGGAAGAAAGAAGAGTGATGAAAATTGAACATGTGAACATCAGTCTCCTTGACTCTGAAACTAGAAAAACTAAATGGTGCCTGGCTACCACTACCAACTGCTCTGAAAGGAGCCTTGTTTTTCGCCAATGCCTTCAATGCAACTTGGACTTCTTCCTTCAATACCATGGCTCGTAATTATATGCTACCTCTTGAAATGGCTGAACATCATCCACTTCTTTTTGGTACAGCGATGATCCCTTCCATCTTTTTTTGCTGCTTCCTGCAGTTTTCACTGTTTTGCCCATTTGTTGTTGTTGTTCAGTGCCAGCTAGTTGGTTCCAACCCATAACGACCCTGTATAGGGTTTCCGAGGGGCAGCTGGTGAGCTTGAACCGCCAACCTTACAATTCAAATGACTTTGCAGTCTGGTGCATTAACCCACAGTGCAACCTCAGGACTCCATTTTGCCCATGTTGTTATTGTTAAGTGCCGTCGAGTCAGTTATGACCCATAGTGACCCTGTACAGGGTTTCTGAGGCTGTAAATCTTTACGGGAGCAGAAAGCCTCGTCTTTTTCCCCTGGAGCAGCTGGTAGTTTCGAACTGCTGATCTTAAGGTTCACAGCCCGATTCGTAACCACTACACTACCAGAGCGCCTTCCATTTTGCCCATAGAACCCTTCAATATTGCCAAGTCAAAGCTTGAAGTTTTTCTTCAGTTCTTTCAGCTTGAGAAATGCGAATGTGTTCTTCCCTTTTGGTTTTCTAATGCCAGGTCTTTGCACATTTCATTAAAATACTTGACTTTGCCTTAAGCTACCCTTTTAAATTTTCTATTCAGCTCTTTGACTTCCTCATTTTTCTCATTTGCTTTAGCATCTCTACATTGGATAGCAATTCTCAGAATCTTTGATGGTTAGCATTAGTATATTGATTACCAATTGTAGATGTTTTACACTTTAAAGAATGATCCCTTACAATTTTATTTAATTTGAAGAAGTATAGTCATAGTAATATATGCAGTGATATTACTTGCTTGTGAGCAATCAAGTTGCCTGGAATTATAACCCTGTTATATTAAAGTTATCTAAATTTCATCACAATCCACTACATTTCTGTCCAAATATTATAGCAATAACTCTTTTGTTTTTAAAAGAAATGTCATTCTATGCTTGAGATTCACAGCCTTTAAGAACAGCAGTATTGTTTTTGTTGCTATTTCTTCATTTTATGGTTGAAATATGAGCTTTGTTAATACCTCAGGAGAATTTGCCATAGTGTGAAACTCTTTGGTGATTATTCTAACACAGTTATATAAAAGCATTTGTGTCCATGAGTTCAAAAGTTTTATTTCTCATCTAATCCTTAAATTGTCTTATGGTTTTCCAATTCAGTTGAGAAGATGCTGAGCTAAAAGTCACACTGGGTGTTAGTAACTACCAACGTCTGTGGATGTGACCAACTCACTACACCTCTCTGTCTCATTCTGTTCATCACAAAGTAGAGACTGGACCACAGTAATCCTTTGATTTCTGTCAAATTCTGATAGTCTTTGTGTTTTTTTCTTGGGGAATGGAATTACTATCATAATCACAAGACTTAGTTCTGTACCTCAAGTTAAGATCTGTTATACTTACATTTTGTTTCATAAAGATTTATGAAATAAATTTTGGAACTTTTCAATGTTTTCTCACATCTCTTCTCTCCTGTTTTCTAATATAGCATGAGTTTCTTTAACAGTGTCATCTTTCTCTTATTCACCTAAATTTGACATCTGAGACTTATTTTTAAGCCCCACACTATTTAATAATTGAATGAATCAATTCTAACAAATAAAATTGTCTTTTTATGATATTTTAAAAATCTGGACCTTTCTTACTCATATCCCCCACTCCCCCGCAATCTCATTACCTTAGTGAAGTGTTTTCGAAAGTTTGGTCCATAGATAACATACATTAAATCCCCCAGAATTCTCTTTCATAATTAGAATTATTTACAGTTCCTTGTTTGTCGGTATCCAGATTATCAGAATAAAAATCTTTGAGGATAGGGGTCTGTCTGGAGACCTATGGTATTATCAGTCACCCACCTGTGCCAGTATTCTCTAGAATTCTTTACCTTGTCTTTGATAGCCTGGTTGTGGGTGAGAGACAGAACCAGTTTTTGGACTGCTATTTTTAGATGTTCTGCCCAGATCACAAAGCATTTCGTTTTAAAATAGAGCATTGCCTGACATCTCTTGTTCTCAACTTTGGCTGTTTCTGCCAAAACTCAGAAGCAGTAGAAAAATCTTGTTTAATATCCCGTTACACTTAATTTAATTCCTTTTGTTCTACTTTTTAAAGGTTTCTAAATATTAATGAATACACGACTGCTTTAGCCTGATGAGCTGCATCACAATGTGGTTTTTCTTTCTCACTTAGACTTAGCTAAAAAAAAAAAATATATATATATATATATGACAATGCCTAGTGAATTTTTCTGGTTGTTTCAGAAGCAGTTGCCTGAGGTTCCTGACTTCCCATTTTTGTTTTTCCATCTTATCCGCTAAAATCCGTACTCTTAATTAAGCCCCTTTCTTTTTGTTTCGTTGAGGATATTTTTTGGTGGGGGGCAGTTGCCATAATATTCAGGTTATTCTCTAAGTTACCATTAGTAATATACACACACAGAAGGCTTTCAGTGATAGTTCACCTGTTCTTTCTTCCTTGTGCTAGTCTGAACCTTCTTTTGAAAACTTTCTACCATGGTATTTGAAATATTGGTGGCATAGCTTCCAGAATTACAGCAACACAGCCACCAAAATATAAGAGCTTGACAAATCTGAGTCCACTACACGAGAGATAGGGAGAGAAAATAGAACATTTTGGCTATGTAGAAAAGAAATTGGTTGTCTTTGGGGAGACTGTAGCTGCTGCAGTGGCAGAGATGATGGCAGAATCATTGGCAGAGGGTGGGCAGACTTCCTGATAGGTTATCTGGGAGGTGATCATTTTATTAAAAACCTACAAAACATTTCTATGTGGAAAAAAGATGTCAATGTTTAAATTGCATCTTCATTACAGACTTAAAGGAGTTGATTCTCAGAAGTGGGTGTTTGGAACAGATGGCTGCATTTATTCTAAGGTAAGAACTTGAAAAGCTGTAGCTTTTATCCTGAAGTTTTTCTATTCCCATATTCTTATAAAGTGCACTGTCTATTGTTGAAAGCAAGACATGCCTTTTTTTTTTTCTGCACAAATGATTTCACTCTGTTCCTAGAAGTTTAGAATTTCAATAACTCAATAATTTCTTTTGACGTTTTGTTTGATTTTAAAAACCAAAAATAAAATTTCCCTTTTCATTGCTATGGTACTAGCCAGAATTTCAGGGTGTCGGTTTTCTTATGCATTAAAATAAGAAGATGAACAGGCCAGGAAACTGTCAGTGAACACTAAAGCTGAGCATGTCGATATGGCCCAGCAATTCCCTTATCAGTTATATGCTCAACAGAAATGCTTAGATAGCTTCAAGAAAAGATACTTCCTAGAATGGTAATAACGGCACTAATTATAGTGGACTCAGATTTATCACGATGGTCTGACAGGCTGTCGTATTTTGGTGGCTTGTGTTACACTAATGCTGGAAACTATGATAGCAATATTTCAAATACCATGAGGGAAAGGTTTCAAAAGAATGTTCAGACTAAGAGAGACAAGTAGGAAAGAACAGGTGAACCACATTTGAAAGATTAGCCTCAGAAAGCCTTATGAATAGCAGTGAAGC
>NW_006408590.1:6319131-6322366 GCF_000296735.1 Chrysochloris asiatica | reverse complement strand
TGGCAATGAGACGATGTATGATGGAATGAATGTAAAACTAATGTTCCCCCATGTAGAATATCACACAATACACAACAAAACATTAAAAAAAAAAAAAAATTCCTATCTCTGTGGTTCCGAGTTTTGGAGTTCTGCCCTGGATCTGCTTTGCCTGGTATTCTGTGGTATGGCTGATGGCAAACTTCACTGCACCTCCACCCTAGCCGCCATCAAGCCCTGCCTCCCTGGTCTTTAGTGTTTAATGTATCAAATCTGCTCTTCACATGAGCTCTAAATTCAGGTGGGATATATTCAAAGTCATATTTTTGATCTCGTGGACATGTTTTAATTTTTTTCAGCTTCACTTTGAATTTGCATATGAGCAATTGATGGTCTGTTTCACAATCCACTCCTGGCCTTGTTTTGACTGATGATATGGACATTTTCCATCTCTTTCCGTAAAAGAGCTTTTATATCTCTTTTCGCAGATGTAGTCAATTTGATTTCTGTGTATTCCATCTGGTGAGGTCCATGTGTATCTCTGTGTATTCCATCTGGTGATGTCTCTTATTCTGTCTAAAATAGGTATTTGAAATGAACAAATCATTGATTTTGCAGAATTCTATAATGCGATCTCCAGCATGATTTCTATCACCAAGGCCATGTTTTCCAACTATTGATCTTTCCTCTTTGATCTCAACGTTTGCATTCCAGTCACCAGTAATGATCATTACATCTGAATTGCATGTTTGATCAATTTCAGATTGGAGAAGTTGGTAGAGTTCTTAGAAGCTCTTTATTGCAAAGCAAAAG
The DNA here is from genome assembly GCF_000296735.1 of Chrysochloris asiatica. Classification (NCBI taxonomy): domain Eukaryota; kingdom Metazoa; phylum Chordata; class Mammalia; order Afrosoricida; family Chrysochloridae; genus Chrysochloris; species Chrysochloris asiatica. The sequence goes on along the minus strand of NW_006408590.1, from coordinate 6,321,574 downwards.
TACACTTCATAGAAAGAAGTGGTTCTGTCTCTGTGAGTGGAGAAGCCTGGTGGAATTGGGGAGCATCGATTAAGTAAAGTTGAAAGTACACTTCAAAGAAGAGGTCTGTCTCTGCGAGTGGAGAAAGACACTTTGGGGGTGGGGTGTACTAGTTAATAAGGTTATGGGGTCTCTTCCTCTAAAAGTGGGCTAATACATACTGATTAGGAGACGTGGTATGTTGACTGTTCATCAATTTTAGTAAAGTGGTGCAGGCTTCTTGGAAATGGCGTGTCTTCTACAGTTGTCAGTTGTAGGCCCCATCTTCGTGGGTTGTTGGCCTTCGAACAGCTGATTCTTTGCCTGAGTTTTAGGTCTTGGTTATCCATATCTCTGTCTCTGAGCTATTCTTTTCAGTGTTAGTTACTATTCTTTTTGGACTAGAGATGTCTTCCCCCCTTTCTTGATCCCTATTTAGTAGTCAAGGATTTACAGCAAAGGAATGGATATGAAGCCAGCGTAAGAGAGACCCAGGGACCAGGGGTCCTAACATGTCCTTGACAATGTCAGTTTGGAGACTAATGTGAGCTTGACCTAAGCCAAGGTGTTTTTTTTTTTTTTTTCAGTTGCTTCATATGTATGTAAAAATTGGACAATGAATAAGGAATATTATAGAATAATTGATGCATTTGAGTTATGGTGTTGGAGAAGAATATTAAAAGTGCCATGGACTGTCAGAAGAACAAACCAATTTGTGTTGGAAGCAGTTCCTTAGAAGTCAGGATGATGGGACATGGTCTCAAAAATTTGGACATATTACCAGGAGGAATCAGTCATTGGAAAGGATATCTTGATTGGTGGAGTGGAGGGTTGACAGAAAAGAGGAAGACTCCCAATGAGATGGATTGTCATGATGGCAGCAGCAATGGACTCCAGCTTAGCAACTATTGTGCGGATGATGCAGGCAGTGTTTCGTTCTGTTGGACCATAAGATCTCTATGAGCTGGAACCAACTCGACAGCACCTAACATCAACAATAAAAAATAGAGTCCTGGTGTCGCACTGTAGGATGAGCAGTGGAATGTTAACCCCAAGGTCCTCGGTTCACAGCCACCAGCCATTCCTTTGGAAACCTTATACATAGGTTTGCTGTGAGTCAGAACCAACTGGATTACACTGAACAACAACAATAATAATAGTGTTTAATATACAGTTGACAATACCAAGATTGATGAGGATGCCTAACAACTGGAACTCTCATATATAATTAGTGAAAACAGAAAATGGTGCAGCCACTTGGGAAAAAAGTTTGGCACTTTCCTAAAGTGTTAAAGATACATATACCTTATGCCCCATCCATTCCACTGTCAGGAATTTACTCATGAAAATTCAAGTCCATACAAAGACTTGTTCATAACACCTTTATTTGTAAAAGCCTCACACCTCAAAAATTCTTGAATCAACTCACATGTTCATTAACAAGTGAATGAATAAGCAAATCATGGTGAATCCATACAACAAACAGCATACGATTGTGTAATAGAAAGGAACAAACTCTTGATACATGAAATACTAGGGTGAATCTCAGCATAATTATACTAAGTAATAAGAAGTCAGATAAAAAAGAGTAAGTGTTCTGGGATCTACTCAGATTATTCTTATTCAATATATCAAGTGCTTTACAGTATTTTAAATCGTTTCTTTGGTCATGACTGGATGAAAGACAAACTAGCAATATCATTACAAGTGATGATCCAAATGCTCTAAATAATAATAAGAGATGCTCCTTCCCAAAAGAATATTTGGATATCTTATAGTGTTTTTCTTTTCTGAATTCTACCTATATGAAATTTTAGTAAATACTGCTTTTATTGTTGTTTTGTTGTTGTTAAGTGCTGTTGAATCAATTCTGACTCACAGTGACCCTGTATAGGGTTTCCGATGAGCGGCTGGTGAGCTTGACCAGCCAACCGTGTAGTTCAAACCAACTTTGCAGTTCAGTGCATTAACCCACAGCACCACATCAGGACTCCAAATGCTACCTACTACCTAGTAATAGAGAACAGATGAATGGTGACCAGGAAGATAGGACAGTGGGAAGGGAATGAGGGAGTATTTATAAAGGGGCATGAGCAAATATTGGGTGTGATTTTGGGGCATGATGGATATATTCATTATCCTGATTACTGGGATGATTTAACAGGTATGTGACATTTTAAAACTGATTATTTTTATACTTTGTTTAATTGATTGTATGTCAGTGATAATTCAATAAATCTGTTTTGCTTTTTAATACTGAAAAACAATCTAAGAAACAAACAAAAATTCAAAAATGGTAAGTAGAGTGACTATGAAGTATGGCTGTTAAAACTCACCAGAGGCTCTTGAGAAACCCTCTACAGGCTTGCTATGAGTCAGAACTGACTCAATGGCACTTAACAACAACAACAAAAAGTGTGGGGCT
>NW_006408590.1:6298594-6303906 GCF_000296735.1 Chrysochloris asiatica | reverse complement strand
ATGGCGGTGGTGGTTATGTGCCGTGGAATCAGTTCCGACTCATAGTGACTCATAGGGTTTCCGAGGCTATAAATCTTTATGGGAGCAGAAAGCCTCCTCTTTTCCCATGGAACAGCTTGTAGTTTTGAACTGCTGACCTTGTGGTTCGCAGCCCGATTGGTAATAATCCTGTTTATTGTACTTAGGTAACCTTTCTTTTTTTTTAATTTCCTGAAGTAAAGGCTTTATGATCTCTTTTTCTTTGACTACTTCCTGAAGTGAGTAAAGAATTTATGATCGCTTTCTTTTTCTTTTAACTACTTCCTGGAGTAAAGACTTTTCTGATCGCTCTCCTTTTCTTTTCTTGAAGTAGGAATGCCCGCCTTGAAAATTTGAACTAGCCAACTGGGTAAGGGAAAAGATTGTGCGGTCAAAACCCTAGCCAATGGGGTGAGACAGAGCCTTGAGACTCACGTCAGGGATTAAAAACCCGAGTGGATTGCCCACTAGGTGTGCTCGCTGGCCTGTTCCTGTATGTACGGCTATGCACATGCTCCCTCTTGTAGGAGTAAATGTTGCTTTGCCAAGGTAATTTAGTCTCACCGAGTGTCTTTTACGCCACATCGGGATTCATTCCCAACAAAAGTCAAGTTGACCTTAACGATGTGAATGGAATAAATCTTTCAGGGTCTTCATTTGCTGATGTGGCATGACTCAAACTGAGAAGTAACAGTTACAAAATTCATTAATAATTGAAATGTGAAATGTACAAAGTATGAGTCTAGGAAAATTGGAAGTTATAAAAAATGAAATGAAACTTTTTAAGATCAATATCCTACACTTTGGTGGTGGTGGTGGTGTGCCATGCAGTCGGTTCTGACTCATAACAATCCTACATAAGGTTTCTGAGGCTGTAAATCTTTACAGGAGCAGAAAGCCTCATCTTTCTCCTGTGAAACAGCTGGTAGTTTTGAACTTCTGACCTTGAGGTTAGCAGCCCAACTCGTAACCACTACACCACCAGAGCTCCTTATCCTACACATTAGTGAGTTCAAATTGAACCACAAGTTCCATAGTTCAAGCTCATCAGGCACTCCTCAGAAACTCTATACAGGGACACTATGAGTCTAAAGCACCTGACCCAAGCCAAGGTATTTTCAATCACCTCATATGCATGTGAAAGCTGGACAATGAATAAAGAAGATCAAAATGGAATTGGTGCATTTGAATTATAGTGTTGGAGAATGTTAAATATTCAATAAACTACCAGAATAATAAACAAATTTGTCTTGAAGGAATACAACCAGAATGTTTCATAGAAGGGTGATAGTGAGACTTTGTTTCAATTACTTTGAACATTGTATTAGGAGAGACCAGCCCCTGGAGAGGATCTTTGGTATTGTAGTGGGTTAGGAGTCTGGCTGATGACTGCAAGGTCAGCAGTTAGAAATGACAGCCACTCCACGGGAGAAAGATGAGGCTTTCTGCTCCTGTCAACATTTACAGCCCCAGAAACCCTACATAGGGTCACTGTGAGTTGGAAATGACTCCAAGGCACATCGTCACCACCACTATTCCCTGGGGAAGGACATCATACTTGGTAAAGTAGAGGGTCAGCAAAAAAGAGGAAGACCCCCTAATGAGATGGATTGACACAGTGGTAGCAATATTGGCCTCAAGCATAACAAAAATTGTGAGGATGTCGCAGGACCATGCAGTGTTTCATTCTGTTGTACATAGGGTCACTATGAGTCAAAACTGACCTGAGGGTCAGTTAACAACAACAGTAGCATGGGGATTGTGCAAATGTTTATCAGCAATAGAATGGATGAATAAATTGCAGTAAGCAGTTATTCAATGAAATGTCATAGGCAGGAATTAATAAGCTTCTTCTGTAAAATGGTCAGAGCATTTGCGCTTTGCAGACCATATGATTTCTGTCACAGATTCTCAAGTCTTGTAATGTGAAAGCAACTATAGATAGTATATAAACAAATGGGCATAGCTATGTTTCAATAAAACTTTTATTTACAGAAACAGATAGCCAGCCAGATTTGGCTTTCATGGGCTTAATTTTCTGACTTTATGTAACAGTACCGATGAATAAAGTGCAATTAAATGTAACAGTTTATATGAATCTCACAAACACAATGTTAATCTTAAACTAGGTGCAAAATAATACACATTGTATGATTGCAGTTATTTAAAATGGGATACCAGGCAAATCAATGTGTAGATTGTGTCAGAAATCACGAGACTGGCTATGCCTAATAGGTGCTGGTGACTGAAAGACGGCATGATGCGTGCCTTACTATACTTTGATATTATTTCCCTTGATCTGGATGCACAGTTATGCAAGTGTTCACTTGGTGAAAATTCATTGAATTGTACACTTATGATTTGCACATACTTTTTGTGTATATATTTCAATAAAAAGCTTAATAAAATGAGAACATTTGCCCTGGGTTCTCAAGATTTTCTTTCTGCCTTATAATTTCACGTCTAAATAATGTTAATCAGTCATTGATATTTAAGAAAGTAAAAAAATGTGATTCATCATTTATTAGTGTATGTCTTTAGAATCCCATTATCATAGTACCAAAGACACCAATCCTCTTAGATGCTGGAGATTGGAAATAATATGGTGTGCCAATTATCAATTTATTGCCTCAGCTCCAAATATATCCTTCATTAACTGCTCTTTTGTAAAAGAGCTGAACTGTGTAAATATTTCTTCTTGTCAGCTGACACAATAACAATGTGAAGCTCTGTTAGCAGAAGGAGGTAGGAAGGGGCCTGGAAGAGGAAGGGGTTTATCTTCCTGGTTCTAGTGTAGCTGTTTTAGGCTTCCAGAGTGAGTGTAGGTTTTCTCCAGTTCCCAGCAGCCAACAGAGCCTGTCACTTTGCCTTAGCACTAGTCTTGGGTGGCTTCACAACAGAGTTCTACCATTGGAGCCTCTGTTTTGTGAATGGTTTCTTCCAGTATGCCCCGAGTGGGGAGTGGGGAGTGGGTGACTTTTTAGTGGCGTGCCCTTAGCAGGGTTCCTCCTTGTACTTTCTTTAGCACACCCCTGCCTCCTGAGATGTCTTTGTAGTGTAAAGCTACCAGCTAAGTACCTCCCTGTGGATAGCTTCAACCAACTGAATTTCCCCAGATGCGTTTCTATAAACCTTGTAGAGAACTTTAGGGACTTCTTCAACATCCAATGAGCCACACCTTTGACCTTTTCAGAGAGAGGTGGATCTTGGCTCTGGGCCAGTCCTCTTCCTCTGATGTTTTATCTCAGGCGTAGGTATAGTGGCTGCTCCCTGTAACTGATATTTCTTCATCCTTTGTTGTTGTTATTGTAAGTGCTGTTGAATCTGCTCTGACCCAAAGAGACCCTGTGTAGGGTTTCTAAGGAGCGGCTGTTGATCTTAAACCACCGACCTTGTGATTCAGTTTGACTTTCCAGTCCAGCGCATTAGCCCACAGCACCACACCCGGACTCCTCTACATCCTTTAGACTTATTTTTAACTCATACTTTGGACACATTGTCCGGAGAGAACAGTTGCTGGAGAAGGATGTTCTGCTGGGTAAGGTGGAGGGTCAGAGAAAAAGAGGAAGACCCCCAACGAGATGGATCAGCCAGGTGACATCATTGATGGCATCAAGTGTGGCGGCGGTAGTGAGGTTGGCCCAGGATCAGACATTGTTTCGTTCTGCTGTGCATGGGGTCGCTATGAGTCGGTTCCGACTCTATGGCACTTGACAACAACAACAACAACTAGTCAATTCCCTGTTAGTCCAATTCTCTGTTAGTCATTGTTAATATTAAGTTTTTCCCATTCAAATGACTATGTGATTTCTGTCTCCTCATGAGCTGTCATAGATGTGTATGATGACTTGGTTTCTCTTTTACTCTGGAATTTCAGAATTGAACTGCTCTTCCATTACAAATAGCATTATTTTAGAATTTTGGAGAGTTATTTTGAGAGAGAATTTTGAACAGTTACTTGTGGCACACTGGCTGGAATCCTAACCCCATTCACTAACTTGATTATGGCTATACTTTTACTTCTCTTCCTGAGTAGGAAGCAAATTTGACACAACTATCAAATGTGAAAGCATTTAAAAAATTACCATCATCTAATTTCACTCAGAGGAGCTCTGGTAGCGTAGTGGTTATGAATCGGGCTGGGAACCTCAAGGTCAGCAGTTTGAAACTACCAGCTGTTCCTCTGGAGAAAGATGAGGCTCTCTGATCCCGTAAAGATTTACAGTGTCGGAAACCCTGTATAGGGTCGCTATGAGTCGGAACCGACTCCATGGCACATAACAACAACAACAATTTCACTCAGAGACTCACTTTAATTTTCTCCATATCAATCCCTCATTCCATGTCTTCAATATTCTTGATACTGAGTGAGGATTTGGCTGGTGGAGTGACAGAAAAAGAATGAACCTTGTACATCTTGGTAAAAATTAAAAGTAGAGGTTTCAGACTGTACCAAAATATCCCTCTGGCCATTTAGCCCAAATACAACTAGCCCTTATTACCCAAGAATATAATTCAGTCTTACTCAAGTCTTACCCTCCCTACCAAGAAGAGCAGGATCAAGTTCTAAGTGCATTTGCCTCACAGAGTCTATTTTACTCCCCAAATTCAGGTGTTTAAATATCTACTTCTATTTCTTTGTCCTCTTTGCCTCTCTTTTTGTCTCCCAAATTCCCAATTGATAATTTTTAAATTATTCTTTACAATATTACTGTCGTGAAGTAAATTATACAAACTTTCATGATATAAACAAATTATCTGTAAGGGGCTTTCATTGTTAAACTTTTTAAAGTTCTGTTCCTCAACAAAATTGCTGATTAAAAAATTCTAGTTAGTCCACAATCACAGAGCAAAGCTATTTATTAATGAGGCATCATATTCTTTTAGAGGGTTAGGAATTTTGATTTGATCTAAATTTAGTCGTATCCCAAACTACATCCATCTAGTTAAGGATAAAATGGAGGATAATTTGATAATTATTTGCAGCTGTATCACAATGGTGCTCATGCCATTTATTTAAAAAGATAGAAGTACTGCTTTAGGATATTAATAACTAACTTGGCTTCAACACTTATGAGCTCTGTGGCCTTATGTAAGTCATGTAATCTCTCTAAGTCTCACATTTCTTAACTACAAAATAGAGATATTAATACCAGCATTATAAATATTTGGCATAGATCCTGGCCTATAATAGCTAAAAGAAAATTTGCAGCTAATAATAAAAATAATAATGAATACATTTGCATACATTTATTGCATATTGTTATATTGTTTTTACTTGGGTATAGTTGTGT
>NW_006408590.1:6275500-6295916 GCF_000296735.1 Chrysochloris asiatica | reverse complement strand
ATGACAAGCTATGGACAACATTGCAAAGTATGAGTATTCCAGAACACTTAATTGTGCTCATGAGGAATCTGTACCTGGACCAAGAGGCAATTGTTCAAACAGAACATGGGAACACTCAATGGTTTAAAATTAAAGAAGGTGTATGACAAGGTTGTATTCTTTCACCATACTTATTCAGCCTGTATGCTGAGCAAATAATACGAGAAGAAGCTAGGTTCTAACTTTGTTTGTTGAAAATGAAGAGGACTTAAAATATTTACTGATGAAGACCAAAGAGCACAGCCTTTGGTGTGGATTACATCTCAATGTAAAGAAAACAAAAATCCTCGCGACTGGACCAATAACCAACATTCTTATCAATGGAGAAAAGATTGAAGTTGTCAAGGACTTCATTCTTCTTCGATCAACTATCAACACTCATGGAAGCAGCAGTCAGGAAATCAAACGATGTATTGCATTGGGCTGATCTGATGCAGAAGACCTGTTTTAAAGTGTTGAAGAGCAAAGATGTCACCTTGAAGACTAAGGTGCACCAGACCCAAGCCATGGTATTTTCAATAACCTCATATGCATGCAAAGGTAGACAGTGAATAATGAAGACCGTAGAAGAATTGATGCTTTTGAATTATGGTGTTAGAGGAGAATATTGAAAGTGCCATGGGCTGCCAAAAGAACCAACAGATTAGTGTTGGAAGAAGTGCAGCCACAGTACTCCTTGGAAGCCAGGATGGCCAAACTCTGTGTCTCATACTTCGGACATATTGTTAGGAGGGACCAGTCTCTGGAGAAGGATATCACATTTGGTAAAGTGGAGGGTCAGAGAAAAAGAGGAAGACCCTCAGAGAACAATATCATTAATATCAACATGCAATTAAAATGTTGTTAAATATAATTTAAAAGTGGCTGCATCAGTACATTGACAGGGAACTTTCAAAAAATCAATTTGGATTCAGAAGATTTGGAACTAGGGCCATACTTGCTGACGTTAGATGGATCTTGACTGAAATCAGAGAGTACCAGCAAGATGTTTACTTGTGGTTTATTAACTATGCAAAGGCTTTCTCCTGTGTGGATTATGACAAGCTATGGGTACCATCTCAAAGACTGAGTATTCCAGAACACTTAATTGTGCTCATGAGAAACCTGTACATAAACCAAGCAGCAGTTATTTGAATAGAACAATGGGATACTGAATGGATTTAAATCAGGAAAGGTATGTATCAAGACTATATTAATTTGCCATACTTATTCAATTTGTGTTATGAGGAAACAATCTGAGAAGTTAGACTGTATGAATAAGACCATGCCATCAGTATAGGAAGAAGACTTATTAACAATCTGTGGTATGCAGGTGATACAATCTTGCTTGCTGAAAGTGAAGAGGACTGAAAATACTTACTGATGAAGGTCCAAGACTATACAGCCTTCAGTATGGATTTGTACCTCAATGTAAAGACAAATAAAATCCTCACACTGGATCCATAAATAACATCATGATAAATGGAGAAAAGATTGAAGTTGTCAAAAACTTCATTTTGTTTAGATATAATCATCACTCATGGAAACAGCAGTCAAGAAGTCAAATGATATGTTGCTGAGGACTAAAAGTATGCCTGACCCAAGTCATGGTATTTTCAATAACCTCATATGCATGCAAAAGTTGGACTGTGAATAAGAGAGACCATTAAAGAATTGATACATTTGAGAAGAATACTGAGAGTACCATGCATCTCCAGAAGAGCAAACAAATCTGTGTTGGAAGATGTACAGCCAGAATGCTCCTTAGAAGCTAGGATGGTGAGATTTTTGGTGAGATTTTGTCTCTTGTACTCTGGAACTATTATCTGGAGGAACTAGTCCCTGAAGATTGACATTATGTTCTATAAAGTTAGAGGCTCAGTAAAAAAGATGGTTTGGCACAGTGGTAGCAACAACAGGCTTACGTATAACAACAATTGTGAGGATGTCACAGGACTAGGCTGTGTTTCACCCTGTTGTGCATAGGTTCGCTATGAGTTGGAACTGACTCGATGGTACCTAACCACAACAACAGCGCATTGGGTTGGAGGTGTGATTTTGGTTTTCTAGAACCTAGAAGTGGCTTTTTTTCTGAAAATTCCTTTTTTTAAAAAATTGACTTTTGGAAGAATGAAGAAATTCTAGGTTATTTATTTTCTCTATTGAGGAGTAGTTTGCAGTATAACAAAGATGCCTCAAGCAAGTGTACCTGTCTTGTGGAATCTAGTTTATTTTCACGGTAACAATAAGGACACTAACATGGTATTTGAAGATGATGAAGCAGTCAATGCTATGGAAGAAAAGGTTGAACCAGTGGATGATGTCCATGAAGATAGAGAAGAAAACAATAGTGAATGGTAGAAAGATGTCTACTACTTAAAAAACAGAATGAAAACACTTCACCAATATTCCCAAGTACACTTGGACTCAGCCCATGAAGATACAAAGTAGATTATTTTTTCTGTGTTTACAGAAGATGTTTTGGAAATTATAAAGGACAAAATGAATCTTTATGTGATCTACATGTGCACAACACAATAAGAGATCAGGAGATTAGAATGCCAATTAAAAATTGGTAGTTTACCACCATAGGAAAGAGAAAGATATTCACTGTTTTGTAGATATTGCTGAGTATACACATCTTGCTCAGACATTATTGGTATTACTTCTATTATAGAATTTATGACTAAAACAAGATTCAAGAAACTGATCAAGATGATATACTGTAATGACGATGCAAAAGTCACACACAAAGGAGAACCTAGCTGACAGATTTCACAAAGTGGGCCAAATTATCACTGCTCTCGAAAGCTGCCTAAAAGAAATGTCTGTGACATCAAGTGTCATGGAGTTGATGAAAGCACAATGCCATTTAAGTGCCATTCATCAATAAAATAATACATGCCAATGAAGAGTTCTGGTATGGCTCTGTGGGTTAATATGCCAGACTGCAAAGCCGTTTGAACTGCAAGGTTGACAGTTCAAGCTCACCAACTGCTCCTCAAAAACCCTATACAGGATTGCTGTGGGTTTGGAACCACTTCACAACAATAGTGAAGTCCATCCAGCTCCAGTACCAAGTTTGTTGTTTGGCTGACTCACAAACTGGCTTTGTATGTCAGATATGTATGCCTGAAAACATGCCTGAAAAAATGGTTTAGACAATGGCTAGTCTGTCTCCCTTGGTGAAAGTGTTGTAATTGGACTACATTATTCATGCCACCATTCTGATAGGCTCATGGCCTTTAACAATTGGTTTTTGTTGTTGTTGCTTTTTAAGCAAATGCTTGATGAAACACATGAATGAAAGGGGACTGTATGCTGTTCGTACAATGCAAGCAAACAGAAAGAAGAAAGATAAGTTTCAGTGGGTAGGGCGTTCTTTCATATGGAAAGATGTGTGTTAGCACTAAAATGGCAAAACAATAAATCTGTGACAGTTTTGTCAATGTTCTATAATCCGAAGGACATCACTACAGTCAAAAGAGAAAACAAAGACAGTTCTTCCCCAGTACTTCCTTGTACAAGAGCAGTTGCAGAATACAGCACAATTATGGGACCACTTTGATCAGAGGCACGAAGGTACACGATTGGGAAGCATTGTCTCAAATGGAGGCATCAATTGCTATATATCTTTATTGACCTTGGCATTGTAAACAGTTTTACAATGTGGAACTGTAGCAACAGTTGTGAACAACTTTCCTTCTGGCTTGCTTTTGTTCAGAAGCTTGCTGGGGCCAGAAAATCAAAAGATAAGGAAGACCCTCCTTTCTTCTGAAGAGCAAACAAGAAGTCGAGTGCCAAATGATGTATGGCTTTAACAGGTTAGAAAGCATACTTGGCCAGAGATCTCAAAGGCAACGCAGAGAAAGCAGTATTAAGAATAAGGACATTGGAACAACCATTATGTCCAACCATTGTTCATGCCACATCCCACCATGACCCTGTGGGACATGCGTGTCTCACATAATATTTACCAAAATCCATCTTACATCACAAAAAATTTAAAAGATTCCGTGATTTAGTACACATTCCATTATTGGAAAAAACTTAAAAACAAAAACTAACAAAATCAAAAAGAGTTAATTGGTCATGAAAGTGTTATAAGGACCAGAGTTGAAATTGAACAAAAGGTCCTAACAGAATAAAGTTATATGGGGCAAGGATATACAACTTGTCCCATTCGAGACCTTGATGGCAAGTATTTGAATAAGAGCTATGCTCCCACGTTAGCCTGATGAGCATTCATGAATTTGATCTGGAAGAGGAAAGGTGGATCCACAATGAGAGCCAGCTATGAATGGGTGACCAGTTAAAGATCTAATGTTTGTTACGTGCCTCATGTGTTTCATTTACATTTAAGTGTGTAAAGTCTGATTCACAGAGACCCCATGTGTTTCAGAGTAGAACTGTTCCCTATAGGGCTTTTATTGGCTCATGTTTCAAAAGCAGATCACCACACCTTTCTTCTGAGGTACCTCTGTGGGGATTCACCTCCAACCTTTGCATTGACAGCTTTACACATTAAACATTTACCCCACCCAGGGACTTCTATTTATATTTGGTGTACATAAATATCTGTTGTGTGTGTGTTAGTGAGTTATTCATATCATATGTCTACTTTGCTGTTCCAACACTGTAAATCTATATTCATAGACATATGCTCGATTCACTTTCTGACTGATATGTCTCACAGGTTACTAACATACTTTCCTGTTCTTAATGAATCTAATGAGTTTTATCCATCCCATTTGTTTTTGTGTGTTTTATAGCAGAATTGAACACTCCTAAATAATTCAGCACTGCATGTAATATATATAAGGTAACAGAATAACATTGTTTTTGTTGGTAGTTATCTTCAAGTCATTTCTGACTCATGGCAATCGCGTGTTTTGCATAGTAGAACTGCTCTATAGGGTTTCAAGGGTGTGATTTTTTCAAAGCAGATCATCCGGCCTGTCTCCCAAGACACCATTAATATTCCTATATAAGATGGCATCAATGTCTTAATCTACAGCTATCTCCCTAAGGGTGAGGATCTAGCTCAATTGAACAAATTAGACAACTAGTTACACATTTCAGTACTGAAGTACTTTGTCTTGGTCTTGATTTGAAATTGAGAGTAAAATGCAAATTTAGTTAGCCAGTCTTTTTACTATGAATTTATTTTATCTTCCCATCTTCCAGTTTGGTAGATTTTATGACTGCTCCTTAGAAGGCTGGTATGACTTTTTCTTTTACATTTTCTTTTCTGAAAGGCTCATCCTCAGTTTGTTCTAACCTACCTAGAGGAGCTAAATGCACAAGCAGATGTGACCCAGACGGAGTATCACATTCACCGTTGCACCTGGATCCCAGCTCATCAGGACCACGACAGCAGCTTAGCACAAGAGGTCAGTGTCATGAACTAGAGGTAAGACAGAAATAGATCTTGAAAATGAATTTTGAAAAGAGAAAAAATAAGGTTCAAGATGTTTTCAGGAGGCAATAATGAACATACATCTTAATGTTATTAATTGTTTAAAATCATCACATAATAAAATACATATATATTATATATATATAGATGTTTGTCTGTCTATCTATGTATCTATCAGAGGGGTCCAAAAGTTCATGGAAAAATACAATTAAAAGATAATGGAATTTTCCACCAACTCTTTGAAGCCCCCACTCATATATAGATATATTTATATAAATGTATGTGTTTATATAAACCTATGCATTTCTATATATATTATTTTAGTAAATAGATTATGATACACTTCCAGTTTCTTAGGAATGCCTTCTTTTGTTCTGGTCACATACAAATGATTTATAATCCTTATGAAGAACACTGAAGGAACTATAAAAAATGAAATGCTACATTTCATAGATATTTCCACTCAGTGAAAATTAGCTACATTATTCTTATATTTCACTTAATAGGTTCTGCAAGAAAGTGCCAGCAACCCTGATCTGCAGCAGCTGCCAGAAGCTTCAGATGCCCATTTCATGCCAGAAGGTTCTCTTGGGGAGACAGGGCAGCTGACAGTGGCACTGGTGAGGAAGCTGGAAGAGAAACATCCGAAGGCTTCTGCTCAGAGGTAAGCCACTGACCAAACTGAGCTTTATTGCTCAATACCATTCAATAGTTTCCTTCCGTTTCATGTAACATTGACTTCCTGAAGATTATTGAAATATTTCAAAAGCCCTTTAGCTTTTTATCAAAGTCATTTTGGGTGACATTTATGTGTATTTTTTTTTTTAAATTAATATGTTTTATCCTTGGTCAGTATACTTTGGAAAAGTTGCTGTCCTCAGATCTCACTCCGATACTCTCAAGGAATGAGGCTAAGGCAGTTCTGACCTTATGTCTTTGGAAGGTTACAGACAGTCATTTTTATGTTCCATGAGGAGAATTTTATATTTAGACCTGAGGGTAAGTTGTGATAACAAATTGATACCATTTCTACGGCTAGCATGAAAATAATATCAGTGATTTTGCTAACAGTCTGAAAAATCACACTTGCTTAGAAAATGAAAGTTCTTTCCCTGATCCTTTTAACTTTCTTGGCAACTAAAATTTTTGTATTACCTTATTGGGTTTGATTTTGTAAGCCACAAAATGGCTTCATAAACAGCAATCTTGTACACAATTGTTGGAAATTAATGCTGATTGAAGTACTCTTAAAAGCATAACATAATTCTTACTTATACTCATTAAATTTGAAAAGGATTCTCAAGTTTAAATATTCTAACTATAGATAAACGTCAGTTGTATGAGGAAACGAGGAAACAAAAAGCTTGGCAACTTTGTATTTCAATTAAAAACACTCTCAGATTTTAAAATTAGGTATTCCTACCTGAGATTTTGGTAGGACGGAGCCTTTTTTCCCCCTGGCAAAAATGACTCTTGATGTATTATCTCTTAATTTTGTATTTAAACCTCACTTTCTTCTGTTGATGGTGTTTGAATAAGATAGTACATAGACAAACTAAAAAGCAAATTTAACAACCTACTGTATCATAGCATGGGGGTGTCCTGGACCAGTTTGAAAACATGTCCCAGATCTTGAATCCCAAACAGGGTGCTTAACTCTACACCCTGCTCGACAGCAGGACACAAAGCTAGACCGTTTTCTGCAGCACACTCTGCTGGTCCTATGTCAATGAATGTAAGTGTCTTGGGAGTAGTCTGATGTGATCATCTAGAACAAGATCTCAAGCTACACTGGGGCACGTAAGAAATCACAATACTGCTCTATAAGGCACTTGGGGCCATCTTCCTATATTCATTTGGCTGCCATTTCTACTGTACCCTTTCATGAGAGAACTCTGGAAACTTGCCACTATCTTGGACTCTGGTGTTATCCTGAGGTCTTCTTAGACAAGGGTTATTGGTTTACTCTGCTCTCAGATTCCTTAAACTTCTATGGGCTTTCAGGGTTTTTTTTTTTTTGTGTGTATGTTATCCTTTGGTGCTGCAGGATAAAACACTGACCCTAAAGCTTGGTTTGAACTACAAGGTTGGTGGTTCAAACTCACCAACTGCTCCTTGGAAACCCTGTACAGGGTCACTGTGAGTCGGAACTAACTCAATGGCACTTAGCAACAGCAATAATCCTTTGTCAGTATACTTTGGAAGAGTTATTGTCCTCGGATCTCACTAAAATGAGATAATGAGGCTCTCAGGTAATGAAGCTAATAGTTCTCTGAGTTCTGGTGTGGCACTGTGGGTTAATGCACCAGACTGCAAAGCCGTTTGAACTGCAAGGTCAGTGTTTCAAGCTCACCAGGTGCTCCTGGGAAACCCTATGCAAGGTTGCTATGGGTTGAAACTGACTCCACGCCACTTAACAACAACAACATACATCCAATTGTGAAAATACCCAGAGGACTTTAAGAAGGCTGCATCCACAGTAAGTTTTTTTTTTAAGTTCCATGGCCTGCCTCTGGTGGCGCACAGTTCAGGGAACCTAGTGGTAATTCACTTTATTTTGTTTCTTTATGGCTCCCCGCTTTTACAGCCTTTCTCTGAGGGTTTGAGGGTATTTTGTGCTTTAGGAATCGGACATGCATATTCTGTTGTTGTGCTGTTATATCTTTCCTGATGTAATGTGATCTAGTGATGGAGCTTTGGGAGAAAGCCTTATAATATTAGAAGATGTGTGTGTGGTGTGGGAAGCAATTCATATCATTTATTCTATCAAAATACCGAATGACTTTGATAGAATTAACTAAGATGTATTTAAAGTTCCAGGAACATAGTAAGTACTCAATAAATGGTAGATGTGAAAATGTTTTGAAAAGTAGAGAAAGAAGTTTTTTTTTTTTTTAATGGGATTATATTTAGATTTGGTATTTTTACTTAAAAAGAATTTTATTTTATAAGCTATTTCTCAGGGACTTTGTCTTAATGAGAATTCCTTAAAGTTAATTTCTTGGGCTCTAACAATTCTTTCTGTAACCCCAACAAAGCCTCAGAAATATATCTGTCTCCTTCTCTTCACCCCTATAGTCCCAGAGTTTATCACAAAAGATACAATTTCAATTTCTCACCCTCTGTTCCTTAACAAAATCATTTTGAGTAAAGAATAAAAACTTAGAGCAATTGACTTGTTCCCATTTTGGAAGAGATTATGGTGCAAACTTAGAACATGGCACTGAATTTGACTTATTGATTACTTTGAACCCTAGGTTACCTTCCAAATATGAGACTCACTGTGTTATGTTATCTCAGCTTCCACAGGGGTCTTTATGTTTGCTTGCTTTACAAGATTTTACAGAAGAAAATCACTGCAAAAAATAAAGGAGTAACACGAAATGAGCGAAACTGCAGAAGTTGATAAAAGAAGTAAAGTTTTAGAACAGCAAGGAAAACATGAACAAATGTTTTGGCCCCCAGATAAGTTACATGGTGTGCCTAGTATGGAGCTACATAATGGGGGAGATGGGATTTAACTCAAGGTCTATTTGGATCTAACGTTCCTGCTCTTAGCTACAGTGATGTTTTTTTTCCCTGGTAAAGTTCATTTGATGGATTTCATAACAAGAGTGGCATCATATTGAGTAACCACACTGAACCACAAAAAATGTTAGCTGTATTATTACATCATAAAAGAGCTATTGAAATGATTACATGTTGACAGGTCTATTCTTTGGAGTTGCAGCCAGAAAAAAAATTTTAAACCAATCATTGCAAGTCATGTACTACCAGCTACAGAATCATTTCATTTAATTTGCATTTTTCACACAATTGTGGAAAACAATTTCATCGTTGATGACTTTTTTTTTTGAAGAGGGGAAAATGTGGAAAAAATTCTTGTTTTTAACAAAGAGAAAGATAATTATTGTAATAAGGCCTCAAATGTAAGGTTCTTAATTCACAACAAGTTATATTTTTTATTTGCTTTGTCCACACCCTAACAATATGTCTCTGCTCCCTCTCTCAGGGAGGTATAGGAATATGGTTACCTCCTTTCTTGGATGAAGTCAATTATGTATATATTTGATTCTGAGTTTGGTCCAAAGTAAAACAAATGCCATATTCTGGCCTCCGTAAGTGCCTGGAATGTGTTTGGTTTTGTCAGTTTATCCAATGGAGCCCTTTAGCCTTATTTGAATTGAATAGTGGGTGGGGGAAGGCCTGGGACAGCCGACAAAGCAGCTGACCCAGCTTGTCACCCAGTGACCTGTGAGAAGGAAATAATGAACTGTGAGTAGTTGTCATCTTAACTGCTTCTGACAGTTTGCCTTTGGGCACATCTGTGTTAGTTGCATTGGAAAGGCCTTTGTTCTTTTCCCACTAGTGATTTTGCAGAGTGCTGAGGGGTCTGCCTGCTACTGTCTCCCTCCCTGGTCGGTTGTTCCCTTCCCAGGGATAGGAGCAGCTGCCCTTGATGGCACTGACACTTCTCTTAATGACTCAACTTGGCATATACTTCACTCTTTCAGAAGAGAACATGTATTTAAAAGTTTGTTAATTTTTAAAAGCTAGACTATACTTTAAAGTCTCATGAATTTTGGTACTAATAAAAGAAGCAAATGCAAATGGCTATCTATATACATACATACAATGTTTACTATCATTCTAACTTTATATGTGAGGGGCTTCAAAAAAGTTCATAGAAAAAATCCACTACCTTACTATTTCATTATTCCTCAAACTTTTTGAAACCCTCTCCCGAATGCATGTGTATGATATGCTAAGACATTCAACTGTGTAGATCATAACAAACTATGGATAACATTATGAAGAATGGAAATCACAGAACACTTAATATTCTGTTCATGAGGAACCTGTACATAGAACAAGAGGCAGCTATTCAAACAGAAAAAGGAAATAATACTATGTGGTTTAAAATCAGGAAAGGTGTGCACCAGAGTTGTATTTTTTTCACCATACTTATTTAATCTGTATGCTGAGCAAACAATTTGAGAAAGTGGACTATACGAATAAGAATGAGGCATTGGGATTAGAGGAAGGCACATAAACAAACTGTGATAGGTAAATGACACAACTTTGTTTGCTGAAAGCCAAAAGGACTTGAAAAACCTGGTGATGAAGATCAAAGAGTCCAGCCTTCAACATGGATTACAATTCAAGGTAAAGAAAGCAAAAATCCTGACAACTGGACCAATAAACAACATCATGATAAATGGCAAAAAGATTGATGTTATCAAGAATTTCATTTTACTTGGATCTACAATCAAAGCTCATGGAAACAGCAGTCAAGAAATCAACTGATACATTGAGTCAGGTAAATCTGTTGCAAGAGACCTCTTGAAAGGTTAAAGAGAAAAGTTGTCAGTTTGAGGAATAAGGTACACCTGATCCAAGCCATGGTCTATCCAATTGCCTCATAAAGATGTAATAGATGGGCAATGAATAAGGAAGACTGAAGAAGAATTGATACATCTGAGTTATGGTGTTGGTGAAGAATATTGAAAGTGCCATGGACTGCCAGAAGAACCAACAAATTAGTCTAGGATGAAGTGCACATGAGGTGCTCCTTGGAGGTGAGGATGGAGACACTCTGTTTTCAGGAGGGACCGATCCCTGAAAAAGGACATCATGCTTGGTAAAGTGGAGGGTCAGTGAGGAAGAGGAAGACCTCAATGAGAAGGACTGGCTCAGTGACAGCAGCAGTGGGCTCAAACATAGCAGCGATGGTGAGGATAGCGCAGGACTGGCCAGTGCTTTGTTTTGTTGTGCTGAGGTAGCTGTGAAATGAGCTGACTCCAACAACAAGATAAGTGTCAGCTAACAAAATGGGCAGGTGGTGTGAAACAATTATAAAGCAAAACCTGCCAGAGCCAGGATGCCTTGTTTTTCTGGTTCTCAAAAGTTTGCCATCGTTGATGGGGCACAGTCTTACCACACTTCTATTGCTAATTTTAATAGAAAATATTTGAGGTTACCTTTCTGACAGGCTTCAACCTCTGAGAGGTTTATATAGGTTCTTTCTTTCACAGGTTGTACTATATATGTTGTTCATTTAAGTGTCGAAGAATCAGTTCTGATATAAGGTTCCCAAGGAGTAGCTGGTGGGTTTGAACCACCAACCTTATGGCTAGCAGTACAGTGGTTGTCCTGCTGTTGTTGTTGTTAAGTGCTATTGAGTCAGTTCTGACTCATAAGGACCCTGTATAGGGGTTACAGGGTGAGTTTGAACTGCTGACCTTGTAGTTCACACTGATCTTGCATTCTAGCACTTTATCCCTCAGCACCACACCAAAATTTATCCAGTTGCTTATCCTATAGCACCACAAATAGATCAAAATTCAATATGTGTTATAAATACATTGTTAATGTAGAAGCTTGAGTCATGCATTAGAAGTAAAAATATTTATGATACGTACTATATTCAGAACACATTTTCCATTGATTGTTTTTTAATAAACTTCCATATAACAATTTAAACTTTAAAATACTTTATAATTATATTTTAAACTTCATCTAGTGCACAAAATTATATGCATTACAAATCAAAACCAAACCTGTTGTTAATGAATCAATTCCCATTCATTGTGGTTCTAAAGTGCAGATTAGAACTGCCCAATGAAGTTTCCAAGGTTGTGAATCTTTACAGAAACAAAACGCCGCAGCTTTATCTCACAGTGCAGCTGGTGGGTTCGAATGGCTAACTTTTTGGTTAGCAGTCAAGCATTTAACTAGTATGCCACAGGGCTTCTTTCATAATCATGATTGTTGTTAAGTGCTGTGAGGTTGTTCCGACTCATAGTGACCCTGTATAGGGTTTCCAAGGAGCAGCCTGTGAGTTTGAACCACTGAACTTGCTATTCAAATTGACCTTGTGGTCCAGTGCTTATCCTATAACACCATGCTAGGACCCTATTTATAATCATCATTGTTAAGTACAATCAAGTTGGTTCTGACCCATAGTGACCCTGTATAGGGTTTCCAAGGAGCCACTGGTGGGTTTGAACCACCGACCTTATACGGTTTGAATCACTGACCTTGTGGTCCAGTGTATGATCCTGAAGTCCCACACCAGGATTTCTTTATAATCATTGTTGGCGTTGTTGTTAAGTGCCGTCAAGTCGGTTCTGACCCATAGTGACCCTGTATAGGGTTTCTGAGGAGCGGCTGGTGAGCTTGAACCACCGATTTTGCAGTACAGTGCATTAACCCACAGTGCCACACCGGGACTCCTTGTAATCATTAGTAGATGTAATTTGATAAAGAAACCAGTGTTTCTGATCCCTGATTTACTGAAGTGTCACTACTATCTCAATCATAATGAAAGCAGGGCATTCTGAATAATGCATATGATACACTAAAAGAATTACTTAAATTAAAATAAAAATATCATTTGTAAAATATTATTGAGTCAATTTTTTAAAGCCTTATTTACATTTTTACAATTTTTGAAAATCAGTTATTCTATTATAATTAAATCCAACTCCAATTGGCATGAAATAAACACTGAGCATTTGGTACTCACTTTATTATACTTACCATTCCAAGAGAGTATAAATTCAAATTATACTGCATTGGTCAATTTTATAAGACATTTTTCCTGATAGAATAGAAGAAATGAAGCTTGAAAGAAGTGACGTGATTTTTTTCTGTGTTCCAGCTTTTTTTCTCTTAGTAATAGGTTTGAGATGCACTAGCTACGGGCACTATTATAGACTCCTACTTCTCAAAGGAAGGTAAATTAATAGTAATGAGAAATTCTTTAAGCAGGCAAATGATCATGTCTATATAATTATAAATTGTCAAAAACCACATATTAAAATTTGAAAGAGCCATATTCTGATTTTCATGAGTATTCAATAGTAGTATTTGATTTGTTCCCCCATTAAATCATTTGTGTACTTGTACATACAGTTGATGGTATTCTGTTCCCATAGTAGTCAGTTTTAACTTTCTGTCTATTTTGTTCAGCAAATAGCAACACAGATGTTGTAGAGACGTTGAATGTGTAGATCAGTTTTGGAGCATTAAGTTAGTCTCTGTCTTTTGGGGGGAAATGGACTCAACCTCTCATTTCTAAAACTCTTAGCAAAAAAAGTCAATGTTCAAATAATAATTGCTTCCATCAATGCTCTGGAAAATGATACCATGCTTGGTAAAATAAAGGGTCAGCAAAAAAGAGGACAATCTTCAGCATGATGGATTGACATGTGGCTACAACAATGGACTCAAACATGGCAAAAATTGGGAAGATGGCACAGGACTGAGTAGAGTTTCATTCTGTTGTACACATGGCCATTATGAGTCAGAGCCAACTGAATGACACCTAACAACAACAAAATCAAATCCAATAACACTTAATAAATACAATCCCATGTTAAGTTACATTACTTTGGGGAACTGTTGAGATTACTCAACTTTAAGCATTTGCATTTGTTCTCTCATGGAATTATTTTTATCAGCACAAAGCTATGGTGTTTTTAAGATCATGAAACTATTGATTTCCCAGAGATATGAAGATAGGCTTACAATTCTAGTTTTTCACTGTTGTTACTGGTAAGTGCCATCGAGTTGTTTCCAACCCATAGCAACCCCTTATGGAGTTTCCAAGGAGCAGCTGGTGAGCTTGAACTGCCGATCTTGTGGTTCAAAGCGACTTTGTAAATTACTATGTTACATATATGGAGTTAGATGCAAATAGAGTACAATTAGTCAAAATAACCGTTAAGTTAGCATCCAAACTGGTCTTTCTTCTGCCTTCCCTTCCCCCAACCACCTCTACCCTCTAGTCCATTCTCCGTTTAGTGACCTGAGTGTTCCTTTTATATTCATAAGTGACATTTTGAGTCCTCAGTTTCATATGATCCAATGCCTTTATTTCCTTTTTAGTGAAACCAAAGTCTTTATCATTTGCCATACCTCCCCTACACCCAAAACAAAACAAAAAATTTCAATGTTATGGAGTCAATTCTGACTCATATTGTTGTTGTTAGGTGTCATTGAGTCAGTTCCAACTCATAGCAATTCTGTGTGAAACAGACCAAAATACTGCCTGATCATGTACCATCCTTACAATTTGTATGTCTGGACCTGTTATTGCTACCAGTCAATCATGCCAATCCATTTCATTGAGGATCTTCCTCTTTTTCTCTGACCCTCCACTTTTCCAACCATGCTGTCTTTCTCCAGGGACAGGTTCCTCCTGATAGCAAGTCCAAAGTACCAGAGATGAAGTCATACCATCCTGGCTTCTTCTAAGGAGCATTCTGTCTGTACTTCTTCCAAAACAGATTTGTTTGTCCACTGTCAGTCCATAGTACTTTCACTAGTCTTTTTCAATAGCATAATTCAAATGCATGGATTCTTCTATGGTCTTCCTTATTCATAGTCCAATTTACACATGCATATGAGGTGATTGAAAAATACCATGGCTCGGATCAGGCACACCTTAGCCTTCAAACTGACATCTTTGCTCTTTAACACTTTAAAGGTCTTTTGCAGTAGATCTGCCTAATGCAATACATTGTTTGATTCTTTTCTTGCATGATTTCTTTCATGAGTGTTTGTTGTAGATCTAGGCAAAATGAAGTCTTTGAACACTTCAGTCTTTCTCTATTTATCATAATGTTATTTAGTGGTCTATTAGGAGCTCTGGTAATGTAGTGGTTACGAATCGGGCTGCGAACCTCAGGGTCAGCAGTTCAAAACTACCAGCCTCTCCGTGGGAGAAAGATGAGGCTTTCTGCTCCTGTAAAGATTTACAGCCTCGGAAACCCTGTACAGGGTCGCTATGAGTCGGAACCATCTCTACAGCACATAACAACAACATTACTATTACAGTGATTTTCTAATATTGATACCACCTGTTTCTTCCATTCTTATTTATGCACAAATATTGACTGAGCATTTTCTCTGTGCCAGGCACTATTTTATGCATAGAAAAGACAAGTAGAGTTTCTGGCCTCACAGAATTTCTTTCACAGAACTTATAAGTGGAGAGAGATATTAAACAAGTCATAATAAAGTGTTGTTTTAGGTAACATTTATTTCATTTTGAAAACTCCTCCCACCTAGATAATACATATTTAAAGAGCATCTGACTGACTCATACTTCAATGTTTGTCTGTTATCCATTCAGGTACATGAAGCATCAGTTTCCAGATCCTCTGTTCTAGATCTATGTCTCAGAAGCTCATTGTATTTCTCTACCCAGCTCCAAGTTGACTGTTCTTGGTTCATGTTGATTTGCTTGACAAAATGCCTTTATCTCCTCTTTTCTACCTAAAATCTTACCTTCTACAAGGCATATTTCTCTTGATTTGTACATATAAGGATATACATTTCCCTCTAAGCATGGTTTTAGTTTGTCCTTCAATTTTTATTATATCATATTATCATTTCCATTTTGATATCTTCTTTGATGAATGGATCATTTAGAATTTCTTAATTGGTAAGTATCTGAGACATTTCTCGTTCTTATTGATTCCTAGATTAATTTTACTGTGGTTAGAGAAAACTTTTTGATATGATGTCAACCCTTTGAAATTTGTTGGTACTTGCTTTATGTCCTAATCAGCATGTGAACAATTTTTATAAGTTATCTATGTGTACTTGTTGTTGTTTTCTGTCAATATGAATTGGGGTTTTAAGGTATTTTGCATTAGTGACTTACTGTGTTTTATCAGTTTTGGAAATTTTCTGCAGTTATGCCTTCAGATTTGCCTCCGCTTCATTCTGTCTTCTCGGATGGAAAACTAATGATAAGCATATTAGCAGTTGTTTCTTTTCTGTCTCTTTAGTGTAAACCCTATGTCTCTTATTCTCTGCTGTGTACTTTTCCTCTTTTGTCTCATACTTTATATTGGACATTTTCTTTTGACCTGTCTCCTAACTCAATTCTTTCTTCTAATATTTCTAATCTGCTGTTAAATCCATACAATAATTTCTTGTGGTCTCTTAATGTATTTTTCTGCTATAGATTTCATACTTGGTTTGTATAGCTCATTATATTATCAAATTTACTGAATCTTTCATCTATTATTGAACCAACTACTTTCTAATATTTTAAGCATATAAATTACACTATGGTGAAAAACTGGAAAGCATTTATTCAATCTTTCAGCATTTATTTAGTATCTTTGTTTGGCCTGAAATGTTCTTGGAAGCTAAAAATAAAAATATATATACAAAAAAAAATCCTGTATGTTCATAAACTCAGTGTTATAAAGCCATACTTATCAAATTAATACAAATCTAACTAAAGTTGTGGCAATTGTATTGATCACGAACCTTGCTAACTTCCTGGTATATTAGGTTACTATTTTTAGCCTTTTATATAACATTAAATTTTCATCAGTTTTATGTCGGCTGAGGATATTAGAAATCTGAATTTGTACCTTCTAATAAAAACTCATTTCTTTCTGTAATCATAAACATCAATTTGTACTTTTCATATGTTTTTAAATTAGAACAGAGTTAAGTAAACAACAATATATGACATTTTAGGATTACTTTTGGAGTCCTGGTGTGGCGCTTCAGGTTAGTGCGCTGGACTGCAAGGTTAGTGGTTCAAGCTCAACAGTGGCTCCTTGGAAACCCTAGAGAGGGTCACTATGAGTTGGAAATGAATTGACAGCCCTTAACAACAACAACAACAATGATTAATTTTACTCTTTTGTATTGTTTTTAAATATTAACTGTAATTCCTTGATCATGAATGAACTCTATAAAATTTTTGAAAAATAATTTGCTTTTGTTTAGAATAAGTTATTTAAGAATAATTATGTTGTGATTTGTTTAACTACTTTCATTGTCCATCAATTTATCTGTTGAATACAATAAGCTGACAGTGATTTTCATTGACTTGCTTGTTTTTCATGAGTTCATTCTTTCTTTGGTTCCAAGTCCCCCATTGGGCCATTCTGTGAATTAGAGTGAAAGGGATCAGCTGAGCAGATTCAGTAATACCTCAGCATTGAGACACTCTTAAACAGTTCAGACATGTATGGCTTCTAAGATTGAGGTATTATCTGAATATGATGAAGACCACTGAGTAGCACTTCCATGTTAAAACATAAATTGTTTTAATATGAAGTGATTTTACTTTCTGTGAATGGTTAATTATGGAATAATGCTCGGCAATAAAAAGGAACAAACTATGAATACATGAAACTTAAATTAGCCTCAAGGAAGCTAATGAGTTCAAAACAACAGGTAAACTGAAAAGGTTCAATAATTTATGAATTAGCATAATTGCTAATTATGCTAATTCATAGATTGTGAAATGGAAATGGAGAAAGAATGAATGTGTATGAAAGGGTAATAATATAGGGGAGTCCTTTGGCTATTGTACAGTTGAAAACACTGATTGTGGTGGTGGCTGCATAGGCAACATTTGTAAGAAAAAAATGCATAGAGTCGCACTCACAAACACAGGAGTGCATGTGTAAGTTGTGAGATCTGAATAAACTGTGTGGATTATACCAATATCAGTTTCTTGGTTTTGATATGTATACCATGGTCATGTGATAAGTTACCATTAGAGGAAAATGAAGGAAGGATAGACGGTATTTCTCTGGGGGTTGGAGGTAGAACCCTTCACAAGTTAAAATATTCATCACTGAGCAGAACAGAGACTATATGCAAATGAGCAAAGGAAATGACTTGCCTATATTCCTTAGTCCTGGTGTGGCACTATGGGCTAATGTGTCAGGCTGTAAAATTGTTTGAACTGCAAGGTCAGTGGCTCACACAGGGTCGCTATAGGTAGGAATCTACTCGAGGGCACTTCACAACAAAAGCAACAACAACATTCTTTAATATAATCAGGTTCAATGATCCTGAGATAAAAAAGTTGCAAAAAAAAAAAAAAAAAGGTTAGTTATATGGAGCCTCTGGAATAAAAGTACTATTAGAACTGTTGTTGTTGTTAAGTACTATAACGTCCGTTCTGACCCATAGCGACCCTGCATAGGTTTTCAAGGAGCGGCTGGTGAGCTGGAAGCGCAGACATTGTGATTCAAACCAACTTTGCAGTGCAGTGCATTAACCCATAGCACCCTATTAGAACTATTTTCCCTACATTTACTTTTCTCTACCACATTAGCATTTTTAAAAAGTAAGCTATGAAGTAGCAACAAAATGAGTTCCTGGTTCTAATAATAGATAAGTCTTTAACCTATTTCTAATAGGGATTTTTGAGTTTAGCCATTTAGAAAGCTACAAAGTTTGTCGATTTCTTTCTCTGTAAGAGTAATAAAATAGGGTCAAATTCAATAAAGTTGGAGACATGGAAAGGTCTCTAGTTATACTACATTTAAGGCATGTATAAACTTTTCTGACTAGGAAGAGAGGATAAAATTCTTAAATCTGAGATTCTTTTACAGGTCTTACTCATAGGAAATGCATGTAGAAAGAAGTATGTGTGTGTTGCTGGTGAGATTGGAATTGTTCTTTTTTAAAAAAATTAGGGAATCCTGATGTGGCGCTGCATTATAATGTACTGAACCACAAAGTTGATTTGAACTGCAAAGTGGTGATTCAAACCCATCAGCAGCTCTTAAGAAACCCTATACAGAGTCACTGTAGGTCGAAACTGACTCGATGGCACTTAACAACAACATACATATCAGGATATTTGTGATACTGTATGAACACATTAATATGAGACATAAAGTATTATTATTATGCATATAAAAGGATACTTTTAAAAGTTCATGGGAAAACTCCATTTCCATGAATCTATTGAAGTCTCCCAATATATTTTATAAAATGCTCATTATGGCTTACTGGCTTACCATTGATTTAATTATTCTAAAGTTAAAGCAAGTCCGTCTAACATTTTTCTCACATGATAATGAAAAACAAATAGTTGTGTTATCATTGTACCAAAATCTCAGTACTAAATGCTACTATAGTTAGTAATAATAACCTGTATTCGTTATCTATAGCCCTATTACCATGCTCTGGTAGCATAGTGGTTATGAATCGGGCTGCTAATCTCATAGTCAGCAGTTCGAAACTACCAGCTGTTTCACGGGAGAAAGGTGAGGCTTTCTGCTCCCATAAAGATTTACAGCCTTGGAAACCCTGTACAAGGTCTCTATGAGTTGGAACTGACTCCACGGCATATAACAACAACATTACCATGAACTTAGTAAAAGCAACATCGATTTATTATCCTACAGTTCTGTAGGTCAAAGGTCTAAGTAGAAGTTTTCCTCCAACAACTCTTTGACAATTTACTCTGTGTATTTTTACTTGGTTGTTTATTCCTGTTCTAGAGTCCTGGTGTGGCACTGCAGGTTAATGCGCTGGACTGCAAGGTCAGTTTGAACCACAAGGTCAGCTGTTCAAGCTCACCAGCCACTCCTCAGAAACCCTATACAGTATGAGTCAGAACTGACTCGATGTCACTCAACAATAACAGAATTTTAATCTCACATAAATTATTCCTTTTGATGATGTCCAGTATAATTCTTAGGCTGTCCTCAGATTTTTAAAATTCTTTTTTCTCATTGCTCCTCTAGCAGATGAGTAGTGAGACATTTGTCTTCAAGCTCACCAATTCAGACTCCCATTAATTCTATTCTACTACTTTGCGCCTTCAATGTACTATCTAGTTGTAGAATCTTAGCATTTGTCTTCTGGATTTCTATTTGCTGGTTTCTAATGAGAGACGACTATACACATAGACCTTACCAGATGGAACACATAGAAATCAAATTGACTACATCTGTGGAAAGAGACAATGGAAAAGCTCCATGTCATCAGTGAAAACAAGGGCAGGGGCAGACTGTGGAACAGACCATCAGTTACTCATAGGCAAATTCAAACTGAAGCTGAAGAAAATTAAAACAAGTCCATGAGAGCCAAAATATGAACTTGAATATATCCCACCTAAATTTAGAGATCATCTGAAGAACAGAGTTGATACATTAAACACTAAAGACCGAAGACCAGAGGAGTTGTGGGATG
>NW_006408590.1:6272057-6273570 GCF_000296735.1 Chrysochloris asiatica | reverse complement strand
ATGGCACCTAACAACAACAACAGCAATTATGGTTTCTAATTCTTCATTTATTTTGTCAGTTTGTTATTGTAATGTTTTCCTGAATTCTTCTCATTTTTTTCTGTGTTTTCCTTTCATATGCAGCTTTCTCAATCATTCTCTTAATCTACTGAAAGTACCTAAACATCATTCTTTTGAATCCTTTATCAGGTAGTTGCAATACCATTTCTGGTATTATATTTTCTAACTCTATTTTGGTCACTTGTTTGAGCCACTCTGTTTTGTTCCTTCATGTGATTTGAAATTGTCTGTTGTTTCTGAAACATTGTGGTGTTGCTGTGTTTATATTTTATTGATGATTGTATATTGGTATATTCTTATAATCTGTCTCATGGTGGGTGTAAAAGAGACTAGAAATGCATATACAGTTCTGTTATCTGTTTGTGTAATGTAACCTAGGGCAGGTTTGCCAGATTTGGCTGTTAATTATCACTGACCAGGTGGTACAGGAGTGGGTAGTGATGCTTGTCCAGTGGATGAAGTTGCAGGAGTTACATATGTAGCTAGGCTTTGTGGGCATAGTTGCTGTCTTCCCAAAACAGTCAACAGCAATGGAAGATAGATATAATAAAGCCAAGTTCACACGTCTCTAGATGTGGTGATGGTATGCCAGCACCCAACCCCAGGCAAAGCAGAGTTTGCAAATTGGTCACTGGAGAGGTGGGCATCAGCTTGGGCTGGCCATACCCCAGGCCACCAGGAGGTCTCCGGGAACAAAGAAGAACCATGTCCACTTACCCCCAACCTTCAGCACTTATCTGGTGCCTCCAGGTTACCATGTCAATCAACAGCCGTCCACAAAAGCTCATCTGTCTATCTCTTCTCTCGCTGGGCCAGGCCAATCAACAGCTCATCTGTCCATCTCTTCTCTCGCTGCTCCTGCTCACTTCCTCTTCTGGCTGGCACCCAATCCACCTCTGTCTCCTAGCCTCTGAAGCTTAGGGTTCCAGAGTCACCATCTGTTGCAGTTGGTCTCCTGTTTCCTTGTTACAGAGTGTCTGCCAGCATATCTACCTGCTCCCCAATTTTGCCCCAGAAGTCTTTACTGGGTTCTCTGCCTAATGTCTTATAAGACTGAAATTAAGAATCAGTTATGCTAAACTCTTATCTGGAAACTTTGGAAAAATCTGCTTCTAAGCTATTCTAGGTTGTTGCTAATTCTGCTGCATGCCATCAAGTCATTTCTGACTCATAGCAACCTTATCTAGGGGTCCAAGGCTAAACATCTTAATGGGAGCAGAAAGTCTCATTTAGCTTGTTGGCCACATTCAGTTACTTGTGGTCAGAGACGGAGGTCCCTATTTCCTAGCTGATTGCCATCTGAGAGCCACTCAGAGCTCTTACACATGCTCATATCCCTTGGCATATAGTCCCTTCCATTTTCAGTTCTAGCAATGTTGCAGTCAACCCCCTTGAGCTTCAGGTCTCTTGGGCTTTTCTTTTTGGCAGAAGTAAGAGAATTTTTTTTTTTTAA
>NW_006408590.1:6260636-6270461 GCF_000296735.1 Chrysochloris asiatica | reverse complement strand
GTTTAGAAAAGTAAAATTAAAAGAGTAAGTTTGAAATCAATTTCAATTTAGCATTTTATCATGCTCACATTGATTACCACATAACTAAATATTCACAGTAAACACTATAGTGTTGATTAGATAGCAACACTTAAAAGCTAATTCTTTCAATTATGAAATTTGAAATTATGGAAAAATTGAAATGAAAAATGAATTATCTTGCCTTGCATTTTTAGTTTCTAAAGTTACTCTTCACTTCTTTCTTGCTTTCCTCTTTTCCTATTTTTTTTTTATATTAAAAAACCCATTTTTAGGTCTAGCCAAAGGAAAGCACTTCCAACAATAGAGATGGTCCCCAGGAAAACTGTCCTGTTGTTAAAACACAGGATTTGAGTCAGATTCACTATTTGGGTCTTCAACTATGCTGCACACCAAGAACACAATTAACCACAGAGATTCACTGACACAAAAGTTGGTGAGCCTTCTGAGAGGCATGAAAGTGGAACAGGTCAAACAAAATAATTTTTGGGTATTTTCCTCTTCCCCAAATCTGCTATAAAATCTAGAATTGACCCCTAGTGTATTTTACTTGTCAGTTGACCCAGAGAATTAGGTGTTTATCTTTGTCCATCCATAGCACAAACAAATCATAATCTCTGATTCTCTTTTAGTTCAGGTCTGTTTTTCAAGGATTTGGCCAACATTTCTAAACAGAAACATGAACAAAAGTTGAAATGATGTCAAGGAATCAGATATGGTTTTTATTTTATTTTAAATATATAGATGTTAATAAAAATATGATGCTAAAAACTAACAAATACTATTTGTTATTAATTGAAATTTTGCAACTCATACAAACAACAAATGCTTAGATTTTATATGTGTGGACTTTTATCCATTAACTTAACCAAATTTGTATTTCTGCTCTCTGTTATTGTAAAACAGCACACCAAAAAAAGGTAAATGTATTATAAAACAACTTATAAGAAAAGGCTTTAAATTTCCTTTAAAACCATGATGAATGGAAAATAGTTAGCATCTGGAAAGATAAATATCAGAATTTAAGATAAGGAGAAGGCATGTTCAGAAACAAGTCAATTATATTCATTAGGAAGAGTCTGTTGGCTTACTTGGGGAAAACAAGTGAACAGATGCTGTGTTGATAATGATCACATCAGGCAAGGTAAATTCTGAGATATCACTGAGAAAAGAGCCTTTAAAGAATCTGTAGAACATCAAACTTTAGTATGAGGTCCTCAAACTAGACCTATTAGGCAATCATCTCATCAGCCTCAATATAGGTTACACTCTGAGTAGAATCTATCCCTGGTTCAGTGTCAAAACCTGAGAATTAATTAGCACTCATGAGAACATTGTTTTGTATACTCTGTTCCTCAAAGCCCAGGGATTAGGGACAAGGGGATGAGTCTGAAGAGGGCTAAACATTCCTCCTTTCCTAAATCAGCATGGGTAACTAACTCTGCCTCATGTTTTGGGCTTCTGTATAGTGATTTGTAAGGAGCTCTGGTAGTGTAGTGGTTATGAATAGGGTTGATAACCTCAAGGTCGGCAGTTTGAAACTACCAGCTGTTTTGCGGGAGAAAGATGAAGCTTTCTGCTCCCATAAAGATTTGCAGCCTCGGAAATCCTGTGCAGGGTCACTATGAGTCGGAACTGACTCCATGGTACTTAACAACAACAACAACATAGTGCATTGAATGATGTGGTACTGTACAATAAGCACTGTACTGTAAGGT
Source organism: Chrysochloris asiatica (assembly GCF_000296735.1). Taxonomy (NCBI): domain Eukaryota; kingdom Metazoa; phylum Chordata; class Mammalia; order Afrosoricida; family Chrysochloridae; genus Chrysochloris; species Chrysochloris asiatica. Next base: position 6,268,725 of record NW_006408590.1, on the reverse strand, counting down.
TGGTTTGAACTGCAAGTTGGTGGTTTTACCTCACCAGTCACTGCTTGGAAACCCTATACAGGTTACTATGAGTTGGTATCTACTTGACCTCTATGGCACTTAGCAGCAACAACAGTGCATTGTAGTGCACTGCTTAAGAATGCAGATGATATGATAAGGCCATAGCCTTATCTGAATGCAGGATCACTGTTTACTAGTTATCTGTGTAGGACAAGATATTTCTATGTCTCCCAGTTGCTTTATCTGTAAACTGGTCATCATAGTATCCTTAGCTCTTATCCTTAGATTAGTGCTTGGCACATATGAAACACTCTTTACATAGCTATTTGAAAAAGAATTCTTCTAAAATAAAATAAAAATATAGCTTGTTGGAAACATTATTTTTAATCTAGAGAAACTAAGAACTAAGGAATATAATTTTTCAAGGGTTTCTGTCTTGCTTCTGTTATTTCTTTATTATATTTTGAACACCCTACTGTAAAATCATATGTGTTGTTGTTGGTGGAGTTAAGTGCCATTGAGTCAGTTCTGACCCACAGTGACTCTGTGTAGGGTTTCCGAGGAGCAGCTGGTGAGTTTGAACCGTCAACCTTATGGTTCAAACCAACTTTGAAGTCATGAACCCACAGTGCCACTCTAAAATGTTCCCAGATCCTATGCTATCCTCACAATCATTGTTAGGCTGGAACCTGTTGTATCAAACCACTGCGTCAATCCATCTTGTTAAGGGTCTTCCTCTTTTTCACTGACCCTCTACCAAGCATGTTGTCCTTCTCTTGGGACTGGCCCCTCCTAATAACATGTCCAAAGTGTGTGAAATGTGGGTCCCACCATCCTCTATTCCAAGGAATATTCTGATTGTACTTCTTCCAATATAGATTTGTTGCTTCTTCTGGCAGTTCATGGTATATTCAATATTTTTCACCAACACCATAATTCAAATAAATAAAATCTTCTTTAGTCTTTGTTATTCATTATCATTACCTCTTTTTCAGGCATATATTGTTGTTAGGTGTCATAGAGTTGATTCCAACTCACAGTGACCGTATGTAAAACAGAATGAATAGTGCCTGGTCTTACACCGTCCTCACAATTATTACTGTGTTTGCCCATTGTTGCAGCCAATGCCAGGCCATCTTGCTGAGGGTCTTACTCATTGTGAGCAGAATGCCTCAGCCACTAGATGGGGAGCTGACCCAAGGAGCTAGAGCTTAATGCCTTTGGGCTGAGGCTTATGGTAGAGTTGAGTGTCATTTGGCATTTAATAGCCTTAAAAGAGTCTTGTAACTGCAAAACTATGACAACAAACCCTTCTTCTCCCAGCCCTCTCTGCTCAACTGGGTTTAATAATCTATTGCATTGGCCACACAGAACTCAGACACCATACTAACAGTTAAGGGGTTGATTAGGGAAGCGAGTAGGTTACAATACAGGATCAGAAAATGTTTGGGGCACAGTTGTTCCAATCAGCTGTTGATAAATGCCCACATACCACTCCACCATAAGCCTTAGCCTGCAGGCACTAGACTCTACGCCTTGAGTCAGTAAACCTAGCTCCACCACTGAAGTGCCTGGAGGCACCCCACTCTACCAGCAAGTTTCCTACCTGAAGACACTCAGCTTTACTTGCTCTGTGACCTGGAAAGACCACTGCTCTGTCTGGAGCTCTGCTGCTGCTGCTGCTCCTCTGCCCCTCCTGCTGTGTTGCAGCTTTGTGTCCCTGGGTCAAGGAGGTTCAAGGGACAGGGATCTTGGGGTCCAAAGGATGTGCTTCATTCCTGATTTTCTTCTTTGATGGTAGTGAGATATCCTCTCCTGCCTCTGAGATTCTGAGATGTTAGACCCTTGCTAAAGTTCCAAGGTTTTGCAATTATTACAATGAACTCTGCTAACATCCACAGCTGAGTCATGTCATCCTATCAGTATCATCCCTCACCTTCCCTCACCCAGACCCAACACAGCAGAAATGTTGTCTGGTGGGAGTTACCAATTATGCCTAGAAGAGACACCAGATAATTACTACACCACAGAAACATTTTTGAGTAGGGCAGAGGCCAGACCAAGGGACCAAGAGCCAGAGCAAAGCCTGCCTGTGGGTATAACTGAGGACAGGCTGTCCTAACTGGAAGAACTATGCACTGAGCATTTTCAGATCCTCCGTTATAACCTGTTAAGTCTCCTAATAAACTCTACAACTGTGAATATGGTGTCTGAGTTTCGTGTGACCATTTCAATAGATTATCAAATCAGCTGAGAAATAGAATGTGCTGTGGAGGAGGGATGGTTTGATATCATATTTTCCAACATCTTCTCTGTCTTTATTTTCAACTTTCACATTCTAATCATCAGTAATTATCAACACATCTTGTTTGTATGCTTGATTGATTTCAGACTTCAGACTTGGTAACAAAAAAAAAAAAATCCAATTTCTTAGGTTTTGTCTTTAGTGGTGAGTAAATTTGAATAATTGTCTTATTAATTGGGCTTCCTTGTTGTTGTTGTTATGTACCGTGGAGTCGGTTCCGACTCATAGCGACCCTGTACAGAGTTTCCAAGGCTGTAAATCTTTACAGGAGCAGAAAGCCTCATCTTTCTCCCGCGGAACAGCTGGTAGTTTCGAACTGCTGACCTTGAGGTTGGCAGCCTGCTTCGTAACCACTACGCTACCAGAGTTCCTTCCCTGTAGGCATATAGATATTATCCTATCACCGACAGTATTGTAGTTTGGGATAGACCTGGAGATGGTCTTTTTCTTTATGAATGTGGTGCTCTAATTTGTCATTCTTGGAATAGGGAACCATTTATTTGTTTATTTAAAATAGTCAGTACCAGTCCATTTCAGCTCACTAATGCTTAAGAAATATATCTTCAAGAATTCCATTTCATTTCAGATAGCTGCTAATTGCTCAGGATTCAAAATTTGTCTATTCTATATTCTGATTATTAATGGATGTTTGCAGTTATTTTGAGTCTTACCACATCAGTAAGTGACAATTCTTATAGCTTTAGTCAATCCATGTAATTAGGATGAGTCTACTTTGACGGGGGCAACTCTTCCACGGTTGTATTTTGTATGTCTTCCAATCTCAGGTGTTCATTTCCCACTACTACGTCAAACAGCATTTGGCTTCTATTCATAATTTGTTCACAGGTATATTGCCAGGTATTCTTCTCCCCACCTTAGACCAGATGTTCCACTGAAACATCCACCATGGGTGTCCCTGCTGGTGTTTGAAATTCCAGTGCCATAGCTTTCAGTATCAGAGTAACATGCAAGCTATCACAGTATAACAAACTGATAGGTGAATGTTTTTTAAATTTATATTTCTAGTTTTAATAGGGGTTGTGTTTTAAAACTGTGTTTTATGTTATATTATTGAGTTATTTCTTATTTTCAGGTTTAGACCAGTGGACAGATGAAGGAGATTTGTCTGCATTTGTTTTTTATAGTATTTGTTGCAGAGGTTGATGGGTTAACTCTTCATGATAGCTTTTTCAAGATGATAATGATAATCTTGAGGATGTTCTCTAAGTAATGGTCAGAGGAACTAGTATCATTTCATATATATCAAGAACTGTGATTTCATAGTAACACTTTAGGATAAGTACTAGTCTGCTAACCAAAAGGTTGATGGTTCAAACCCAACAGTCCCTCCTTGGAAACCCTATACAGAACTGACTCAGTGGCCAGTGACAACAACAACAATAAGCATATAATATAGTAAATAGATTTTACCTTTCTCAACTTTGTAGTAAAAGGGGAATAAACAAGCATTCAGTTGAAACCCATGCAACAAATGTTTGTCCGTTGCCATCCTGGAAGAGGAAGGTTGATATCATATCAAGAAAAAAGGAATAAGCAATGTGCCAGATGAAATATTCACTTTCCCTAAGATTATCATGGCAACCCAATGATTATTTTAAATGAAATTGATTAGTTACAGAAAGAAAGGAATTGGTTAAAAAGCAAGGGAAGACTTATTGAAAGGACATTAGAGTCAATCTGAAGATAACCAAAGCTGAATCTCAATAGCCAAAGCGGAAACAATTTGAGTAAAAATGAATATAACTCAAAAAATAAAATAAATATTAATAGTCCAAACTGATATGAATACATGACCAAATATATAAATGAGGGAGAAGGAAAAAAAATCTTCCTACAAAAGAATTCCAACAATGAAAATACTGAAGGAATGAGAGAAATAGATCATCATTAGAGCAACATAGCAGCAATTAATGCAGGCAAGTTCCACTAACTGACGTTGTTGTTGTTAAGTGTTGTCCAGTCGGTTCTGACTCATGTCGATCAAATTTAGGGTTTCTCAGTAGTGACTTGTGGGTTTGAACCGGCAACCTTTTGTTAGCAGTCTGATACTACATTTGTGGGTAAAAGTTTCAGGAAAAATAGGATATCAGAATGCCTTCTCCAAATATTAATTATAACTTTACAGACAGGACTTTAACCAAATAATCAAAGTCAATGTTGCCAGTAATAAAACCTATCAACATCACATACCCTCTCATATGATTGATGACAAAGGCCAACACCTTTGTGATATTTTCCCCCCAAATCTGTAACTTCAGTTTAATCATGAGAAAACATTGGGGAAACCTAAACTGTAGGACATTCTACTGGCTAGTTTTCCTTAAAAGTATCAAGGTCATGTAAAGAAGGGAAAATTAATGAACTATGGACTGCAGGGTTGGTTTTAACAGCCAAGTCAGTGGTTCAAGGTCACCAGCTGCTCCTTGGAAACCCTGTAAAGGGTCGTTATGAGTTGGAACCAATTTGGCGTCACTTAACAACATCACAGACTAGAGGCAACTGAACAGACACGATAGCTAAATGTAATGTGAGTTCCTAGAATAGAAAAAGAACATTGGTAGAAAGCCTGATGAAATCCAAATGAAGTCCTGAGCTAGTAGCATTGAATCACTATTAGTTTCTTAGTTTTGATAGTCATAAAATGGTTATGTAAGATGTTAAGGTAAGGGGAAAATGAGTGAAGGGTTTATGGGAAATGTCTATACCATTTTTACAATTCTTTTCTAAGTCTAAAATTATCTGAAAATAAAGCTGATTTTTTTTTTTTTTCTTGTTCTGAGATTATTTAGATATGATCCTGAAACTAAGCAAGGATATGAACTACCAAAATAATGCTAAGCTGCTTATACTGTACAACTCTTTTGGGGCACTTTTTCATGTTCTGAGCCGTGGTAGCACAGTGGATTATGAGCAGGACTGCTAACCTCAAGGTCAGTAGTTTGAATAAACCAGATGCTCCTCAGGAGAATGATGAGGCTTTCTGCTCCTGTAAAAATTACAGCTTCAGAAACCCCATACAGGGTCACAGTGAGTTGAAACCGACTCCCTGACACACAACCACTACCACTAACAACCGAAGTGTACTGTTCAGAAATGTGTTGTTTGTATCACTTCCTTCACTGAATGATAACACATTGCTGTACATCAGCTAATGTCTAGATTTAGGAGTCATATTTCACAATGATAGTTTTCTACTTGCTAGTGAATCTTTGAAACCTTCTAATACTGGATCACCTGGGTTAATGTGCTGGACTGCAATGTCAGATTGAACTGCAGGGTCGGTGGTTCAAGCTCACTAGCTGCTCCTCAGAAGCCCTAAACAGGGTCACTATGGGTCAGAACCAACTCAATGGCACTTAACAAGAACAACAGTAATTAATACTGAGTTCCAATTGGGAGATGGAATTCCTCAGAATTTCAATATGGAATAGATAGGAAATGGCATGAATATAAAAAATTAACACTTGTAAAACAGTGTGTGTGTATGTGTATATATATATATTTTAGTTAGTTAGTTAATTATTCTTAGTAAATTGTCTAGGATTTCTTTTTGACAAGACTTTTAACTTCTCCCTCTCTACACTTGAAAGAGATCTCTTTGGACCAGCTTTGTAGCTTGGGCAATTTTTGTGCCTGCAATTATCAGAAGACATATAATCATGTTCATAAACCATTGCTGCTGCAATGAGCTCATTTACCATGTGTGCCCTGGCGATGGGGGTGTGTGTGTGCTGCCCCGCCCAAAATAGCTGGGAGGGGATTGCTGGAAGTGCTGCCTGCCCCATTTGATAAACACTCAAGGCCTCCCACCTCTGCCAGGTGTGTCCTCTTTTGCAAGGATTAGGGGAGGGGCAGCAGTTACTACCTTTTAAAATAGAAGATTACTAAATTGCAGGAATTGATTATGTTGGATCTAAAAAGAGTCAGATAATTATCCTGAGGTACTTACAAGCAGTTTGGAGTTATTTCATCCTCCTTTAAGCTCTTTAAAACAATTTTACTAATTAGAAACAAGAAAAGGAATAGAAAGCTGTCCCTAAAACTCTAAATGGACTCTTCTTTCTAAATGAAGGAGAAAGTCAACTCTCATTATAGCAAAGGCATTATTAACAAGTCTTACCAATCCGTGTGTTTTCTGTAAACCTGTTGTTTGCATGGTTGCCTCAATTATATGTTCACTTTTTGCTTTTGTTTGTACTGTCTCAGTAGTATTTTTTCCTACAGAATGTTTTATTTCTCTACCTGAGACAGAATTATGATGCAGCAGTCTGAAGTATTACTTGTTTTTTTTTTTTTTTGAATATAAAATTATGGCTTCTTTCCATAGTACTCTTTTTTTAAAAAAAAATAATTTTTTTAAGTCAATGGAATGGGAAAACACTAGGGAATACAGTATACAAGGGAACTAGTGAATTCAAATTACAACATACCATCTCATAATATTTTGTATGTAAAATGCTGATGGAAGCTAATTGCTCACTTGTTATGACCTATGCCTTTTTAAATACATAGCTTCAAAATCATTAATCTGAAGTCATATTTCATGGTGGTTCATTCAGGTTCCTGCTCTAAATGAACTTTATAGTCCTCTCATTTATTTGATGGACATATAAAATGCAGGTGAAGGACTCTGCGAGGCAAATTTCATATGACTTTGGCCCCACATGCTAGATTCTTGGCACAAAAGAGGTTGACGAGAGGAAATCCATTCCATTATAGTATTATTCTCTTCAGAATTGAGCTTATATGCAATGCTATCATTTTGCCAATTGAATTAACTAAATGCATCCTACTTAGAAAAATACCATTTACATTATTTCAAACATATTAAAATGTCTCAATACACTTTATAGTTTTGGATACCATAATTTATTTTGTTCACAATGACATTAAATTAAAATATAATGGTTATTTTAAAGTTAAAGGCTTTACAGTAAGACTTCTATCATGTTTCTATATTCATATTTATTATTACAGCAGAGCCTGGTTGATTGTTTATGTAAGAGTAACTTTCCATCTCTTTTGCATATCATAACAATGAAATGACCAGTGAAATTAATTTTATAACATTGCTTGTTTGCTTTATAGTAATGAAATAGAACATGGATTTAATTCAGGTATCTGGGAATAGGATTACTGTGTAAGGCGTAGAGATTTATGTATTTTATTATTTCCTTTCCACAAAAAAAAAGTGGTAAAAATGACTTTTGCAGGACAAATTTTCAGTGTTTTTCTTTTTAAATTATTTTCTTAAAAGATTGTGTTTGCATGATAAAAACTTTTTGAAATATTAAAGTCATTGCCACAAACTTTATTTAAAAATGTATAACATCTCAAATCAGATTAGACTGGTCTTACTGAGTTATATAAACAACTCAGATCTCTGGTATTTTAACATTACCTAATGGTTTGCTTTTGTTTGATTGGTTTTGTTTTGCTTTGTTTTTTAGAGTGTAAGGGCATGAATTTGAGGAGTCATTAGTGAAAGAAAAAGCAATTTAGGTATTTAATATTTAAAAGCAAATATCAACTTCTACTATTTTGCTTCTGAAGCTTCAAAAATGACAACCCGCTAGACATTAGAATTTTACTATGCTGTCTTATAGAATCATGAGTCCAAATTCTTTAATGAAGACACTGTCCACCTATCTCCTTTATTTATTGGATTGCCTAAGAGACAAGTGACTCTGAAAATGATCACAAATTGTAATTTGTAATCCTAACACCTTTTTTTTTTTTTTTTTTTTATAGACACATAACCTT
>NW_006408590.1:6256352-6260527 GCF_000296735.1 Chrysochloris asiatica | reverse complement strand
CCTCCCCTGGGAAATATACAACTCTCTGTTATGGCCATTAATGTTCAGTAATAAGTTAGTCCTCAAATACCAATAAGATGATGTGTGCTTGATGGAAGTTAAATGTCCCTAAATCCTATGAATTGATCTGCAGGAGCTGTTTTCCGCATGAGTGCTGGCTTCACCCAGGCAGACATCCGCAGAGTCGTGGAGGTCAGGGTGATGGAGGAGGAGTAGGCTTGGCGGCACACATGCACTCTCTTCCTGACAGTGTCTTGTTTCGGCAAAGGGAAGTGAAGCGCGTATACCATGCTCATTGGCATTTCCAAATGCGGCTCAGCTGGGGGCCCAGGCTTATTGCATCAATGGCACATACCGGGCAAAAAAGGAAATACATAATTTTGTCAAAGTAGTAGATCACAATCTACCAATCCTTCCCTCCCCCTTCAAATCATCACCCCCCCCACACACTAATAGCTCTAATAGATACAGACTTTATGCATATTTCAGGCACAGCAGTATTTCCAATGCATTTGTGAAAGGGCCCTTAATTTATGTCTACCAACTGTGTGGTGCCCTTCTTTTCGGTAATGTCATCATCCTAATGGTGTTTCTATTATACTCAAAGGTAGCAAATGAGGCTTATTGCAAGAAGGTAATTGATTTTCACTGAGTGAAAATGTAAATAGCCATAAGAAATCCTATGAAAGATAAGCAGTTCAAAATTGCCAGGAAAAAAAAAAATTATTCATATACATGACTTATTGGTCTGAGTATCTAAAATGTTTCTTTTTTTTCAAGTCGATACCCACAATAACAGCATTTCCCATCATTTTATTTCAAATTGAAGTAAAAATTGAAGAATCTTGATGATCTTGTTTTTACCAGTTTAACTGTGTATATTATGAAAATGATCATCTTATATGAAAGGGGGCTTCCTTTTGTTGGTGTGTCTCTGCAATGGAAACCACATGTATAAAATTTCTGTTAGGAATGTATAAAAATAGATCTTTCTTTTCTTTTTTTTTTTTCTATCGGAAGAAAGCTATAGTATTTGTATCAATAATACATCCTTTAAAAATATGAAGGCCAAAATCCCCCATAAAGTTAACATTAATTTCATCCCTCTCTTCAAGAAAAAAAGCTCAAAATGTCTTTTATTATAAAGAAGGATTACGTAGTTTATGAGGCATAAGGATTGGATTGGGTGTGTATGGAATGTGACCAATATTTTCTAAGTAAGTAAATAGGATTATCAAGGTTTTTATTGACAAGGGAAGAATGGAAACAACACAGAATATCCAAGGCTAAGAATTTATTTGCTAAATTAATATTAAAGCACTTTTAACGTACAGTAAAGAGCTTATAAAACTATACTTATTTCCTCTGCAGGAGAACTGCAATAGATATATGTACACTCTCGTCATAACCAATACAACTTACATCATCTCTACTCCTTTTGGAATTGAATAGATCCTGTTCTTCTAAAGAGTCATTTTTCACAAAAGCAGCATTTTAATCTCTAAAGTTTCATTCTTTATCTACTTATTTTCTTAGTGGTGATTCACATAGTGAGTGTGTAATTTTCCCACTCTCCTCTCATCTTGCTTATGATTTGAAATGACTATTATTTCAGGAATTATAAAATATAAATGAGTATGTTTTTGAGTTATTGCCTTAGAAAGTCACTTGGATTAAAAAGACATCATTTCTGTTGACCTTTGGGTTGGCAGATGGAGAGATTTGATAAATTATATTCCCATTGAAGGAAGTTTAGAGGTATTAGTTCTTCCCTTTCACTTTCAGGCTCATCAAAGCAACATCTTTCTTAACATCTGTTTTGTTCTTCATAACGTATGCAGCTAGAGGCAGGCCACGCTTAGCAATCAGTTCAAACAGGGGGTAAACTGAAAGCATGTTGACTTATTACACAGTGCCATGAACAAAATACACTTTCTAATATTAATTAATCCCCAACCTAGCCCTTAAATTTACTCCAGTTTTAGATTCAAACAGACAGGACTCCCTAGTGATAGAGAAATATCACTAATCATTTTGAGAACCTTGTTGAAAAATTCCATTTAGTAGAAAGTCCAAGCTCAAAATAAGAAATTCAGCTTCATGAGGAAAATAAAACCTTGCATGTTTATTTCATTAGGAAGAAAACATCAAATAGGTTTATCACAGTGTGGCACTTTGCCTTGACTGCATTCTAAATTTACTGTAGGATTTACCAACCCAGGTCTTTATTATGTTCACCCTGAATTTAACTACCTCAGATTTATCATGCTGTGAACAAATAATGAAAACAGGAATGGCTTACAGGCTACTAAATAATTAGTACATTCAGATATGAAATTGCTGTAAAAATGGTAGATAGGGCAAGAGGCAGACTATTTAGTGTGTTTGATAGGGAGTGAGTGGTGAGGACAGCCGTAAATGATAGCCACAAAGATAGATCTGGGCACGCTGAGAAGACACTTGTTCTGTTACCGATGACCTTAAAACTTTTTAGAACTATAGGGCAAAGGTTAAAGTGTATGTTATTTAAACACTAAAATAAGTGTTTAGATAATATGCAACTGTATTGGTGATGGTGGCTGAGTACCTCATAGCCACCTAGGGAATCTGAGCTGTAAATCTTTACAGAAGCAGAAAGCCTCATCTCTCTCCCTCGATGTGGCACTGTGAGTTAATGTGCTGGACTGCAAAGTTCGTTTGAACCACAAGGTCGGTGGTTCAAGCCCTTGGGCTGCTCCTTGGAAACCCTATACAGGGTAGCTATGAATCGGAACAGACTCAATGGCACTTAACAATAACAATCTCCCTCAGAATGGCTGGTAGAGTTGACCTGCTGATTGCAGCTAGCAACACAGCTCATACTCCATTATACTACCTGGACTCCTTATGTACGTATTGGTGTTGTTGTTAAGTGCCGTCGAGTCAGTTCCAACCCATAGCGACCCTGTACAGGGTTTCCAAGGGTGTAAATCTTTACGGGAGTAGAAAGCCTCATCTTTCTCCCGCGGAGCAGCTGGTAGTTTCAAACTGCTGACCTTAAGGTTCGCAGCCCGATTCGTAACCACTACGCTACCATTAGGAGAATTTAAATAGTCTCACAGTTTTATGATTTTATTTTTAAAAGGTCTGTTTTGGCTTTATTTTGAGAAGATTTGGGGCACTACAAAGTTATTTTAACAACTTTGACCTTGAAGTTAAAATAGCTTTATGGTATGTCATGTGCAATAGTCTAAATTTGCGGTGACAGTTTAGTAAATATTCTATATTTCAGATTATATTCAAGTATATTATTGATTTTTATACTAACTTCCTATTTGAGATTATATGGATAATAAACAACAATGTTTTCTTGATACACTATTCCAGATTTCAGATGTAATCTTGAGTGCAATTTTCTTTAAGGTTGAAATGAGAATATTGTGGGCAGCATGAGACTGTGGTTCAGTCCTGAATCCTGGAAACTTTAATTCAGGTACATTGTGGGCATATAAAATTTGAGTTCAAATGCTTTTAAGAAGTCATGCCATTTTGTCGTTTGACACTAATTTTCAACCCAGCATGCTTTCGCAACGACTGAAATTAGTTCCAAGTGAATTACAGCTAAGCTATTTTCTACTATCTATAAGAAATTTTTTATACCAACTGAGTCAAAAGAGATTTTTTGATCTTTCCTTCAGCATGTCTTATGGTATGGGGATTATCCATATAGACAATCAAATGACCTGATTGGGCACAGTTGAAATGCCATTAAAGTGCTCTTTTGCCAATATTGTTCACCCTCAATTATATTAGTATTGGTTAAAAATTTTTCTTGCAATTGTCTTTCTCTCCAAGTCATCAACAAGTGTCATTTCTATAAATTTGATGAAACAGATGCCAATCTGTTGGAAACGGGACTAATATTATTAACTCAATTTTCTCATGACAATAGAGTTACTATTATATAGCGTGCGGGAGAAAGATGAGGCTTTCTGCTCCCGTAAAGATTTACAGCCTCGGAAACCCTGTACAGACAGGGTCGCTATGAGTCGGAACCGACTCCACGGCACACAACAACAACAACAATAATATAGCATAGTGGTTACAAATCGGGCTGCTAATCGCACAGTCAGCAGTTCAAAACTACCAGCTGTTCCACGGGTGAAAGATGAGGCTTTCTACTCCCATAAATATAT
>NW_006408590.1:6239354-6255212 GCF_000296735.1 Chrysochloris asiatica | reverse complement strand
CTGGGTAAGCATGTTGCTTGTTCTTGTAGTAACAGTCGGTCTGCCTATGTTGTTTTATATTTTTCCTGTAGGTCTTTCTTTCAAGTATCTTCTGTTCTTCTAGCCACTCCAGGTTGGTCTGCTTGTCCTTTCAAGTTGCTCCGTAAATATTTACAGCCTCAGAAACCCTGTACAGGGTCAATATGAGTCGGAACTGACTCCACGGCACACAACAACAATTAAATATAGGAATGTGGTGACTCTGTAGGGTAAACACTGGACTGCAAACTATCCAGTCAGAAGTTCTAGCCCACTAGCTGCTCTGCAGAAGAAAGATGAGACTTTCTGCTCCCACAAAGATTTACAGGTTGGAAACCCTAGACATGGTCACCATAAGTCAGAACCGACTCAACGGGACTTAACAAAAGCAGCAAATTAAATACATCATCTATCTTCCAACTAATGCACTCTTTAGGGATGGGTATCATAATTCAACCTTTGTTCTCTTAACACGCTTGAATATTTATGGGAGTTGGAGTCACACTATTTAGGCAACATGACTGAGATGAGGTAATACTTAACCATGTTGTTGTTGTTATGAAGTGCTGTTGAGTCAGTTCCGACACATAGCGACCCTGTATAGGGTTTTCGAGGAGCAGCTGATGAGCTTGAACTGCCTATTTGATCATAGTGCAGTAGAATTTTTTTTATATCTTAAATAAAATTGAATCTTAAACACACAAAGAAGAAATCGCTCTTGACCTATTTGAATATTTAAAAATTTCTGACCATTTTTCTTCATCTTTAAATCAAAAAGGAATTTTTTTGACCTTCATAAAGGTTTGGTTTGACCTTCATATTGCATAAAACATACAAATGATGTTGACTTAATATTCTTAGAACAGTAACCACATGATGATCAAATTTTAGGAAATATGTAATCAAATTGAAAATATTGAATTAAAAATGTAAGGATAAAACAGTGGCTAAATATATGGTACTGTAGTTCTAGGACTCTTGGTGTGGTACTGTAGGATAAGTGCTGGACTGAAAATCACAAGGTCGGTGGTTCAAACCCACCAACAGCTTCTCATAAACCCTATACAAGGTCACTACAAGTCAGAACTGACTTGATAGCACATAGCAACAACAGCCACTGTAGTTCCATAGAAAAATGTAAAGGAATGTCCATACATAAGATCAATGTGTTTCAAGGATTGAACATAATAAATCACATCAAATTAATTAAGCTTACTAGAAATGAGCATTTCTTAATATTTTTTCTTACTAAATAGGATAGAGTCATATCTTTGGGGGGGGGGGGAGAATTAACATTTATATGTGAAGATGGTGTTCCTATTAACATTTAAAATCTTCCATAGCAATAATTAACATGCCTTAAAACTATACTGATAAAGCAGTGAGGTAAATAAATAAGTAATAAATAGCACATCAAAGTAGTTATGATGAGACAGCCAGATGGCAGAGAATTGCAGTACTTGCTGTAATTTTATCAAAATTACTATTGTCATGGCATGTTAGTTTTCATAAGAATTTATACAGTCACTGATCTCATACAGACAAATTAATTTCAGGTTCTCTCATGTGTAGTCACATAACAGCTATACTTGAGCACGCACAAAAGAAAATTAAATAATCATAGTCACATAAACTTGAAAAGTAGCACAATATCTTAAGTTTACTATTCCATAACGTCTTGGGATCAGTGATCACTTCTGTTACGTGAGACTCAAATTCATCTATGGTGGTACAGCCATTATGTAGTTTCTGCTATGTTTAGTCTTCATTATAGAAAGGTACGATGTCATGTATTCTAGTGATGAAGAATTGTTATTAAGCCAGTAGTGCTGTAATTCCTACATTTATGACCATTCCTCTATTATATCTCTTATGTCTTAAGAAATCATAGCACTTTTTATGCTTTCCTGTAAACATGAATCTGAGTTCTCAATGATTAATGAGTTTAAATGATATTTGAATTAAGAAGGTTTATTATAGACTTCAAATATTCTCATTACTTTCTTTTTCACATAATTTTGAAAAGAAAACCTGATACTGTCGCATTTTTATAAATCTCTGCTGTTCATATTCAACCAGCAGGCTTCAATTATAGAAGGTGTTTCCTAAAGTTATTTGTCTCCTTCTAGACTCCGTGTCTAGACTTTCTGTGTCCCACTATGTATCAGAATGGGTGTGTCATTACAACACACTAGGCCTCAGTTTCCTCATCTACAGCTTGGTTGCTGACCTGCTATGTTTATGTCATTGACAGCTGATTACTATGAGAATTTAATGTTCATCAAAATAAGTTTTTATGCTCAACATTGAAAAGATAAACATTTTCACTGGCTGTTTCAGTTATCTCAAATAAGTTATTCAAGCAAATATAAACTATGCTACCACTTGACAAAATGATAATGGTCATCAATGACCTAGGAAAACGCTCATTAAATATTTTAACTCTTAGTTCTTCTATCAAAAAAAAAATAATAATACTAAACTTTTACTTTTGCCCCTAAAGAGAAAGAGTTGCTTGATTAATTGAATTCTAGTTATTTATGCTTAAGTATATTTATAGTTTTTATCTCTTAATGGTGTTTTCATATTAATGATAATGAAGAGTTTAGAAATTTTAAATGTGCAAAAGGTAATTCTTTAACTATATAAATTACAGTTTTATAAATGAAAAAAAGGTATTCATTTTAGAATGTTTGTGACATTTTAATCTATAGCCTCATTCTCAAGATATGAGATGGGAGCTTTAGCATCATGCTCTCTTTTGGGAGAAATTATAATAAGAGTGCCCATAAGCAATGTTCTGTACATGTTCTGCAGAAGTATTAACTGCTACTTTTCTCCTCTGGATACTAATAATAGTAACTTTCAAATGTTTAGTCAAAATTACTATAGAAAACCTTGTTCATACTCAGAATTATGAAGACATGTTTATGTATGATGCCTTTAAGTTAAATCACTAAGTTACAGTTTAGTGATATACTGGGAGTTTATGGTAAAAATGTTAATTAAAATGAAGCTGGAAGATACTCCTTTATCATTATTAAAGTTATTAAAGATTTGAAAACTGAGTATCTGACCATGGGGTCATTGCTAAAGAAATTACATTTCATCCACACAATGGAATACTCTGAATTGTTAAAAACATTTTACCAAAGAGTTTTTAGTAACATGGGAAATTGCTTATTCTAGAATTTTAAACCCACAAGCTGCTCCTCAGAAACTCTGTACAGGAACCAACTTGGCACTGAACAACAACAACAACATATAGATTTTATAATTATCAATTAAAATTAGACTTGATAATAATAGAACACAAATATATATACATTTTATTACTATCAAATTTTAAAGTTACTACATAAGCAATTTCCCATGTTATTAAAAATTCTTTGGAAAACATTTAACATTTCAAAATACAATTTATATAAAACATGATCGTATACATTGTTTATTCTGCTGCAAAATACCTCTTCAAAGTGGTACAAAGCAAAGATACCACTTTGGGGATGAAGATGCACCTGTCCCAAGTCATGGTATTTTCAGTCACCTCATATGCATGTGAAAGGTGGCTCTGGTAGTGTAGTGGTTACGAATCGGGCTGCAAACCACAAGATCAGCAGTTCGAAACTACCACCTGCTCCGCGGGAGAAAGATGAGGCTTTCTGCGCCTGTAAAGATTTACAGCCTCGGAAACCCTGTTCAGGGTCGCTATAGGTCGGAACCGACTTGACAGCACTTAACAACAACAACAACATATGCATGTGAAAGGTGGACAATGAAAAAAAAGACTGAAAAGCTTATGCCTTTGAATTATGGTATTGGCAAAGAATATTGATTATACCATGACTGGACAAATCCATCTCGGAAGAAATATAGTAAGGATGCTACTTAAAAGTGAGAATGGTGAGATTCATCTCACATAGGACATTTCTTTAGGAGCAGCCATTCCCTGATGAAGGACATTGTGCTTGGCAGAGCGTCAGCATAAAAGAGGAAGACTCTAATGAGATGGATTGACATCGTGACAAGTAAAACGGACTCAAACGTAACCATTCTGAGGTTGGTGCAGGTCTGGGCAGTTATAAAGAGCGTCACTATGAGTCGGAACTGACGTGATGGCACCTAACAGCGACAGCAACATGCGGCATTGCCGAAATATGTAAAAAGAGTTCTTGAAATGATCATTAAAAATGACAGAGTGAAAATTTGCCATGTTGTTAAGGTAATTGTTGGTCTTGGGACTATAGAAATTCTGGCCTGCTTTTTTTTTTTTTTATGTTTTTATAGTGTATATGTAGTCTGTTTTATAATTCTGGGATAAAGAGTAAATAGGAAAAAAAGGACAACATAACACATGAAAATTTAAATGTTATATATAACTCCAATCCCATCATATAATTATTTTTAAGTTTCAAAATCATTATACTACTTTACCTTTTATAATATTGATGGTTATAGTGCTGTGGGTTAATGTGCTGGACTGCAAGGTCAGTTTGAACTGCAAGGTCAGTGGTTCAAGCTCATCAGCCGCTCATTGGAAACCCTAGACATGGTTGGGAACCAACTCGGTGGTGCTTAACAGCAACAACATCTTCCTTAAGATTGTGAATTTGTGATTAGGGACTATATCTCTTTTTCCTAACTTAGAACTGATAGATAATAGTTTTCTTATTACATAGAATGGATATATGATCTTTCATAGGAATATATATTTTTACATAGTTTTTAATTGTTTTACAACTTTTCTGGAAACTGTTGTTGTGTAATGTTTTGATTCTGGTGTGGTGTTATAGGATAATCACTGGACTGCTAACCACAAGGTCAGCAGTTCAAACCCACCAGCTGCTCCCTGGAAACCCTATATAGTGTTACTATAAGTGGGAACTGACCGGATGGCATTTAAAAACAACATATAAACTTAAAAATGGTCGTTTTAATTTCACAATGTTTTAGAACATTGTGGTGAAGAAACCACATTTTATTATGCTGGTATGGCCTATGCTGGTATGGTGGTGGTACCATGGAGTCAGTTCCAACTCATAGTGACCTTGCATAGGGTTTCCAAGGCTATAAATCTTTATGGGAGCAGAAAGCTTCATCTTTCTCCCACAGAACTGCTGGTAGTTTCGAACTGCTGATAGTAAGGTTAGCAGCCAGACTCATAAACACTACATTACCAGCACTCCTTATATAATTAGTTCATTTCCTGTAATTATGAGTAAAATGTTGTTAACTATCCTCACCTGTGTATATCCATGCTGCTTTTAGACTATTAGGATCCATTTCTAGCACTCTACTTAACCTTTCAAAATATATGATAATATTTATAATATTTGCTATATCTCATCCTATTGTTTTAAATAGAATTGTACCTATTGGCAATACAGCCAGAAATGAGAAAGTATACTGATTTTCCTCCCAAAGCTACCTGAATTTAGTATTATGTAGGTTTATATATTTTGGTTACATTTAGTGAACAAACACAGACAAAAAAATAAATGATACAGTAATTTGCATTTATTTGGTTACAACTTCCCATACATGTTTCCTAATTGTATTTTTCTTTCTATGAATTGTCCATTTTTATCCTTTCCCCATTTGGAATTTTAGAACTTAAAAAAAAAATTTGTTTGAATATACTAATTACATAACAGAGGTAAACTGTTTGCATGGTACATTTGATGACGATAGTTTTTCCAAACTATAGTTGTTCTTTAATTTGTAATTTTGTAATATATAGGATATTAAAAGTTTATATATTTAAATCCACTTATATTTTCATATGATTGGTTTGTTGCTGAACATAAGCAGCATTTTTCAGTCCACGGGTATGCATCATCAACCTTGTACAAACATGACTCATAGGTATGTAAGTCATTATCGTAATTATGGATTCCAAGATCACGTTATTTGAGCTCATTGTTTGTCTTTGGATTTTCTCTTTGTACCTCCCCTCCTCCTTGCCTTTCCCGTCTGCTCTTACTTTTCTTGCACTTAGTAACAGTGTCTTCCGCATTGTTCCCTGCCCCACCATGAGCCTTTGATTGCCCATGATGGAATTGAAACAGCAGCCAATTACCATATTGTACTGCTGTTCATATCCTACTGTGATCTGTTGGTTTAAATGCCTGAAAAAACGTTAAGCCTTTGTTTTAATCAGAAATCGATTCATGTATTATACATATATGCACATATGTGGCTCTATGCATATTTTTATTTTGAGGAACAGCACAATTCTAATGATAACTTCTTTGCTTATAATTATAAACTAAGACAGGGACTTGCCATGCATCTGGACAGCTGGACATGACGCTGAAGACTAGATTGCCTCTCTGTCATGCAATTACTTCCATTCTTGGGACTAAGTCTATTGTTTATTGATCTCGATCCTTCCTTAAAATGAAGCCTTTGCTCTTTGGTACTGATGAGCTTCTGCTACTTTTGGATTTGCACACTTGAAGTGACTCAAAGAACTTCCTCTTAGATCATTGAAAGACTGTGGTGACAGATAAATGATTGCTAAACTTGAAAAAGTCATAGTGCCTGCCTTCTAGGACATCATTTATCCAATCTTTTATCTAGTTACATCTGAGTCCCTATCATGGGTCCATCATAGACCAAGTAAAGTTCATAGAAACGTATTTCCTACTTTTGAGGCACTTACCATTTAGTTGGGAAGACAAAATATGTATATCGAAAAATCAACCGTACATCAACAGAGCATTAGATAAACTAGTAACTAGATAAAAAGTGAGACTTTTAAGATGTCAAGATTTATGTACTATAAAAATTCAGGTATAGGAAAATTGTCTAAAATCAAGGTAGCATCAGCTAGGGAAGGCTCCTTAGAGAAAGCAGGCTTTAATTTACATGAAAAAGGGGCTCCAGAGTGTAGAGAATCTCATTAGCAAGGATAGAAATGAGTATACAGGATTTATAAGAAGACTGAAGTGATTATTTCTAAGACTTCTTGTTGTTAGGTACGTTTGGTTCTGACTCATAGAGACCCTGTGTAGAGCTTCCAAGGCTATAAATCTTTATGGAAGCAGCAAACCTTATCTTTTCCTGAGGAGTCTGGTAGGTTTGCACTGCCAACTTTGTGGTTAGTAGTCTAGTGCTTATCCTACAGCACCACACCAGAATTCCATTTCTAAGACTTGTTGTTGTTGTTAAGTTCCGTGGAGTTGGTTCCAACTCACAGCCACCCTGTATAGGGTTTCTGAGGAGCAGCTGGTGCGTTTGAATGGCCAGTCTTGTGGTTCACTGTCCAGTGCTGATCCTACAATGACTAGAGTGTAATCAATTAAGGTGATGGGTAAAGTAGACCTTCCTGATGAAAGACCTTTACTTGCATAGTGAGGAATTTGATCTCTTTTTATCCCCTCACTCATATACTTATACATTCAAAATATATTTATTGTTATCTGGACTACTGATATGGCACTGTAGGATAAGCACTGGATTGCGAACCACAAGGTCGGCAGTTCAAACCCATCAGTCACTCCTCAGAAACCCTGTACTGGATCGCTATGAGTCAAAACCGACCCCACGGTACTAACAACAACATGTTATCCATTTTGTAGTCCTGATGTGGGCTGTAGAATAAACACTGGACTGCTAACCACAAGGTTGATGGTTCAAACCCACCTGTTGCTCCTTGGAAACCCTATACAGGTTTGCTATGATTGGCATTAACTTGATGGCATGTAAACAATAACAACAACAACATGCTATCTTTTTAGTAAGAGGGAACCATTTGGGATCCTAAACAGAAGACTATGAGAATGAGGGAAACTGTTGGGAGCCATTATCTTTTGCTTTTATTGTTTATTTTTTCGGTTCCACTGTTATATGTTTGAAATTGATTATTTTCAATAGGTAACATAGCCCCATGATTCAAAAATCAAAGTTTCTTCAAGTTCCTGTTGCTACCTCTTACTTGTCCTACCAGGCCACTCCCACATCCACCAAGAAATTATACCTGTAAATTACTTATGGAGTTTTTTCTGTGCTTTGTATGCATATGCAGAGAAACATGAATATGTAGGCACTCTACTCCCTTTATGAAAATAAGAACCAATAGATATGCACTTTGCATTTTTTACTTAATGAGACATATCTGAGATGTGCTTCCTCATTTTTGTTTTAATTTTAAAACACTTTTTATTGTGAATTGAGTGAGGGTTTACAAGGGTAGATCATTAGTTTTGCATCCAACAAATCCTAACTTTGTTTCATCTCAATGATTGCTGTCCCTCCATGTGACAACAGTCCTGCTGCTTCTCTGATTTTTATTTCCATACCACCTTCCTGCCTGGCCCTTTCTCAACTTTGTCCATAAGTAAGTGTTGCTGACCATTCTATGGTGGACATACCTTACTAGTGTTTTTGTTCCCGCTATATACTAGAGTCCTGCTGTGATGCTTCAGGATAAGCATTGGACTGCTAACTGCAAGATTAGTGGTTCAAACCCACCAGCCACTCCTAGGAGACTCTACACAGGGTCGCTATGAGTCAGAAATGACTTGATAGCACTTAACAACAGCAATATACTTATGGCGTTGCTAAAAATTGAGTCACCAGGGTGAGTTCCATTCTAGACCTGAAGGGTGGCCAAAGGGCTCCTTAAGTCTCTATCTGACCATTAAGCCTTGTCTTTTTTTTTTTTTTTTAATAATTATGAGTTTTGTTCCACATTGTTTCCCACTCTATCCAGGGCCTTCTAATGTGATTCCTTTCAGAGCTGTTGATAGTGGTAGCCTGGCACCATCTAGGTTTTCTGGGCTCAGCATTGTGAAGACTGATATTCACATGGTCCATAAGTCTATTGGACTAGTTGATTCCAAGCATCTTCAGTTTTTATCAGTTTTCTTTCTTCCACAAATGGAGAGATCAATAGTTGCACCTCAGATGGCCGCTCATGAGCCTTTAAGGTCCCAGTCACTACTCAACAAAGTAGGATGTAGACCATTGTCTTTGTGGGACTATGTTATGCCAAATGACCATGGTGTCCCCTGAAACTATGGTCTTAAACTTCTAGTTCCTCTTTTTTTTTGGAATGCGTATTAGTCTATATTGTGAATGTGTCATAATTTATTGCTTGTTTTCTGTTGGTGAGCCTTTAAGTTCTTAAAATCAATGTTGTAGTGATTAACCTTTTTTTGTATTTATTGTGCATATGTATAACTAATACTATTGTTGTTGTTAAGTGTCACCAAGTTGGTTCTGATTCATAGTACTCTGTATAGTTTCCAAGGAGTGGCTGATGTGTTTGAACTTCTGACCTTGCAGTTAGTCCAGAGCATATCGTACAGCACCACACCAGGACTTCTATAAACTTAGGACACAGTTTTAAAAATGAACATGATAGGGTAAAGGGTATATGCATGTATCATTTTTATAGCTGTTTCCAGGTTGTTCTACAGAGAGGCTGCATAGTTCACATGCTCACCAGCAATACACCGAAGTCCTAGTCCATATGTAGCCTTGATAATGATATAAGAACTTATCAATTTTGAAACTTTGCCAATTGACAATGTAAGAAATGGTCTGTTGTGGTATCCTTTAAGTATGCAAGTTTATTATACTGAGTTAGTTTGAGCATTTTTCATATGTTAAAGAGCAATTCATATTTTGTTTTCCGTGAGCTGTCAATATGTTTGTCCATTTTTCTACTTAAATCATTAAGTCCTTTATGGTTGGTTCCAACTCACAGTGACCCTGTAACAGGGATCCCGACGAGCAGCTGGTGAATATAAACTACTGACCTTGTGGTTTAAATCGACCTTGCAGTCCAGTGCTTATCCTATAGCACCACGCCAGGACTCCATTTTTCTGTTAGGATGTTAGTACTTTCTTACTGATTTGCAACAAGTATTTTATGTATTGGGAAATCAAGCTTTTGTTTGTGGTTTGAATCGCAAATGTTTTGCCAAGATTATAGTCTGTCTTTTGATTTTGTCTTGGAATTTTCCATATAAAAGATTACGTGGCTATCATGTGAGAGTTAGAAAAACTTGCCCTAGTTCACAATGATAAAAGAATCTAAAAGATATTTTCAATATATAAACTCAAAGTGAGTGAAAGAGAATTAGCCAAAGCTGAATCTAAACTTTGCAGTTTGGAAGTCTAAGAGATTGGAAGTCTAGAATTGATTTAGTGACTCTAAAGAAAAAAAAAAACTTCAGAGTTCTGTCTTTTTAAATGCAGTGCTTGTAGTTGTTATGTGTTCTGGTTTTGTTGAAGTTTTATTAAGCAGCAGAGGTAAGGAAGCTATAGTTATGAAAACAAAGATTCTATTGCCTGATAAATAATCACTGAGTGATAGACAGCTAATTTTAACATCATGTTCCAAAGAGTACATGAAATTGTCTGGCTTTGGAGAGAGGAGGGAGTTGAAAGAATCAGAATGTTTTCCAACCAGAAGAACTGTATTTTGTGTATTGAGGTTATAAATAAAGATTTTGTTTGTTTGTATTTTGATTATTCAATTCACAGCTGCTTCTGGGGAAGTATCTGTTTCCACCATATGTTGTCAGTGCTTGTGTCTTCAGCAATAAACAACACTGACAACAACCCTCAGAGAATTTACATTCTAACGGGAGTACAAAATTGATATGCTTCTCTGATAGGGAAATTTTTTATGAAGGGCTTAAAGGATGATGGGAAGTGAAGACTACTTTTGAAAACAAAGGGGTCAGAAGGTGTCTAAGAGAAGGTGGAATTTGAACTAAGAAAGAGCTTGTGAAGCCAAGATAGGAAAAAGGGGGTGGAGATCAAAGATAGAGGTGGAAGTGTCTTCTGGGTAGATAGCAAAGAGCCTCCGGCAAGGGTACAAAGTTCTTGGCCTCAGTCTCACTAGTGCAGTTTTCAATTATCTTAAAACATCCTATTAAAGCCACTGTGTTTGTCCTGATTTCCTCAAGAAAATCTATCTTTTGGAATTGTTGTTGTTACGATCCATTGAGTTGGTCCTGACTCACAGCAACCCTGTATAGGGTTTTCAAGGAGCGACTGGTGAGTTTGAACCACTAACTTTGTGGTTCAAACTGACCTGAGAGTCCAGTGCTTTAATTAGCCCACAGTGCTACACCAGGATTCCATCATTTGGAATAGTCCTTTGGAATACCCCCAAATAGTTGCTGTAATCTTCTGAGGTGATCTGTCTGCCTCGAACTGAATGGGCCCAGCACATACCCTAAGTAGCCTCTTTTGATTGCATTTTGCTCTTTGGATGGTACTGATAAATCCAAGTCTCATCCCAAGTTACAATTTATTCCATAAATTTGTCTTTATTAGCTCCTACCTTGCTTAAAAGACTGATGGAAAATTAGCTTTTGAGCTAGATGATCTTTACTCAATATTTTTGGTAACCATCAAACTGAAAGCTTGCTAAGTCCAAGATGTTCACTTAAAATCGAAAATGCCAAATCATGTGGGATCCCAACATCGGTAGCTATGGCATCAAGGGTGATTCTCTGGTCTTCTTCCACCAATTTCTGGACTTTAGCCACAGTTCCTTCATTCGTTGAAGTTGGTGGTCTTCCCTTTCTTGGTTACTGTTTGAAGTCTTGCCGATCTTTCCTAAAATGCTTGTCCCATCTTGTTTTTAATGTGAGACATGTTTTTAATGTGGGACAGCATTCCCATAAGCTTGTTGCAAAGCTTCAATGATTTGGTAAGATATCCACTTGAGTTTTGTTAAACATTTGATATTAGCCCTAACCTCACAATACTTTTATTTTGTGGGACAAAATGTATCCATTTATTTGTAAGGCACTCTCACTAGAATAATGCCCTCCTGAAAGAACTATTCACTGATTGCAGAGACATGTTTAAACATGTTTTGTTTGGAATGAAGCTTATGTATGGACTGGAACCTTAACAGCAATACTATTGGAATTGTCCTCACATCCAACCAATCTATGAAACAACCAATCAGAGAATCTGGGCTGTATGAAAAAGAACATGTCATCAGGATTGTAGGAAGACCCATTCACACCTACAATATGTAGATCAAACAGTCTAGCTTGCTAAAAGTGAAGAGGACTTGAAGCACTTACTGATGAAGATCAGAGATCACATTCTTTAGTAATGATTACAACTCAGTGTAAAGAAAGTGACTGCACCAATAAGCAGCATCATGATAAATGGAGAAATGATTTCATTTTCTTTGAATCCACAATCAATGCTTATGAAAGCAACATGTCAAGGTAGTAAGCAATGTATGGTATTGGGCAAATTTGCTGCACAAGACTTTCTTAAAATCTTAAAAGCAAAGATAACACTTTGATGACTAAAGTTTACCTTACCCAAGCATTGTATTTTCATTTGCTTCATATCCATTTAAAATTTGGGCAGTGAAATGTATCAAAGAAGAGTCGATGTAAGAGTTGAATTATAGTATTGGAGAATATTTAATTTAATATGTACTGCTAGAAGAATACACAAGCCAAATGCTTCTTAGAAGCAAGTATGATGAGACCTCTCCCCACTTACTCTAGCCATGTCATTAGGTGGGACCAATTGCTACAGAAAGACATCATGCTTGGTAGAGGGTGAACATAAACAAGAGAGACAGTCAGTGTGATGAACTGAAACAATGGCTGAAGCATGGGCTCAGATATAGTAATAACTGTGATGTGGTGAAGGCCCAGGCAACATTTTGTAGTTAATTCATAAGGTCATTTTGATTCATAACAGGTTTGACCTGAAGTTAGAGATATGACCTTAGAAACTAGGTAAAGAGTTTAAATTAGATTTTAAGAGCAATGATATGTTATTGGAGGCTTTAAATGGAGTGTGACATGATCTGGTTTTCATTTTACAAAGATCACCAATTATGCTTTTGCGCCACATGAATAATGATGCAAAAAGGATTTGACTGAAAAAAGTAAGTCTGAAAACAGTGTTTGCAGACTCTTTCCATCTATGGCAACTTTAAATATCTCCCACCCCTTTCAACCCTGCTACTCTTCACTAAGGAGCTCTGGTAGTGTAGTGGTTATGTGGCGGGCTGCTAACCTTAAGGTCAGCAGTTCGAAACTACCAACCGTTCTGCGGGAGAAAGATAAGGCTTTCTGCTCCCATAAACATTTGCAGCCTCAGAAACCCTCTACAGGGTCATTATGAGTCGGAACTGACTCCATGGCACACCACCACCACCACCACTCTTTTCTAGGAGTCCTGCTGTGGCACTGTGGGTTAATGTGCTGGACTGCAAAGCTGGTTTGAACTGCACAATTGGCAAGTTCAAGCTCACCAGCCACTCCTTGGAAACCCTATACAGGGTCACTATAGATCGAAACTGACTTGAGGGCACTTAACAACAACTCTTTATTACATCATTCTTTCTTTCCTTGTTAGAATTTTTCACAAACTGTACTCTTAGCTTTTTCAGTTCCTCATCTCAAAGAACATTTTCTCCACAAATGTTAGTATCCATTGACACTCCACATTTTGCCTGTGTTCTTCCAGTCTCTCCATTTCTGAGCACTAGCATCATCATCAATATCAGAGTAATAATAATAATATTAATGTTGTTGTTAAGTGCCCTCTTCTCTGTTCCCTATCATAGCGACTCTGTGTAGGGTTTCCAAGGAGTGAATGGTGTGTTCGAACCACTGACCTTGTTCTAGTATTTATCCTATAGTGCTGCACCACTTATCATTTATTGAACTCCTGCTTTGGTGCTGTAGGATAAGCACTGGACTGTGAACCACAGGGTTGTCAGTTCAAACCCAGCAGCTGCTCCTTGGAAATCGCAGGGCCACTATGAGTAGGAAGTGACTCAATGGTGCTTAGCAATAACAACAATCATTTACTGAGCTCCTTTTTATCTATTTCAACTATTATAGCTCTCTCTATAAAACCTGTGCAACTCTGTAAAGCTGTTATTGTAACTCCCAATTTAAAATTGAGGAAAATACAATTAAGGGAGGATTTATAACTTTCTAAAATCATAAAACAAGTGGCCAAGTCAGAATTCAAACTCTGGTTTATCAGATATGATACCCCATGATTTTTCCCTGTAAGTCATCTTCCTTTCTGATCATCTCATATCCAAACATTGGAATGGCAACCTGATGGTCTGAGAATGAAGGGAAGGAAAATATATTCCTCTCACGATGTCTAAGGTAGGTAGGACACAGCGATCATATTTTAGAGGCTCCCAAGGTGACTTCAATGTGCACGTGTTTGGACACAACTGAAATTTGCCTTGAAATATTAACACTTTTTCTTACACATGCTACTCTTTCACCATTGATTTGAGGGATTTAAAGAAATCACCATTTACTTAGTGTCTACTGTATGCCATACATGCATGATATCATTTAATCATTAATGTTGTTGTTGTTGTGGTTAAGTGCCGTCGAGTCGGTTCCGACCCATAGCGACCCTGTACAAGGTTTCCAAGGGTATAAATCTTTACGGGAGTAGAAAGCCTCATCTTTTTCCCGCGGAGCTGCTGGTAGTTTCGAACCACTGACCTTAAGGTTTGCAGCCCGATTCGTAACCACTACACTACCAGAGCTTAATTATGTTTACTTAATCATTATTAATACATATAAAGGAGTCCTGGTGTTACACTGTGGGTTAATGTGCTGGACTGCAAAGTCAGTTTGAACTGCAAGGTCAGTGGTTCAAGCTCACCAGCTGTTCCTCGGAAACCCTATACAGGGTCAGTATGGGTTGAAACCAATAACAACAACAACCACACATAAACAATGAAACCAATAAAGTAGCATCGTAATAAATGGAGAGAAGATTGAAGCTATCAAAGAATTTATTTCACTTGTATCCATAATCAATGCTCACAGAAGCAGCGGTCAAGAAATCAAGATATTAGTTATATTAGGCAAATCTGGTGCAAAAGACCTCTTTAAAGTGTTCAAGAGCAAAGATATTAATTTGAGGACTGAGGTGAGCCTGACCCAAGCCATGGTAGCTTTAATTGCCTCATAAGCATGTGAAAGTTGGCCAATGAATAAGGAAAACTGTGAGGAAAAAAATAAAAATCAATGCATTTGAATTATGGTGTTGGTGAAGAATATTAAAGTACCACAGATTGCCAGAAGAACAAACCAATCTGTGTTGGAAGCAGTACGATCAGAATGGGCCTTAGAAGTGAGGATGGCCAGACTTTATGGCACTTTGGACATGCTATCAGGAAGGACCAGTTTCTGGAGAAGGATCTCATGCTTGGTAAAGTGAAGGGACAACAAAAAGAGGAAGACCAGCCACGAGATGGATTGATGCAGTGCAACAACAATGGGCTGAAACAGGATGTGCGGATGGCGCAGGACTGGGCAGTGTCTCATTTTGTTGTGCATAAGATCTCTATGAGTTGGAACTGATCTAACAACAACACATGGTCTTTAAAGCGAGATTTTATTCCTGTTTTATGACCAAATAAAATTAGACTCACAGAAAGTAGATGATCAACACAAGATTTCTCAGCTTAAAAAATGACAGAGATGAGACTGAAACCCAATTTGTGTTCCCTGTACTTAAATTTGTTTTCCCTTCAAAAATCTCAATAGCTAAATGTTCTTTGCCACAGTAAAAGATGTTTAGGAAAATAGAAATTTAAAAAGTGAGCACGACAGAAATTTAACATCTTAGAGTATACATCTGAAATCTCCACTTACCAAGAGCCATTTAACCCAGCAGCTAGCTTCCCCACCTGGGACTACACAGGTGCCCTAAATTTGACTGCAGCATTGATTATAACAGACAATCATTTCCTCTGAATTCTTATACCAACATCATGTACGTATTATTAAAGATGTCTGCATTTTTTTTATCCTAACTGCTTCATTCACAGTCTTGAAATAGCAA
>NW_006408590.1:6236656-6238458 GCF_000296735.1 Chrysochloris asiatica | reverse complement strand
AGAGAGAGAGAGAGAGAGAGAGAGAGAGAGAAAGGCCTGGTGTGGTGCTTTAGGATAAGCCCAGGGCCGCAGGTTTTCTATAAGTCGTAACAGACTCCACAGCACTTAGCAACAGTATATAAATATGAGGAGCCCTGATAGCAGCATAGTGAGTTACATGTTGAGCCACTAGCCACAGGATCATCAGTTCAAACCTACCAGCCAGTGTCCAGGAGAAAAATGAGGCTTTCTGTTTATTTAAAGATTTACAGCCTCAGAAACCCTATGTAGGGTCACTATGAGTCAGAACCGACTCGATGGCACATAGCTACTATATATATATATTGTTCTTAAGTGATGTTGAGTCAGTTCTGACCCATAGCAACCCTGCATAAGGTTTCCAAGTAGCATCTGGTGAGCTTGAATCACCAACCTTGTGGTTCAAACTGACTTTGCAGTCCAGCGCATTAATATTTCACTGCTAAATACATACCTAATAATGTGTCAATGTGTAAATAATCAGTGAAGGGGTTGTTGTGTAGGTTTAAAAATCTGATGGTTATCCAGTCTTTTCAGTAATGTTCTTGTATTTTCCTGTGAGCATCATCTACTGTCTACATTCTAAACATCTACATAATAGGCAAATAAATATCACTAGGCTCTTTGTCTCAATTTTGTTATTAAAGTCATTAAAATAATTTTAAAACAAAATAGTCACAAAAGGATAATGCCTTTCATGTTCTTAAGTGCTGTTTGAGATTTTTAAGGTGAGTAACATTTACTGAGCACATATTATGCATGCAGCCATATACTGGTAAAAAGGGAAAGAATGAGACGATATAATCCCTGTTTTGTGTAATTTGCCATTTGATGAAATGTATAAAACTTAAAAAAATCTCTAATTACAATGCTTTCATTCTGAATATTAAATGATCCCATCCAAAAGCTCTTGAAAAGTAAAGATTAGACAATATTTGTAATACTAAAAATAATATTAGGAAAGAAAGAACTGTAAAGTGTATGACAAAAATACTTTTCCGAAAGCTAAATCAGTGTTAAAAATAAATATAAAATGATATTGGAAAAAGATCTGGTAGGTTTATTTGATAAAAAGTCATTTAGTGTTTAAACAAGTAGAAACAGAAGAATCATATAATGAAAACTCATGGATTTATTACTTTAATGCTCTTGTTGTTAAGAGCCATCAAGTCAGTCCCAACTCATAGTGACCCTGTAAAGTGTTTCTGAGAATCTTCTTGGGAGCAGAAAGCCTCATCTTTCTTCAGCAGTAAGGATGTTGTTATTGTTAGGTGATGTTGAGTCGATTCTGACCCATAGTGATCCTGTATAGGCTTTCTGAGGAGCAGCTGGTGAGCTTGAACTGGCGATCTTGTGGTTCAAACTGACTTTGCAGTCCAGTGCATTAACCCATAGCACTACACCAGGACTCCATTGGTATATTTAAGGTTCAAAATTTCTATATCCTACTAAATGTGCAGTAAGGATAAAAGGGACCCCCCAAAAAAAGGGGATACATGGTAGGAAACTGTGAGGAGGGATGAAATAATTGGGAGAGGAAGAGTAGCAGGTATAGCTATCTCCCCGAGACCCCTTCCTATGTGACTACCTAGTTCTCGTAAATCTTTTCTATTTTATTTTGCCATATCACCTTCAGATTATCTTTTAGAAATTAAATATGTTACATTTGGAAACCTCAGTGTCGCTCTCCCTCATCCAGTCCCCTTTGTCATTTTCCAGAGATCAACCCTATTTGAATTACTGTTTCATATTCACATGCATGTTTTTATGTCATAATGACATGA
>NW_006408590.1:6225450-6232986 GCF_000296735.1 Chrysochloris asiatica | reverse complement strand
TTATAGTATTTGGTTTTATCTTCTCGAGCTGATCTTTGAAATTTTCTGTTCAGCTCTTGAACCTCTTCAATTCTTCCATTTTCTTTAGCTTCTCTACGCTAGAGAGCAAGTTTTAGAGTCTCCTCTGACATCCATTTTGACCTTTTCCTTCTTTCTTGTCTTATTAATGACTTTTTGCTCTCTTCATGTATGATGTTCTTGATGTCATCCCACAACTCTTCTGATATATGTACCCATCAACCCATTGATAGACACTTTCTATTTTTCAGTTTTTCACTGTTACATTTGGTTGCTTGCTTTGTTCACTCAGCATTGTTTATATCAAGGTATTGGATGTAATTCTCTCTTTTAACTGCTGCATAATATGGATATTTATTGCTAGTTTCAATTTAAAGTAGTCCTGGGTGAATATTCTTTGACATGTCTCAATGATTCAATATCACGAAACATTGTAATCATTGCAGTGAAATGATGGTGTAAAACCGATGTTCTCCCATGTAAACTATCACTCAGTTCATAATAAAAAGTTAAAAAACAAAAAAACACTATTGTTGTTGTTATGTGCTATGGAGTCGGTTCTAACCACAGTGAACCTGTATATGGTTTCCAAGGAGTGGCTGGTGGGTTTGAACTGCTAACCTTTTGGTTAAAACAGAACTTGTGTTCCAGCGCTTTTTCCTACAGTGCCACAATCAGGCCAATAGTGAAACTCGGAGGCTACTCAGACACCAACCCCTGTCTTCCACCTCCAGGTAATTATACGAGATTTCCACTACTCAACATCTTTCAGGAGTAAGTCCACTCTACTGCCTGGTCTTCCTCTTTTGTCAGCCTGTGTGCCATCACTTGTCTGTCAGTTTGTCCTACTCTGGTGGCTTGCGTGTTGCTGTGATTCTGGAAGCTATGTCAGAATGTGGGAGAAAGCACTGGACTTCAAGGTCAGTTTGAACCACAAGGTCGGCAGTTCAAACTCACCAGCCACTCCTCGGAAACCCTATACTGGGTCACTATGTAGCGTAGTGGTTACTAATCGGGCTGCGAACCGCAAGGTCAGCAGTTCGAAACTACCAGCTGTTCCGCAGGAGAAAGATGAGGCTTTCTGTTCCGGTAAAGACTTACAGCCTCGGAAATCCTGTACAAGGGTCTCTATGAGTCAGAACTGACTCCACAGTACATAATAACAACAAGAAGTCAGAACTATTCGATAGCATTTAACAACAACAAAATGTAAGCTACTAAGGCGGTTCTCTCTGACCTTCTCACCCCTTTCTCTGTACTTCCTCTCTGAAGTAGGCGCCCATTCCACTTTTCTTTCCCAAGGATTTATTTTTTGTCTTATGTAAGGCCCAATTCCTGTTGAACAAATTCCCCTTTCTCTTCCCTGAATGTTCCTGTCATTTCCAGTGCTTTACAGAATCCTGCTTTGAACTGAGGACTTTGCTTTGTTTTTAACCTCTGAAGAGGTCTGCTCAGCCCTTTGGGTAAGGGAGATAAAACCCATTAGCACTTTTCATACCCTAAGGAGCTCTGGTAGCATTGTTGTTGTTGTTGTTCTTGTTATTAAGTGCCTCCGGAGTTCATTCCGACCCATAGCGACCCTATATAGGGTTTCCAAGGAGCAGCTGGTGATCTTGAACCACCGACCTTGCAGTTCAAACGGCTTTGAAGTCTGGCGCATTAATACACATCACCACACTGCTAATCTCAAGATCAGCAGTTTGAAACTAGCAGCTATTCGGGGGAGAATGATGAGGCTTGCTGCTCCCGTAAAAATTTACAGCCTCGGAAACCCGTACAGGGTCGCTATGGGTTGGAATCGACTGGACAGCACTTACCAACAACAACAACCTGAACTTTGAAGCATTTACCATGTGTATTTGCTACCCTGATAAATTGTAAATTCTCTGAGAGTAAGATTGTTGTTATTAAGGACTCTGGAGTCAGTCCCTTAGCCTTCTTTGATTCTGTATACTGTAGGGAATTGATCTGCATCTAGCATATTTTATGTTAAATTGGGCTGAATTGAAATGAATTGAGATGAGAACTCCCTTTGAATTTGGGCAGTGTTACTGTCTTATGACAGGTTGGTAGAGCTTTGTGTGTTTCCTTAAGCAGTGCCCTGGGACACAGGAAAGGAAAAGGGAACGCCAATGGTGTAGCAACCAACATAGAAATTCTAGATTGTGTGTTTTGGCTGACCATGCAGTCCAAGGGATGTGGAAAAGCCATCGCTGCCTGGGTGTGACTAGTGATGACAAACAGTGACTGTGCAGGGCAGGTGGACCACAGCATCAATTAAGAAAGGGGAATATGCTCAGCAAAGAGGTTCAACAACATGTTTTAATTTGTAAAAGACAGGTCATCTATACAGCTAAAGTAGATATATCAAGTTAGCCTTTTGAAATTTTAATTTTATTTGAGTGAATATGAAGTAATACTTTATAATATAAAGTATAATACTTTATAACGTAATACTTTATAATAGAAAGTAATAATTTATAATGTAAAGTAATACTTTATATTACACCAGGAGATAGCTCAGTTAACTAAGACAATATATGATTTAATTTACTAATGTCTGGATTATGGTTTGCAGTGAGAACTGAATATGCAGCCATACAGGTATACTAATAGGATTAATTGAAACAGTGGCAAACAGATATTGAGTTCTTATTAAACTGCTCTTCTAACACTTGCACATATTATCAGTTTTAAATGGCACAACTTCACAATGAGATGGATACAATTTTTATTTCATTTTATAGAAAGGAAAATGAAACTGAGGGACAGAGCAGTTCAGAGACATGCCCATGGCTCCACTGCAATTTGAAGAAGTAAAGCAGGAGTTTGATCCCTAGCGGTCTGCCTTTAACTGTGTTCTTAACTATTATATTGTATCACCTCCAGATTGCTCTGGGCAGTGTTTTCACAATGTTAAGTCTTCCTATCAGTGAGCATGATATATTCTTCCATTTTTGTAAATCTCTTTGATTTCTTAGTGTTTTGTAGTTTTTTTTGCATAGGTTTTTTTTTTGTTTCTCTGGTTCAGTTTATTTCTTAGTATTTCATCTTTTGGGTGGCTAATGAAAATGGTATTGTTTTCCTAATTTCATTTTCAGAGCTGTCTTTTTTTATATAGAAAAATCCAACTGATTTTTGTATATTGATCTTGTTTCCTGCTACTTGTCTGAATCTTTCAATGAGTTCAAATAATTTTCATGCTGAATATTTTGGATTTTCTATGTATAGGGTCATATCACTGCAAAAAGAGAGTTTTATTTCTTTGCCAATTTGGATGCCTTTAATTTCCCTTTCTTGCCTTATAGCTCTGGCTAAGACTTCCAGCATACTGAATTGTTGTTGTTGTTGTTGTTAAGTGCTGTCAAGTCGGGTTCCGACCCATAGTGACACTGTATAGGGTTTCTGAGGAGCAGCTGGTGAGCTTGAACTGCCAACCTTGCAGTTCAAAAGGCTTTACAGTCTGACGCATTAACCCACAGAGCCACATCAGAACTCCAACATACCGAATAGGAGTGGTGATAAAGGGCAGCTTTGTCTGATGCTTATTTGCAAAAGGAATGCTATTTGTTTCTCTCCAATGAAATTAATTTTGGCTGTTGGACTTGTATATGTGCTCTTAATTATGTTGAGGAATTTCTCTTCAATTTCTACATTATTGAGTGTTTTTAATCAAGAATTGATATTAGATTTTGTTAAATGCTTTTCTGTATCAATCAATATGATCATGTGGTTCTCTTCCTTTTTCGTATTTATTTTGTAGATTATATTTATTGTTTTTCTAATATTGAACCATCCTTATATCCCTGGTATGAATCCCACTTGGTCATGATGTATTATCTTTTTGATGTGTTGCTGAATTCTGTTGGCTAGGATTTTGTTGAGAAGTTTTACATCTATGTTCATGAGGAATATTGTTCTATACTTTTCTTTTTTAGTGATGTATTTGCTGTTGTTGGTGTGAGGATTATGCTTATTTCATAAAATATATTCAGATGTCTTCCATACTTTTCTACATTTGAGTAAATTGGTGTCAGCTCTTCTCTGAATGTTTGATAAAATTTACTAGTAAAACCACCTAGGCCTAGACTGTTTTTGTTGGAATTTTTAAAATTATATGATCAATTCCTTCTTTTGTTATAGGTCTGTTAAAGTTTTCTATTCTCTCTGTGTTAGTTTAGGTAGATCATGTTTTTCTAAAACTGCATCCATTTCTTCACTTCTATTCATTCTTACTGCATTAACTTCAATACCAGACAAGTAACATCTCCTGCTGGACAATTTCCCTAATTTCTCAACTGCACATTAGGTGTTCACACAACCTCCTGCATTTCTTCTACCATAGTACTCATCACACCATGAGTAGTTTGCTTGCCTATTGTAGAAATTTATTCTTTTAGAATATAATTGGATGACATATATGATTTACTTGGTGAGAGTTTTCGACTAGCAACACAATCTTCAATGATAATCTGATTCACATGAAAAAATTGAATCTCTGTTTTAAAATATTTACATTGTGACTTGACTTGTTGGGTTGCAGTGTGGCTGAAAATGCAGTCAATAAGAAAATTAGAGGAATAACTGAAAGATAATTTAAAGTAATAGAACTTGAGGACCAGTTTCTTGTGAATTATTTCCTTTACGAGACACTGTTGATCTTTTTTACATAATGCTTTTACTGGGCCTTCTGCTCAAAAATGAAGCCTCCTTGCACATCTGTTGGGCACCTTCCCTGTTCTCCCTTGGGGAAAGATCATTAATGCTGTCTCCCACCCAACAGTTGGGTTCACAGCAGGTTGTTGGGGCCTCTTTGGATTCCTTCAACCAGAAGTTTGATTATAACTTACATTTTAGTTTGACTGTTAGATTTATTTTCTTTTTAGCATATTTTAGTGCTCGCCACAGAATTATCCTGAAAAAAATTGTTTGAAATAATTTAGCTATGTTTTTATATAAAACCTTCAAACTCAGTCATTGATAGCTCTTAAGGAAAGCATTGACATAGTATTTCTATATTGGATAAAATATTAACTTTCCTCTAAATTATACTATTTAAGGAGACATTTTTATTTTTCATTTTTATTTATGTACAGTAAGGTAAGAATAAATCAATTAATAGCCTCTAAAACTAGCGTAAGTTTACATTTGGGCAACTTGTATTTTAGCTACTGATTGTTTAATAAATTTTGGGAAAGTCTCATCTCTCTCCTGTTTTCCCCTGTTAAGTAAAGGCAATATTGAACTTTAAACTTTTCTTTGGACACAACATTCATTGGACACAGAGTACGTACGTTGTTTTTAGGAAAGTGGAAATTCATTAGAATCAAGTAGAATAGCTGTTGCATCCAAATCGAACTGTTCCTGATTCTTTAATATCTCTAGAGGGTCAAACAAGCTTGTAAAATCTTGCTAACTACCTTGCATTGAGCTGTCACCTTCAATGTACCTTTAATATGCTTGCTTTTTCTTAAAGGGGAAGATGGGAAACAGAAAGCGTATCATTTCATTCACACAGACTTTGTCTGGAAGTACGGCTGTGATATGATTTCTGTCAGAAGCAATCTGCTTGATATTTCTCTGTCTTTGCTCAGGAACACAGAGTGGCTTGTCTGTTTTCTAACCCTGGGTGCTGGGATATGCTGCCTTGTCAAACAGCATTTGTCTTCACTTACTACCTGCTTGTTGAGAGTGGCTCAGCCTCACCACAGTGGCAGAGAAAGCCTTAAGGCTGCTCAGCATCTGCCTCTTCATGTAATTAACTGCAGACCTGGGTAAGGAGCAAAACAGAGATTTTGCGCTGTGAAAGAGTAATGTGTCCAGACAGGAGTTTCTAAGAAAGGTAAAGATTTGTTAGTGTTCCTGTTCAAACAGGAGGGCATGATTTTTTGACCATTTGTTTCCAACACAAAGCTAACTTTGGAAAACTCACTATTCCTTAACTACTCTTTTAAAATGCCTTTATTTGATAATTTGAGCATTAAATTATAGAGTAGTGAATTATTGTATATTGAATAAAATAAGAGTCCATGGGTTCATGTTGATATTGATTAACTCATTAATTTAAAAATGGAAAAGAGA
This sequence comes from Chrysochloris asiatica, assembly GCF_000296735.1. Classification (NCBI taxonomy): domain Eukaryota; kingdom Metazoa; phylum Chordata; class Mammalia; order Afrosoricida; family Chrysochloridae; genus Chrysochloris; species Chrysochloris asiatica. Next base: position 6,226,887 of record NW_006408590.1, on the reverse strand, counting down.
AGCTTTTCCTTATAGTAGAAAGACAACTAATAAATGTTGAAGAAATGATGGAGCTAAAACATCATCATTTCACAACCGTGATGGTAATTGTTGGTTCCAGCAAGAATCACCAATGGATGCTAATATTAGTGGATGAAAGTTTCATCAGGATCAGTACGGATATACAATCTTAAGGTATCTCCCACAAATTATTACCTAAGTTATTTGTTGGGAGATATTTTGTCTATCTTCAGAATTGACTTGATGGCACTTAACAAAAACAACAAACTTTGTCAATCTATCTCTGTCTCTACAAAGCATCTAGATCTGTGGTTAAATCAAAAGCAAAATGAAAATAATGGCTGATGATGGGTAAAAGGTATATGGGAACCTTTTTGTTTTGTATCTTTTCTCAGAGTTTGAAATTATGTCAAAATAAATTATCAAAAAATGGTATTCACTTGTATTCTTTTGGTTTCCTTCCCCAAAACTTAGAGTACAGCTGAGTCCTGGACAGGCTTGGCTCATTTTGACCTGGTATTCAGGAAACACATTATGCTACCCAGAAGCTTGGCTCACCAGCTGCCACCACAGCTTCATTAATGGAAGGTGTTCTGCAGTCAAACCCTACCCTCTCTGGGGAAAAGACTGACATCCTCAATGCTTAATTTTCACAAAGATCTTTGAAGTCCATAAGTACTTCAAAATGAAATGTGAATATCTACATGTGTGTCTCCCTGACACATTTTATAGTAGCCTTTGACTACATAGAAGAGGGCACTGAAATTTAGAAAATGAATGCTTGTGATTCTTCTGATGTCATTCTTAATAAGCTTGCTTTCAAGAAGTAGAAGGCAAAGAATCCTCCTCTTCTAAGACCCTATTGTGTAGCCATAGCAGCCCTGATAATTTCTTAAATGAGAAAAAGAGACTAAATATCATAATAAAGACTGCAAATAGTATTGGAGACAATAATACCAAACTCTTCCTTGGATATTTTTGTTACTCATTTAATGTAGAGTGTTGTGATGCCTAAATGAATGGATTTATAATTTCACTTGCAAGTTGGAATTTAGCAATTCAGTGTGTGTCAGAAAGAGCAGTTATTACTCTCAAATAGCTGGTTAGGGGTCTTACCACGCTTCTTTATGCACCAACACTCTTCGGGTTGAACTTGATGATGGGCCTGACCACTCCTTCACAACAAGAACAGATAAGCCCTCTTATTTGCAGTTACTTCCTTTGATCACCGTTGTTCTCTCTTTTTTTTTCCCTTCTTGCTCTTCTGGTTGGTGACTAACACAGGGAAGTTAACCTTCCCAAGAGGACCAATATTACAGCTCTTTGCAATGTGAACTAGTTTGCCCATGTTGTACGGCTTTCTGTTGTGCTCCTAAGATCTCTGATAATCAATTCACTTGGCATTTTTATTTTTGGTATATACTTTAAATTAAAAAA
>NW_006408590.1:6221754-6225293 GCF_000296735.1 Chrysochloris asiatica | reverse complement strand
CAGCTGCTCCGCGGGAGAAAGATGAGGCTTTCTACTCCTGTAAAGATTTACACCCTCGGAAACCCAATACAGGGTCGCTATGGGTCGGAACCGACTTGATGGCACATAACAACAACAACATATATATATATATATGAAGGGGCTTCTAAAGTTTCATGGAAAAATGAAATTGAAAGATAATGTTATTTTTCCATGAACTTTGTGATATCCCTTCATGTGTGTATGTGTATTAGAAATATAAATATTCCTCCCTTTTACTTTTTTGTTTGGGATGGAAAAGATCTAAAGAAATCATAGTGTCCAAATGCCGTACTTTGAGGATAAGGAACTGAGGTCCAAGGATAACCAAGTTGCTTGCAGTTGGCAGGGCTGGAATTTGGAATCGAGCTCTCAGGATCCAAGGCTCTACTAACATGTTGCCAGTCTCATGAGTCTTTGTATTAGAGCCTTTTCCAATTCTTAAAAATTCTTGGGAGAAAAAAAGCATACTATTTTAAAAATATCCAACATAATAAAGTTATGCATTGTCTTTTTAAGGTTTTTGTTTGGAAATAATTGTAGGATTACAGAAGAATTGCAAAGATAGCGCAGAGTCCCTCGATCGTCTTCAGGCAGCTTGCCCTCATGTTAATATCTTGCATCGGTTGCTCTTATTGTTGCTAGGCGCTGGCAACAATTTTGAATCATAGTGACACTGTGTACAACAGAATAATACCCTGCCCAGTCCTGTGCCATCCTCACAATTGTTACTATGCTTGAGCCCATTGTTTCAGCTGCTGTATCAGTCCATCTTGGTGCGTGTCTGCTTCTCTTTTGTTTACCTTCCACTTTACCAAGCATGATATCCTTCTCCAGGGACTGATTTTCTTTCTGAAAACATGTCCAAAGTCTCACCATCCTCACTTCCAAGGAGAATTTGCGCTGTATTTTTTCCAGGTTAGATGTTTTCATTCTTCCGGCAGTGCATCATAGATTTGATATTCTTCACCAATACTATAATTAAAAGAGTATCTTTTTTTTTTTTTTCATTTCTAGTGTTCTTTTGTTTTGTTTTGTTTTAAGTTTTTATTGTGAATTAAGTGATAGTTTACATGGGAGAACATTAGCTTTACATTCATCCTATCGTATTTAGTTTCATTGCAATGATTACAATCCCCTCTAAGCATCATTGAACAACCAAAGGGTACACCCCACAAGCCCTTCCCCCCAGCCGTCAGCACACAACCCCTCACCCTCCCTGAGTCCGGAGTCCCCAGCTGCTCCGTCTCTCCACATCATAGTCTCTGCCTCTATCTTTGGTGTCACTGTTTCTCTGGATAGGGTCCCACACTCTGCTCTTCTCCCTTTATGGTCCCAGGGACCTCCACTCCTGGACTGCAAAATCAACCACTCCCCTCCTTTTGTTACAAAATATCTACCTTTACGTTTCCAACACTCACAGTCAGTCCTGATGGCAATTATTCACTATTGTACCATAGGACTCTTGTCCCCATCTCCTTTCACCAGCCCCATCAAGACCGGTTGGAAACCACTCAGTGGAGATTCTACATTCCCCTACAGCCTGTGGAACTAGGCTCCCTCTTGAAAGCTTGTAAGCCAGTTACTTCTTGCCTTGTAGCCACCCCCCCCCCCCCTTTGGGTTGTTGTTGTTATGTGCCGTGGATTTGGTTCCAACTCACAGCCACCCTGCACAGGGTTTCCGAGGCTGTAAATCTTGATGGGAGCAGAAAGCCTCATTTTTCTCCCACAGAACAGCTGGTAGTTTTGATCTGCTGTCCCTGAGGTTAGCAGCCCAAATCGTAACCACTACACTACCAGAACTCCTTCTATTTTGGGTAACCAATGTCTAAGTTGCCCATCCCTGTCAACCCTGTGGAACAAGGGAGTGGGAATGATCCTCGCTGTAAAGATTTGTCCCCTCTTTTGAGCTACTACATTCAAAACTATAAGTCAAGTTCATCAAATTGTAATGGATTACTCTTTTTTTCCTCTTCTTTCTTCTTCTAGTGGAGTTCTGATAATCCAGCCATTGAAGCCAGGTCAAGTGGGTACTATCTGCAAGTATGGGTGTTCTTGTGTATATCCCCTCACTTCATATCAGCTGGATGCTTCACTCTCCACTCTAGTCATCTGTGGTTATGTCACTGCCTCTAGGCCCAGGAGTCCCCAGGTCTTGCCATAGTGCTGGCCAACCAGATCTCAACCCAGGTTCACAGGAATCTATTGAACGTGGTTGGACTTAGCTCACAACTTCATTTCTGTTTTTCCCCCACTTCCCCTTATTGGTGACCAACGTAGTCACCAGCAAGACTACATGCCTGCTCTTGTATTCTCCTTGAGTCTCAGTCTTGGAAGGGGTTTACCTTTAGGGGACCCGACTGTTTGCCTTGATGGGTCCTGGGTGAACAACTTTCTTGTTCTTGTAGTAGTCAATCAGACTGCCATTATTGTTTTTTATTTTTTCTGCTGGTCTTTCTTTCAAGAAGTATCTTCTGTTCTTCTAGCCACTCCAGGCTGGTCTGCTTGTTCTTTCAAATAGAAATGTCCCACCTCAGAAGATTCTGGATGGGGATCAGGATTCCACCTATGCAAAGGCTCTCCAGGAAGCCTCCTTCACTGGGCAAGTTCTAGCCCCATTTAAGGTATTCCAATCAGTTATAGGCTGAAGACAGACTTACAAGCTTTTTATGGTGATGTTTCTGGCTATTCCTTTCTCTCCCCCTCAAGTGTCTATTTTATAATAGTAGGCAAGGGAAACCAAGATTCAAACGACAGCCAAGCATCTTAACATAATTTCCCCTCTAAAAGAGTATCTTACATTTTCATGGTGAACTTATCAAAATGAGTTGATCAAAAACTAATTTACCAAAGCTAACAAATTAGCACAGTTCCTATTGTTAGCCGCCCTTGAGTTAACCACTGACTATGGCAACTGTTGTGATCCATTAGGATTTTATTGGTTAACATTTAGAAGTAGATTGACTGTCCTTTCTTTCTAGTCAATACATGTCTGGAAGATCTGCCAAAACCTACTGGACTAGCATAGTACTGTTTTTGTTGTGTCCAAAAGGTTTGTCATATGGTGTTATTGTTCTCATTTGATTCAGGGAATTTTTAAAATTAATTTTTTATTTCTTCTCATACCTAATATCTTTTAAGCAGGGTTTTAATCAATTTACATGTATTTTATTTTTTCCTTGACCTTCCAATTGTTGATTTCTAATTATTTAGCATTGTGATCTGAGAAGATATTTTGTAGTATTTTGATGTTTTAAAATTTACTAAGGTTTGCTTTGTGGCCTTGTTGTTGTCAGGTGCCATTGAGTCGGAACTGACTCATAGCGACCCCATGCACAACAGAACGAAACAATGTCCGATCCTGGGCCAACCGCTGCCACACTTCACGCCATCAATGATGCCACCTGGCTGATCCATCTCGTTGGGGGTCTTCCTCTTTTACTCTGACCCTCCACCTTACCCAGCATGACATCCTTCTCCAGCAGCTTTTCCCTCCAGACAATATGTCCAAAGTATGAGAG
>NW_006408590.1:6219184-6219979 GCF_000296735.1 Chrysochloris asiatica | reverse complement strand
AAGGATATCATGTTTGGTAAGGTGGAGGGTCAGAGAAAAAGAGGAAGACCCCCAACAAGATGGATTGGCCAAGTGGCAGCATCGATGGACTCAAGGGTGGCAACAGTAGTGAGGTTGGCCCAGGATCGGGCAGTGTTTCATTCTGTTGGGCATAAGCTAGCTATGGGTTGGTACTGACTCAATGGCACCTAGCAACAACAATTATTTTAGAAGTGTCTGTTTCTTTCTTCAGATCTATTAAAGATGGATTGTTAAGTTTTGAGGTTCCTTCATTGGGAACATAGGTACTTATTATGGTTATGCCCCCTTGTTCAATTGAGATTTTGATCATGGTATAATATCCTTCTTTGTGTCTTATGCTGGGTTTTACCTTAAAGTCTGTTTTATCAGAGATTAATATTGCCACTCCTGCTCATTTTAGCTTTATATATATTTTATATCCTTTGATTTTTAATCTATTTTTGTCTTTGTAAGATGTGTCTCTTGTAGACAGCATATTGAAGGATCCTGTTTTCTTGCAAATTCTGCTACTCACTGTCTCTGTTCTATTTAATCCACTTATCAGCACAACTATCAATAGTTATGAATTAATTGTTATTACTTTGCTGTGTGTTTTTTTTTGTTTTTTGTTTTTTGTTTTTTTTGGTGTGGTGCTACTGATTTCTTCGTTCCATGTACCTGTCTGCACTGAGTTCATTATGTTTGAAGATTTTCTCTTCATTTCCCTTTTTGTTGTTGTTTTTTTTTTTTAGAATTTATTTTTCCTTTTATTTATTTATTTTTTCATGTTTTATT
>NW_006408590.1:6168655-6213792 GCF_000296735.1 Chrysochloris asiatica | reverse complement strand
GTATGTCTCTAATGTCCTAACTCTCTTTCAGTCACTTCTGCCCTCCTCTCCTTGTTGTTAGGCGCTGTTGAGTCAATTCTGACCCATAGCGATCCTGTATAGGGTTTCTGAGGAACAGCTGGTGAGCCTGAACCACCGACCCTGCAGCTCAAAAAGCCCTTCAGTGCGGCGCCCCAACCCACAGCGCCATGCCAGGACTCCTCTCAAACCAGTGAAAAGCAGCAGACCCAAATAGGATGCATATCCGCATCTCAGCTTGGGCTGAGTGTGCATGTTCCCAAGGCGCGGCTGATGAGCTTGAACCAACGACCTTGCAGTTCAAAAGGCTCTGTAGTGTGGTGCACCAATCCACAGAGCCACGCCGGGACTCCTGCTAAAGCAGCAAAAAAAGGCAAACCCAAATAGACGCACATCTGTGTCTCTGCTTGGGCTGAGTGTGCGGGTTCCCAAGGAGCGGCTGGTGAGCCTGAACCACTGACCTTGCAGTTCAAAAGGCCTTGCAATGTGGCGCCTTAACCCACAGTGCTACGCCAAGACTCCTGCCAAACCAGTGAAAAAGGGCAGACCCAAACAGGAAGCTCATCTGTGTCTCAGCCTGGGCTGAGTGCATGGGCTCCTGGCAGAAGAAACCACCAGCGGTGAGGGTAGGTCGTGGCCCCTCAGCCAAGCCCCTGCATTTACCCACCTGAATGGAGGTGGGCAAACAGTGAGCGCACCAATTACCCAACACCAACGAAAAAAATATAATCGGAACCACGCAAAATTGGCAAAGTATGTTGTGCATCTTTCTTTTTCTCAAGGTTCCCGTGGCGTGTTTCCGTGGCATCTCTGCCACCCGTATTTCATCTCGCTGCTTGGTCTCGCCCAGGATGTTGGCTCAGGCCTCTGAGCCCGGCCAGCAGATTCAAAAGTACAAGTACGTGATTTTTTACTTCAGCTCCAAATTCCAAAGCCTTCAACCCTTTAAACTATTCCTATCTCTGTGGGTCTGAGTTTTGGAGCTTTGTCCTGCCTCTTTTTTGCCTGGAATTCTGAGTTATTGCTGACGGCGACCTTCACTACACCTCCACCTTAGCCACCATCAAGCCCTGCCTCTTTGCTGTTGTCTTAATGCAACTAAATCTTTATGATTTTCCTTGTTTATTTTGATATGAAGATTTTTTGTTTCTTCGATGTTACCTTGAAATTTATTATTTTTTTTCCTAGTTTAAAAGTTTTTTATCTCAAAATTTTCTTGGCTTCCTCATCTTTTGGAAGTTCTGTATCTATATTATTCACTCTTTTTGTGTTATGGTTGTCTCCATTATTTGAAAAAATATGTATTTGTCTTTTCTAAAGTTGATTAAAGTAAATTCTATAGCCAGAGTGTGGATAACTTTTGACTCAACCTCATATAAATAACATATTTTCTCAGTTACCTAGTGATGCTACAACAAAAATTCCACAAGTTGATGGCATTTAAGATCAGAAATTTATTTTCTTGTAGTTTAGGAGCCTTTTGTTGTTGTTAGGTGCAGTCAAGTTGGTTCAGATCATAGCTACCCTCTGCACAACAGAACAAAACACTTCCTGGTTCTGTACTGTACTCACAATTATTTTTGAACCCATTGTTGCTGCCTCTTTGTCAATCCATCTTGTTGGGAATCTTCCTCTTTTTCGCTTACACTTCACTTTTCTAAGCATGATGTCTGTTACTATATCAGGTTCACCATTTTAGGCTGTACCTTCTGGGTTTTTTCCCTCTCCCCTCCCTTCAACTCCATTTTATAATCTTAGGCTTCTGTTTCCCTGCCCTAAGCTACAAGGCACGTAATTTAAAGGGCAACATGGCTTTAGATAGGCCAGAGCTAAATCACCTTAGCAATGACCACTCCCTTCCTGTTGAACCTATATAAGACCACTCCCTTCCCGTTGACTTCCTCTTCTTTCTGCCCTCTCTTCTTTCTCCCTTCTCTTCTCTCCTCTCTTCTCTCTTCTCTTCTGCCTCCTGCCTTCTTTCTTTGGCAGAGGTCACTTTCCTCTTCCTCACCTTGAATAAAAATCTCTAGACAGGCCATCTGGTGTGCCGTGTGGTTGATGAGTGGTGCCGGGTTGTTTTTTCCCTTTCAATGTCCGTCTCCAGGGACTGATCCCTCCTGATAATATGTTTAAAGTAAGAGAGATGAAGTTTCATCATCCTGGCTTCTAAGGATCATTCTGGCTGTACTCCTAACACAGAATTATTTATTCTTCTGGCAGTAAATGGTACTTTCAGGATTATTCTTCAATACTATAATTGAAATGCATCAATTCTTCTAAGATTTTACTTATTCATTGTCCAATTTTCACATGCATATGAGGTTATTGAAAATACTTATGCAGGTCCTCAAACTGAAATTTTTGCTCTTGAACACTTTGAAAAGGTATTTTTTGGTATACTTGCCCAATGCAACATGTCATTTGATTTCTTGACTGCTGTCTTCATGAGCATTGGCTGTGAATCCAAGCAAATTGAAGTTTTTGACAACTTTGATCTTTTCTCCAGTTATCATGATGTTATTTATTGGTCCAGTTGTGAAGATTTTTGTTTTCTTTACAGTGAGGTACAATCCATACTGAACACTGTAGTCTTTGATCTTTATCAGTATTTCAAGTCCTCTTCACTTTCAGCAAGCAAGGTTGTGTCATTTGCATATCACAAATTGTTAATGATTCTTCTTCCCATCCCGATGCCACATTATTTTTCATGTAATCCAGTTTCTTGGATTATGTGCTCAGCAAGCAGGTTGAATAAATGGGGTTTATTCCTGATTTTAAACCATTCAGTAGGGATATTGAACAAGGGGATTGTTCTGTTCTAACAACTGCCTCTTGGTGTATGTGTAGGTTCCTTTTGAGCACAATTAAGTATTCTGGAATACCAGCTTTTCACAATGTTATTCATAGTCTGTTATGATTTGCACAGATGGATGCCTTTGGATAGTGTATAAAGCACAAATAGGCATGTCTCTGGAATTCCCTGATTTTAGCCAAGACACATCTGATGTCAGCAATTATATCCCTCCTTCCATATATTTTCCTGAATATGACTTGAATCCTGGTGTGGCACTGTAGGATAAAGCACTGGACTGCAAGGTCAGTTGAATCACAAGGTAAACAGTTGAAACTCACCAGAAGCTCCTCAGAAACCTTATACAGAGTCTCTATTAGTTGGAACTGACTTGATGGCATTTAACAGCAACAACAACCCTGTCAGTGTACTGCTGCAATCATTTTTGAATAATCTTCAGCAAAAATTTACTTCCATGTGATAGTAATGATATTGTTCAATGATTTCTGCATTCCCTTGGAGCACTTTTTTCTAGAATGGGCACATATGTGAAACACATCCAATCAGTTGGCCAGGCAGCTGTCTTCAAAATTTCTTGACATAGACAAGTGAACACCTCCAGTGCTGCATCAGTTTGCTGAAACATTTTAATGTATATTCTGTTAATTCCTGAAACCTTAATTTTTACTAGTGCTTTCATGCTGCTTGGATTTTCTTCCTTCAGTACCATAAGTTCTTGATCATATGGTACCTCTTGAAATGACTAACCATTGACCAATTCTTTTTGGTACAGTGACTCTGTATATTCCTTACATCTTCTTTTGATGTTTCCAGCGTTATTCGGTATTTTGTCCCTTGTTGTTGCTAAGTGCCATTGAGTAGGTTTTGACTCACAGTGACCCTGTATAGGGTTTCCAAGGAACAGCTAGTGAGTTTGAACCACCAACCTTGCTGTTCAAACTGATCTTGTAGTCCATTGCTTATCCTGCAATGCCACACCAGGATTCCATTTTGCCTATAGAATCCTTCAGTATCGCAACTTACAGCTTAAATATTCTTCTTCAGTTAGTTCAGCTTGAGAAATACTGAACACTTTCTTCCCTTTTAGTTTTCTAACTCCAAGTCTTTGCACATTTCATTATAATATTTGACTTTGTTATTTTGAGCTGCACTTTTAATTTTCCTGTCCATCTCTTTTATTTCATTATTTCTTCCAGTGTCTTTAGCTTCTCTATGCTCAAGAGCAAGTTTCAGAGTCTCTTCTGACATCCACTGTGGTCTTTTTGTTTTCTTTTCTTTTTCCTGTCTTTTTAATGACCATTTGCTTTCTTCATGGGTGATGTTCTTGATGTCATCCCACAACTCTTCTGATTGTCAGTCATTAGTGTCTAATGCCTCAAATTTGTTCTTGAAATAGTATCTAAATTCAGGTGACTTATCATCAAGGTCATACTTTACTTCTCATGGACTTGTTTTAATTATCTTCAGCTTCAGCCTGAACTTAAATATAAATAATTGATGATCTGTTCCATAGACTACCCATGGACTTATTTTGGCTGATGATATTGAGCTTCTTCATTGTCTGTTCCCACATATATCTGTGTTCTAGTCACCAGTAATTGCCAGTATATCTTGATTGCAAAATGTTTAATCAATTTCAGACTGAAGAAGTTGGTAGAATTCTTCAGTTTCATCATCATTGGCTTTAGTTGTTAGTGTGTAAATATGAATCATACTGGTATTAACTGGTCTTCCCTGTAGGTAAATGCATGCTATTCCATTATAGACAGCATTGTATGGTTCAAGATAGATCTGAAGTCTTCTGTTTGATGATGAATGTAACAATATTCCTCTTGAATTTGTTGTTCATGGCATAGTAAACCGTATGCCTATATGGTTAAAAATGGCTATGACGAGTTCATTGCAGCTCACTGATGCCTGGGGTATTGTGTTATTTATTCATCTCATTTGATTTTGACTTCTTCTAATTGTCATAGATTTATACTTCATACATTCTATGTTCTGATTCTTAATGGATGTTTGCAACTATTTCTTCTCATTTTGAATTGTGCCCCATCAACAAATAGAGATCCCAAAAGCTTTACTTCATTCATATCATCATGGGCAACTCTACTTTGAAGAGGCAGCTCTTCTCCAGTCATATTTTGAATGCTTTCCAATCTGAGGGGCTCATTTTCTAGCACTGTACCTGACAATGTTCCCCTGCTATTCAGAGGGTTTCAATAGCTAACCATTCAGAAGTGGTCTGCCGTTCCTTCTTTCTAGTATTTATTAGTCTAGTAACTCCCCTGAAACCTGTTCACCACAGGTGGCCTGCTGATATTTAAAATACCCGTGGCATAGCTACCAGCATCACAGCACCACAAAAGCCACTACAGTACAGCAAACTGACAGCCAAGTGATCAGTTGTCCAGAAGTCTAAATTCAGAGCATGTCTCTTAGAAGACACCCTTTCTTGTTGGTAGTCTCTTGAGTGTCTTTGACATTCCTTGGCTTCTGCCTTCCACTTATATGTGTCTCTGTGAATATTCTGTTCTTTTTATAACTCTGAATTAGGTTTAGGACCCACCCCAGTACCTCACTAATCTAACAAATTAAAAGTCCTATTTCCAAACAGGGTCATATTTATAAGTTCAGAGGTTAAGATTTCAATGTATATTTAGTGTGGGGACAAAATTCAATCTATAACACATTGTTTATGAAAGTGATACCTTATAGAAATAAGGATAACTTTATTTGTTGTTCCTTTAGGATGCATGTTTTAGTTTCTAGAGCTATTGTAAGAAATTGCCACAAACTGGGTGAGTTAGACATCAGATATTTGTTGTCTAAATCAAGATGTCAGCAGGGCCCTGTTCTATGAAGACTAGCATAAGAATCCTTCCATATTTTCTAGCTAGGTCCTTTTGTATCTCCCCCACCTTCTGGTAGCCCCACGTATCCCTAGACTTGAAGCTACAGCTAATTTCCACCTCTAGTTCTGTCTTCGTATAACCATCTTCCCTCTGCATCTCTCTTTTCCTCTTTTGTTAGGACACTCGTCGTATTGGAATAAGTCCACCCTATTCCAGAATGACCTTGTGTTCACCTAACTCATAGAATCTTCAAAGACTGAATTTCCACACAGGGTGACATTCACAGGTACCTGAGGTTAGAACTTCAACATATCTCGTTAGGGTTTGCAATTTAATTCATAATGGTGGGGATTAGGATGACAGCAGAGTTTGGGTGACCCCAGCAGTGAATTACATTCCTTCAGTGACCTTCTAGCTCAATGCTTCCTCTTTTAGGCCATTTAGACCGTGCTGCTCCTGGCTTTTCCTTCATGTGATTTCAAAGCCTTACTGATTTTCACCACGGATATAAGTCAGCCTTTAGAATCAGATTGTCCTTGACATTTTTCTGACTGGCAACGTCCACCCAAGCCTTGTAGTCTTGCACTAGATCCGTTGTCTCTTTCTTGGTCCCACTCTTGAGCCATACTCTCCAGGTAGTGTGTCCCCCTCCTCCCTAAGGCACCTCCCTTGTGGTACTCCCTGTTGCCTATTCTTGAAGTCCTGGGCTCTTATTACAACTCAAACACCTGCTGCTTCAGGCCAGCCTCTTCATGGTTACTAGGGATGGCCCTTAGCCCTCCCTCAGCAAGCCCGTTTGTCAGCTGCCTCACTCCCTGGCAGCACCTATTTTTATGCCAGCAATATTACAGCTTTCTCACATCAGCTTCTCTTTGTAACTCTCACTTAAATGTGGCTGTATTATCCTAGGAAGTTTCCACCCCAGAATTATTTTGGAATGGCATAATTTCAAGCCTACTGGCCTGGAAAATGCCACAAGAATGGGAAGTTCTCGCCCATGTTACTTGCTTCGAACATAAGTTTGCTTCACTGCACTTGTGTGATTAGCGTTAGCAAAACTGTCTATTTGTGGCATGTCTTTACTAAATAACTCTTTAAATACAATTCCACTGGGTAAATAGCTTAATACAGTTAATAAGAAGAAAATAAACATGAGAAACAGGATTATAAAAACACTTGTGCTTTATTATGAGTGTAAGTCAAATGTCCTCAGAGCTTGTTTAGCCTGAAGTACAAATAAGGGCAATAAGGTCACATGAGCAATGACCACATTTTCTTGACCAAAGGCTCCACCTGAGTAACAGTAGCACCCGCGTGTATATAGCTTTTATTTCCTACATTTTCCTGGTTATTCCTGATAAGCTCCCTACTTTCTCACATATGTTTATAAAACAGCCCTCTGGGCTACCATACTCTTTGTCTGTAGTGTCCTGTTTAAGGGCACGTGCATTATTGTTGTAAGTTGTCAGCTCCAACATATATACGTATAACAGAACAAAATAGTGTTGGGTCCTCTACCGTCTTCGTGATTGCCGCTTTGTTGTCGTTCATTATTTTATTGCTACCAGTGTGTCAGTCCTTCTCACTGAGGGTTTCCCTTAACTTCACTGACCCTTCACTAAGCACGGTACCCTTTCCCAGCATTCTGTCCCTCTTAATGACACATAACGTAAGTAAATTAAAGTGTCAGACAAGATTCTGTCATTTATAGGGTTTTCACTGGCTAATTTTTCTGAAGTAGATTGTCTGGCTTTTCTCCTAGTCTGTTGTGTGAAAGCTCAGCTGAAAACGTTCCACCATCTGTGACTCTGCTGGTATGAGAAATCTTGGTGGCATGACTTTCTGCAACACAGCAATAGCAAGCCACCATGGTAGGACCAACAGGTCAAGTTAAGGAAACGTGCCTGGTAAAGAAGGTTCTAGCCTATACTACAAATGCTTCCATGTCGACACTGCTGCCCTACTCCTGGGAGTGTCTCCTTGTGTATCCCAACACTCGAAGATGCCACATAGTGGTCTGTCTCTTTTGATCAGTACATTGATGACTCTAGGTTATACAATTCAAAGAGTATGTTATTCAAATAGATTCATATAGGATCTTATGGAAATAAGGATTTTTTTGGGTCTCCCTTTTAAAGTGCATTTTACATCGGTAGTATTGCTTGTGTCTCACAACGTCTCTTTTGAGAATATCTCCTTCAGATCTCAGAGTTCCTTTCCTCGCACATTTTGGGGATGGATGGAGTGGAGAGCCATTACTCTTCACTTTCTCCTTTCATGTGTCCTCTGTCCAAGAATGCAGGCACAGAACGGTTATCTCCACCCCTTCAAAGACACATGTAATCCTTGGACATCCACTTGTTCTCATTCACATCAGTTTTTGGTAGCCTTATTATTTCATAAGAACAACCATAAATTGAGTTTATTTTAGGCATCTTATAATCTGTTTTAAAAAAGTGACTTCCTAAGTAAGGGTATGTAAAATATATTGAGTGTATAATATTATACATTATACATAAAAAGGTGTTTTGTCCAATTCTCTGTGAGAAATTGGATGAATTTGAGGAGGCGATGGGTCGGAACCGACTCAATGGCACTTAACAACAAACAACAACTTTTTCTCTAGTCATTATTTGTCTTAGACTTAGAAAACTCAAAAAGGCTTATTTCAGTTGTGATGTTGGGAAAAAACAAGACATGGGATTCGTAAGTTCATCTGTGTTTAAATAAATCCCCAAGGTTAGTGTTGTTATGTGATTAAGTGTTGTTAAGTTAGTTCTGACTTATAATGACCCTGTATAAGAGTTTCAAATGAGCAGTTGGTGGGTTTGAACCACAGACCTTGACATTAGCAGTCCAGTAGCAGTCCAGTTAGCTTATCCTACAGTGTCACATCGGGGTTCCATGGTTAGTGATAGGGCTTATCAATTGTTAAGTGTAATTGAGTTGGTTCCAACCCATAACTACCCTGTGTAGTGTTTCCAGGAGCAGCTGGTGAGCTTGAACTGCTGACCTTGCATATATATATGTTGTTGTTATGTGCCTGGAGTTGGTTACAACTCTTAGAGACCCTGTACAGGGTTTCTGAGGCTATAAATCTTTACAGGAGCAGAAAGCCTCATCTTTCTCCCATGGAACAGCTGGTAGTTTCGAACTGCTGACTGTGAGATTAGCAGCCTGATTCATAACTACTATGCTACCAGAGCTCCTTATATATGTATATATACATATATATATATATATATAGAGAGAGAGAGAGAGAGAGAAGTTTCTATCAAGGAAATGGCTCACAATTGTAAAGGTGGAAAAGTACCAAGTTTGGGTCAGATGATCCAAGGTAGGCAGGCAGGTCCAGCAGGCAGACAGGCAGGCTGCTGATGGCTCCCAGTATCAGAAGGTAATAGAGCAGGCTGCTGGCTCAAGTCCAAAAAACTAGTGTTTAGAGGACAAGCCAGATGCAACATCTTGACCCAGGGGAATGTAAACAAGCTATGCATGACTGTCTAATATATTGAAAGCAGGCCACACTCCCAAGGAGATATCCTTTCAAGTGATGGGCTGCTCATAGCAGAACTCATCACAGGGTCTATTATATTGTGTTAGATCTCATTATATATGGGGTGAACTACATGCATCTCAACTGCGAAACCACTGAGAATCCTGAGCCAGTTAAGGTTCACACAAAACCTTACCTATCACATTTGGTGACGTGTAGGGTGAGAGAAAAAGAGGCAGATACCCTCCATCCCCTTCCCTTCCTGGCCAATGAGATGGGTTAGCACAGTGGCAGCAACAATGGCTCAACTATAACAATAATTGTGAGCATGGCAGAGGACCAGGTAGTGTTTTCTTCTGTTGCACATGGGGTCACTTTGAGTCATAACAGACTTGACAGCATCTAATGACAACAACAACTTGTGAAATCTTTTCTTCTCTTGGCTGTTCTCCTACATCACTGGACTTTCCTCCTCAATCTCTTTTTCTGCCTCCTCTTTTTGTTGTTCTAACGCAAATATTGCAGGGCTCTGTTCACTGACCATTTTGCTTCTTCTTTCCCTGGATGATCTCATTTGTTCCCATGGCTTGAAATACCATTTAGATGCCAGTGATTTTTCAAATCCTAGCTTTAGCCCCGGCTTCTCCATACTCCTAGATGCAGCTTCATGCCAGATGTTTTGATTTTGAGATGTGACTGGTGTTTCAGACTTAACATATTTCCAATAAAATATGGTTTGTTTATAGTCTAGAAATTTCCATAAGTCATTTTCTAATGCTGAGCCTTTGGGAATTTGCTAACTTTTATTTATTTATTTATTTTTCTTCACTGTCATATCCCAATACTTGTCCCATCATTATGCCCTCTTGATGAAACCATTCATTTATTTCTATGCCTAGTTTCTAAATCTGTCCATTTATTTTTACATAAATCTCTACTGCAGTTAATTTAAAACTGCTCTTTCTGCTCCATCTAGAGTCTTTGCACCAGCTGTTCTTCCACTTCCAATTGCTTTTCCTATGACCTTCACATGACTTTTTTAAAAAATATATTTTTTGGCATTCAGTATGGCAGCATCGATGGACTCAAGTGTGGCAACAGTAGTGAGGTTGGCCCAGGATCGGGCAGTGTTTCATTCTGCTGTGCATAAGGTTGCTATGGGTCGGTACTGACTTGATGGCACCTAACAACAACAACAACATGCAGCTTAAATGTAACTTCTTAAGAGAAGACTTCCCTAACCACTCCATGTCAATTAGTCTCTTAGTAGTTCCCTATTATGATAACTTATTTTAATTCCCTCCTCAGTAACTACCATTTTCATATTGTCTTCATTTGCTTGTTGATTATAAACTCTGTAATAACAGTAAATTTGTTTTTCTTGATGTTGTTGTTAAGTGCCATTGAGTTGGTTCGAACTTATTGTGACCCTGTATAGGGTTTCCAAGGAGCTGCTGGTGAGTTTGAACCGCAGACTGTACAGTTCAAACCGGCCTTGTGGTTGAGTGTTTCTCCTACAGCACCATGTCAGGACTCCTCATCTGTCTCATTCCTGTCTCTATCCCACGTGCTCAGAACAGTTCTAGGCATTGTGCACACTCAGAAAATGATCACATCTCATTTATTGTTTTCTCTTCCTTTAAAAATAATACATCTAATAGCATCCAGTTTGTTTGAGTGCATGTCTTAGTTTCTAGAAATACCATAAGTGAGTAGGTTTAACAAACAAATCATTATATCAAAATTTAGCCTAAAAGTTCAAATTCAGGATGATGGCTCTAAGGAAAGGCTTTCTTACTCTCTGGACTCTTGGAAGATTCTGGTCTTTTGTCCATTTGTTTCTTTCCTCATATGGCATGGCCTCTCTTTCCACGTCTCTGCTTGCTTCTTTGTTTGCTCAATCTGTTCTTTTTATAGCTCAAAAGACACCAACTTAAGACATACCCTCCACTAATACTGCCTCGTTAACATAACAAAGACTCCCCATTCCCAAACTGAATTATGGCCACAGGTATGTTATTGTTGTTAAGTGCCTAAGAGTAGGTTTGGACTCATAGCAACCCTGCATAGGGTTTCCAAGGAGTGACTGCTGAATTTGAACCACCAACCTTGCAGTTTAAACCTACCTTGTGGCCCAGTGCATGAACCCACAGTATCACACCAGGACTCCAGCCACAAGTATGTTGTTGTTGTTAAGTGCTGTCGAGTTGGTTCCAACCCATAGCGACCCTATATAGGGTTTCCAAGGAGCAGCTGGTGAGCTTGAACCACCAACCTTGCAGTTCAAATGGCTTTGCAGTCTGGCACATTAACCCACAGCGTCACAACAGGACTCCAGCCACAGGTATAGAGGTTCGGATTTGCAACACGTATTTGGGGGACAAAATTCAATTCATAAGAGTCCAATGGGAGTTAGTTTCAGTAGATCATTTCAGAAAGAATATCATTCTTTTTAATGATATTTCTTAATATAATGATCTGGCTATGATCAGAATGTTTTATGTTTAAAGTTTCCTAGTTGGTGGCACTGTAGGATAAGCATTGGACTGCTAACCACAAGGTCATCAGCTGCTGTGTAGGAGAAAGATGAGACTTTCTGCTCCCATGAAGATTTGCAGCCGTGGAAACCAAAATACAGAGGGTTGCTATGAGTTGGAAACAATGGCACCTAACAACAACAATAAGAAACTTTATTTTATTCTGAGTGCATAAATGTATCCATTTTTCCTCTTCCTGAGAAAGAAATGCTAGCTGCTTATCACATTTCCATGTTTCCCTCTTCTTTAATTATCAAAGTCATGTGTCTGGTAAAGAGATGGAACATTCCAACCTTCACTATAGGTAGACAAGAGCTGGGAGTCACTTGAAAATTCCTTCATGTAATGTTCTTTCTGTTCATTTAAAAGAAATGATTTGACAGAATTTAATTTTGGCATTTATTGCCAGAAATGTTCATTTGTAAGTTCTCAGTGTCTTCCCTTCTGCTTAGAGGCAGTGTGGCTGAGTCATCCCCTTTGTGTTTGAGGCCTAGCTTTGCCCCTTCTTTGATCTCTGGAAAGGAGTTTTGACTTCTCTCAGCCCCACTGTTCTTGCTGCTCCTTATCAATACTTCCCATAAACTTAAGGATCCCTGGTGGCTCTGAGGGTAAAGTGAGGTGCTGGACATGTTCTAACTCCTGTTGGGGTCTGCACTTAGACCCAGGTGTCTGCATTTGTAGAACGTCATCAGACTGCACATTTCTGATATGTAAAGTTTAGGGAAATTGTACCTCAGTTACACAAAACAAAAGAGTCATAAATATGAAACCTACTGCCACTGAGTTAATTCCAACTCACAGTGACCCTGCGGGGCACAGTAGAACTAGCCCTTAGAGCTTCTAAAGTTATAAACCTTTACGGAAGCAGATTGCCAAATCTTTCACCCATGGGATCAGCTGATGGATTCAAACTGCTGATCGTTCCAGTAGTAATTGGGTGTTGAACAACTGCACCAGCAGGGTTCCTTAGCATAAACAAACACTTCATATATGAGACCTGGTATGGCACTGTAGGATAGGCACTCGATCGCAAGGTTAGTTTGAACCAGAAGGTTGGTGGTTCAAACTTACCAGTCACTCCTCAGGAGCCCTATACAGGGTCCATATGAGTTGGAACTGACTGAATGGCACTTATCAACAGCAACAACAACATAAATGAGAAGGGGAAAAAATAAAAGAAAGTCACATACTCCAATGTTTTAATACAATTGTTGTTGTTGTTAAGTACTATGGAGTCAGTTCCGACTCATAGTGACCTTGCACAGGGTTTCCTAGGCTGCAAATCTTTACAGGAGCAGAAATCCTCGTCTTTCTCCCGCAGAACAGCTGGTAGTTTCGAACTGCCAACCTTGATTCGTCACCACTATGCTCATTTCTATGACGTAGGAGAGTCGATGCATTTGAGTTTTGATGTTGGAAAAGACTATCATGGGCAGCCAAAACAACAAACAAATCTGTGTTTGAAGAGGTAAAGCCACAATGCTCCTTAGAAGCCAGGACGGTGAGCCTTGGCCTCTCATTCTTCAGACGTGTTATCAGGAGGCACCAGTCCCTGAAGAAAGACATCATGTTTGGTGAAGTGGAAGATCAGCGAAAATGGGGAAGCTATCCAATGAGATGGATTGGCACATGGCAGCAGCAATGGGCTCAAGTCTAACAATGATGGTGATTATGGGAGAGGCCCGGGCTATGTTTCATTCTGTTGTACATAGAAACGCCATGAGTCGGAACTGACTCAATGGTGCCTAACAATAATAACAGCACAACTAAACAGAGATGATCTGGGGGAAAGTTTACAGAGAGTTTAATTAACTTCAGAAACTGAGAACACAGTCCATTGGGAATGCACATATCATATTGAAAGGTTTTCATGTCTGACCCTCCTAGAGTGCTTACACTCACAACTATAAAGATTTGCAATGATTGGTGCAATGTGATATGATTTGTTTCTCAGGTTGAAGATTGGAAGTTTGGGAATCAAATCCCAAAGTTGTGCTTTTAAATTATAGAGTCAATATTTCCTCCTTAGAGATGATTATTAATAAAGGAATACTTATTCAAAATTGGAAGGATCTCTATAAACAATGATTGTGACTTGTGTGACTGAGCCCTGGATTCCTCTCCATTTAAGACCACAGTATTTCTTGTCTAAGGTTGTGAGTTGCCATTCTCAAAGATGGTCTCCTTTTGTAGCCCCTTGCTCCCTTGTCCCCAGTGTACTTGATCAACCCATGTGGAAGCAGTTCCTTCTGTCACTTGGGAGGTGCCAATTTACTTCTGTGAGAGACAGGCTGGTTTTCACATTAAACTGGCAACTATCCTGGACGTTAAAGAAACAGCTGTGGGGTTGCCAGCTGACCTGCTTTCAAACAAACAGCTGCTGCTTAAAGTTACGGAGAGAGTTGGTAAATCCTTGGACATTGAGAGATTGAGAGTCTCCATCTTCCTTTGACTGAGAATATGACATGTCCAGGTTATAAGCTATGTGGAATCCTTCTCCTTGTGATGAAATTACAGCAAATGCTGTTCTGTGCTGACTATTCTGAGACAACTTACTCTAGATTCAGGGGGTGTGTGTGTGTGTGTGTGTGTGTGTGTGTGCATCAAGAGTTGTATGAATCAGGTTGTTTTCTCCAATTTCTCATGGAATTGAAACTAGTGGGTTTTTCAGAAAGAACCATATTTTTCCAGGTTATTTTTGAATTGAGAATATAGATGGGAATCTCTTTTATGCGGAGTATGGTATTGAAGATGTATTTATTGGTGTGGGCGAGAGGATGCCCAGTGACTCAGTTCTTTACACACCCATTCACACACACACACTTGCCTTCTCACATGGAGTGCCTGTAACTATGGATTTAGATATCTTTATTTCTGTCTTTGTGAAATAAACTCTAAAAACCACAGAATAAACTCCATTTGTGTTTGCTCTTTTTACCTCCTCACCTGTGCACTGCACAGTAATTTAGCTCCCCAGGACAGCTTTTAAGATTCTAATCTTGTTCCTGTCCAGCACTTTCCTCACAGCAGTAAGGAAGAGACTGGCGTTCCTTCACTATTGTACGGAAAGGACAATCCGTTCTTAGAAATAAGAGCATTGTTTATGTTGAAATTCCCTTAGCTTAGCTCAACCTTAGATTATATCTCCCGTTCAGATAACCAGATTTCTACCCCCTGTGGTCTGTTTCCATTCTCAGAGAATCGTCAACAATTTATTTCTGCTCTGGCGATTATTTTCATGAGTGAGAGAAAGAGACATCTGGAAAGATTTTGATGACTGAGTCATGTCTACAAAACTCTTAAGTACACTTTAAAAAGATTCAATGTGAGAAAATATAGCATTTCCTAAATATATATATATAAAACAAGTTGAACTTAGTTCTGTGTGCTGAGGTGGCATTTGTGAACTGTTATATTTTATTGGTATAAATTGCATGGTTAGCTTAATTCCAGATATCATGGAGAACACCTTTCTTTGTAGTCATAAATCTGGAGAATATTGCTATTTGAAAACAACCCACTGTAATTATTTAACATTCCTAATGTTCTCTGTTTTGGTGAAAGTTAGGTGAATTCAGAAATTCAGAAAAAGACTGATTAGACCTAATAGTACAATGCCAGTTTTAGGCAACATCATAATGACAGTATAAATCCTCTAATAAACAAAGGTTTGTCATTCAGTTTTGCAACATTTTCCTTCCCCTATTTACTCTTTTCATTAGACATTTTTAACCAGAAACAATACAAAGTTGGCACAGATATGCTTTTCTTAATGGGAAATACAGAAATTGGGGAAACATTGCTTATATGCTGTCATTCCTATTGCTGAATGTTTACAAGGACCGAGAACATTCAAAGCAAAAGCAATTTTATATTTCTTTATTTTGTTAAGTTCCATGTTTATGGCATTGTGTACAGAATGCACAAAAAAGGCCTTTTCTTATCTATTCCTGTTCTATTAGAGAAGTTCATGCCCCGCTCTTAGCATTTTCCAACACAGCTGTAGAGTAGTTTAAAGCCTATTTTTTAAATAAGTGATGCTCAATTTGTCTTTGATGATCCGGATGATTCAGGTGAGATGGGAGCACGGTCGGGCCCTTATTTGCATAAAAATTAATCACAGAAAAATGTAAATTGATAAAATTTTGCCTGGCTTTTTCCCCCTATTTGAGAACCCATGGATGGCTCCCAGAAGCAATCATCTCAGTATGGGGCCGCATTGGATGCTGGACAAATGATCACATTTGTGTTGAATACTCACTCATTTAAATGTCAGCACTGATGGGGTGGTGCATCAGAAGAAAAAATGAAAAATAAATACACAGCAGCTGAAGGCTAGCAAATCCGTGGGCACTCTTTAGAGATATATGATCTAATGTGAAAAAATTGCAGATTAATTATCCTTTTTGCAAAATGGTAATTGTTTTAGTATCACACCAGAAAAAAAAAAAAATCTGCTATTTATTTGGAATCAAACAGAAACCAGTAATGTTAAATACGTCATTACATCATTGTGTTTATTAGAAGCCTACAATTAGTTTCTAAGGCTCCTTCGGTCTTTAAAGCAGCATAAAATGAAACAAAAGAATGTTGCTCCAAATTTTCAAACAAATGCTTATCTTTCAGATCAGTCTGACTGGGTGGAAAAAAAGAGGCAATGTTATGAAGTTTGGTAGATATGCTGTATTTACTTAATTCTCTTGTACTGCCGACACGACACTTCTGATAAAATACTCGAAAATGCCACTGAAGTTCTAATGCTAAAATTGGAAGGTTTTGTTCAGTATTTATTGGGTAACTTAAACTTACCTTTGAAGAAGTTATGGAGAAGTGTCTTCTTAACTAAAGACACATTAAGAAAAACAACAACAATACTAATTTGGAGAGAAACAGGCAAAAACTATTCATGAGACCAGAAAAATAGAAATGATGTTTGAAGTGTTTTTAGTGTACCGTTAAGAATTTACAGTGGCTCTCTTGAGGAAAATAGGGTCCTAAAATTTCCTTAAATACAAATACATATAAACAATATCATTCTTGTACTAAAAATGAGTAAAAGACAATTATTATTATTTTTATTATTACTTTACAACAATTAAATATGTCCAGTGTTTCGGTCATTTCACTTTCTTCCTGGGGAGCTCTCCTGGGCTTGTAATTCCCAGTGGTGTTGGTGTTCTCAGTGTGTGGCATCCATGCAACCTTCAAACCTAGATAGAGACAAGTTTCTTTCTCACTACTCTCTAACTTTAAAAAAGATTTTAAATGACTGAAACACTGAGCACATCTTCATTAAGCAGGAAAGACTACTTTAAAACACAGCCTTTCCACCTGCTGACTTACAAAATTCCCATTAAATTAATGTTACTTTAACCAGTTGATTATAGCAATTATAGCAATAGCTAACAATATTTTGAGATGCTTAAAGTCTACTCTTAATGTTGGGGTTGCTTGTTAGTTAGCTTAGTGAACAGCTTTGAAGATTTAAATGGACCAACAGCAAGAGACCAGGCCTATTTTGGTGACAAAATATAATTTGATATAAGAATAACTAACATATTGTTTACACTATTTGACAAGTACTTGCAGAGTACTGACTATGAGCCAGACACTGACCTATTCACTTTACAAATAATGAGGTGTTCAATCTTTTTAATAACTCTCTGTAGTAGGTAGTCTTATTATCCCAAGAGTAACATGTCCAAGGTCACCCCACTAGTTGATGATGAAGCCAAGATCTGATCCCAGGGGGTTGGCATCCGAATACTTGCTCTTAACTATTCCACTCTGCTGACAAATGCCTAGTGGGCAACTCTAGGTGCCAGGTGGCATCCTGACAAGAGATCAGTGCTTAATTTTCTTGCATTTAGAATTTTCTTTTTAAAATTGAAGGTTGAATCTCTTTGGATTTGGAGTGAGCATGCTGTACTTACAGTTAAAAATTTCATTTGACTAAGAATCTTATTTTAAACGTTTCTATTTTATGTCATTTCTAGGCTGAGAGTTAAATAACTGCCTTCTTTGGCAGTAGCTTAACAGGTGTGAGGAGGGCACAATTGTTTTGTTCAGTTGTGCATAAGTCAGAACCAACTCCACGACACCTAACAACAACAACATTGTCAAGTCGGTTCTGACCCATAGTGACCCTTACAGGGTTCCCGAAGCTGTAAATCTTTACTGGAGCAGAAAGTCTCATCTTTCTCCTGCACAGCGGCTGGTAGTTTTGAACTGCTGACCTTAAGGTTCACAGCCCGATTCATAACCACTACACTACCAGAGCTCCTTAACAACAACATTGAGCTCTTCAAAATCATTAATTTTTTCAAAATAGTTTATGAACCAACAGTTGCCATTTTCCTGGACAATGTTGCTACCTTTTTCTTTTTTTCATATACTTCATATTCTGACTACAATGATACTTTATTAGTTTTCAGGTTTTTTCCCAATTCAGGATCTGTATGTAAGAAAGAGCAGTCAAATAGATTTTTTTAATCTGTTAGTTTCAATTTTTAAATTAAAAGTTATAAGAGACATGTCTTGGGTAGTATGACAGATCATAAATATATGATAAGATCTCCACCATATACTCCAATCACATAATAATTAATTGATGTATTACAACCAATACTATTATAGCCAACAGCAGTTAACATTTACCAATCACTTGTTATGTGCCAGATATTTTGACATATTAGTGCTCAGTCCTCACAGTCATCTGTTGTTTGTTGTTAGGTGCCATCTAGTTAGTTACAACTCATAGTGACACTAAGCACACAGAAGGAAACACTGTCCAGTCCTGCACCATCCTCACACATGTTGTGTTTGAGCCAATTATTGATGTCAATGTGCCAGTCCATCTCATAAGGGGTCTTTCTCTTGTTCGCTGACCCTCTACTTTACCAAGCATGATGTTTTTCTCCAGGCACTGGTTCCTCCTGACAACATGTCCAAAGTAGTAGAGGTGAAGCCTTGCCATCTTCCCTTCTAAGAGCTATTCTGTCTGTACTTCCAAGACAGATTTGGTTGGTTCTCTTCTGGCAGTCCATGGTGGTGGTGGTGTGCCCACAGCGACCCTCTATCGAGGCTGTCAGTCTTTATCAGAGCAGAAAGCCTCCTCTTTCTGCTGTGGAGCAGCTGGTAGATTTGAACTACTGACCTTGTGGTTTGCAAGCCAGCATGTAATCCGCTATGCTACCAGAGCAGTCCATGGTACTTTCAATATTCTTTGCCAATAACATAATTCAAATGCATTGATTCTTCTATGGTCTCCCTTATTCATTGCCTAACATTCACATCCATGGAGGTGACTGAAAATACCATGGCTAAGGTGAGGCACACAATAGTCCTCAAACTGGCATCTTTGCTCTTGACCACTTTAAAGAGGTCTTTTGCAAGTGATTTGTCTAGTGTAATATATCATTTGGTGATTTCTTGACTGCTGTTTCATGAGCATTAATTATGAATCCAAGCAAAGTGAAATCTGACAACTTCAATCTTTTCTCTGTTCATCTGGATATTATATATTGACCCAATGTGAGGATTTTTGTGCCATAGTGAAAGCTGTAGGCTTTGATCTTAATCAGTAAAGATCATATGTTATAGTTGCAAGCATTCATTAATAATAGGACCATAGAACACACAAAGTAGGAATCTAGGAAAATTGGAGGTAATCAAAAAAGAAATGGAATCATATTATCACAAGAGTAGAGTGTAATGATGTGGATGGAGTTAAACTTTCAGGGTGTTCATGTGCTGATGTGGAATGATTAAAAATAAGAACAGCTGTAAATGTCAATTAATAATCAGAATTTATAATGCATTAAATATGAATCTGGAAAGCTGGAGACCATCAAAAGAGAAATGGGATGCATAAAGATTGGTGTCTTAAGCATTGTTGCTGTTAGGTGCCCTCTAGTTAGTTCTGACTCATAGCAACTTACGCACAACAGAACAAGACACTACCAGGTTCTGCACCGCCCTCACAAGCCTTACACTTGAGCACATTGCTGTTACCACTGTGCCAGTCTGTTACCTTGGGGATCTTCCTCTTTTTGCTGACCCTCTACTTTACCAAGCATGATGTCATTCTCCAGGGAATGGTCCTCCTGAAAATATATTTGAAGTATGAGCGACGAAGTCTCGTCATCCTGGCTTGTAAGGAACTTTTCTGGCTATACTTCTTACAACATAGGTTTGTTTGTTGTTCTGGCAGGCCATGGTAATTTTAATATTCTTCCCCAGCACCATAACTCAAATGCATCAATTCTTCCATGATTTTCCTTCAAATGCATGTGATGCAATTCTATTGAGAATACCATGGCCTGGGTCAAGTACACCTTAGTCCTCAAACTGACATCTTTGCTCTTGAACACTTTAAAGAGGCTTGTGCAGTAGATTTGCCTAATGCAATATGTTTTTTGATTTGTGTCTGCTGCTTCCATGAATGTTGACAGTAGAGCCAAGCAAAATGAAATCTTTGAGAACTTATATCTTTTCTCCATTTATCATGATGTTATTTACTGATCCAGTGGCAAGGATTTTTGTTTTCATTACGTTGAGGTGCAACCCATATGGGAGGCTGTGATCTTTGATCTTCATCAGTAAGTGTTTTAAAATCCACTTTGCTTTCGGGAAGCAAAGTTGTATCATCTCGATATTGCAGGTTGTTTGTGAGTCTTCTTTCAATCCTGATGCCATGTTTTTCTTCAGATAATCCAGTTTCTTGGATTATTTGTTCAGCATAAAGACTGAATAAGTATGGTAAAAGAAGACAAATCAGAAACCTTTCCTGATTTTAAACCATTCATTGTCCCTTGTTCTGTTCAAATGACTGCCTCTTGGTCAAAGTACAGGTTCCTCATGAGCATAATTTAAGTGTTCTGGAATGTCTATTCTTCAAAATGTTATCCTTAGCTTGTTATGATCCACACAGTAGGTAGCCTTTGTGTAGTCTGTAAAGCACAAGTAAACATCTTACTGGTATTCCCTGCTTTCAGTCAAGATTCATTGGACATCAACAATGATATCCCTCACTTCAAGTCCTGGTCTAAATCCTCTTGAGCCTCTGGCAGTTTCCTGGTCACTGAACATGTTCAGCATTTTTCATGCAATTGGGACTCTGTAGCGAAGGGTCTTGTTCTTACGCAAAGGTTGCATCACTGTGGGAGCAAGTTTTTGTTGAACTCTCAGTCATGCCAGACTTACTGCCTAGCGGGTCAAGAAGAACCTCCAAAATCTCCACGTTCTTACCTTTGAGATGGATCATTAGAATTATTAAAATCAGTCCTTTTCCAACTTGAAAGAGTTGCCTATTAACAAAACCTATGAGAAAGCCAATGGATCATTCATTTTCTTTCCCTGGTATATTTTATTGTCTCACGGGCACTTTTTAAACTAATTCATTCATCATATTTTCAATGAAGTCTCCTCCCACAATTTGTAGCACTGCAATGAAAGCATAAATAAAGGCTCTCTTTAGGGTTATTGTGAGTCGGAATCTTTGCTCTTCAACACTTTAAAGAGGTTTTGGGCAGCAAATTTGCCCAATGCAATATGTTGTTTGATTTCTTGACTGCTGCTTTCATGAGTGATGATGATTGATCCAAGCAAAATTCAGTTATTCACAACTTCAATCTTTTCTCCATTATATTGGTCCAGTGGTGAGGATTTGTGTTTTCTTTACATTGAGGTGCAACCCATACTGAAAACTGTGGTCTATGAGCTTCATCAATAAAGTATTTTAAATCCTCTTCACTTTCAGAAAGCAAGGTTGTATCATCTGCCTATCACAGGCTGTTAATGAGCCTTCATCCAATCCTGATTGTCATGTTTTTCTTCATATAATTCAGCTTTTCTGATTATTTGTTCAGCATGAAATTGAATAAGTATGGTAAAAGACTACAACCCTGTTACACATCTTTCTTAATTTTAAACCATTCAGTGTTCCCTTGTTCTGTTCAAACAACTGCCTCTTGGTCCATGTGCAGGTTCCTCATGAGTACAATTAAATGTCCTGGAATACTCATACTTCGCAATGTTGTCTGTAGCTTTTCATGATCCACACAACTAAAAACCTTTACGTAGTCAACAAAGTAAACATATTTCTGGTAGTCTCTGCTTTCAGCCAAGATCCATGTGATGTCAACAATGATATTCCTCATTCCATGTCCTCTTCTGAAACCAGCTTGAACATCTAAAAGTTCTCTGTCAATATATGGCTGCAGTCATTTCTGCATTACCTTTAGTAAAACTTTACTCGTGTGGGATATCAATGATATTTTCCAATGATTTCCGTATTCTGTTGGGTCACCTCTCTTTGGAATGGGTACAAACACAAATCTCTTCCAGTCAGTTAGCCAAGTAGTTGTTTTCCAAATTTTTTAGCATAGGTGAGTGAGTGCCTTGAGTGCTACTTCACTTTGTTGAATGATTTCAATTTGTATTCTGTCAATTCCTGGTGTACATAATGCAAGCCATGGTATTTTCAATAACCTCAAATGCATGAGAAAGTTGGATAGTGAATAAGGAAGACCATAGAATTGATGCATTTGAGTTGTGGTGTTGGAGGAGAATATTGAAAGTACCATGGACTGGTGAAAGAACAAATAGATCTGTGATGGATGAAGTGCAGCCAGACCGCTCCTTGGAAGCCAAGATGGCCAGACTTTGTCTTTCATACTTAGGACGTATTGTCAGGAGGCACCAGTTACTGGAGATGGATATCATGTTTAGTAAAGTGGAGGGTCGGAGAAAAAGAGGAAGACCCCCCGAACAAGATGTATTGACACAGTGGCAGCATCAATGGAGTCAAGCGTAGCAATGATTGTGAGGCTGGCCTAGCATCAGACAATGTTTCACTTTGTTGTGCATAGGGTAGCTATGAGTTGGTACCTACTTGACGGCACCTAACAACAACAAGAACAATGTTGGAATGGACTCCATGGCAATGGGTCTGCCAACCTTCTCTTCCCATCTCCATCTCTATCCAATATGACAATGGACTTCCAAAGTGTACAAGTAACTACAACAGTCCCTATGTCCAATCTCTGCATCCACCCCCAGCCCCACCCCTGCCCAAGATCACATTTAGTCTTAGCAACATTTTAGCACCACCAACACGATGTGTTCTCAGAAGAACAGAGCTAGGAAGGAGGCAGTTCCAGTGCCCCAAAGCAAGTTTGAACAGGAAGTCCCAAGGTCTCAGAGAGTGGTCTAGAAGTGACAGGAGGGGCTTGGACTCTGGGGATGCACATCCTTTTCGTCTCATGGACTTTGTACCCAGTAGAGCAGAGTGAAACTGGAAGAAGGCTGAAGTGGTGCTTAGGACACAGGCCCCAGTTGCCTGGGTCTATGGATAGTATTGCTTTTTATGAATGTTTATTGAGTGTGAACTCTGTGTTAAACACTGGGAACACAATGAAGAAGAGCAGACAAAATCCTCACAGAACTTCCAGTCTTGGGGAAAACCTTTAATAGTAATAAGTGTTTGCTTAAATAATGTATGATTTATTTATTTTATGAACTTTTATAGCATTACCAAGATGATGATTATGAAATCATAATGCAGACATTATCTATTAGTTTTTTAAAAGCATGACCTAAAATTTTAAATGTAATTTGATTATAATTTCACAACTTTTTTTTTTTTTTTAATAAAAGGGAATGAAAGGAAACTACCCCAAAAGAACAACTTTAAAAAGACTAGTTGGAGAGGGTAGGAGGACTGGTAGAACAGTGAGTTACATGTTAGGCTGCTAATCATAAGGTCAGCAGTTCAAATCCACCAGCCACTCTGTGGGAGAAAGATGAGGTCTTCTCCTTTGGTAAAAGATTTACAGTCTCAGAAACCCTCTTCAGGGTCACTGTGAATTATAAAGCTTCCTTTATTTTTACATTCATAAACTTGTTTCAAAACACAAAAGCAGTAAGAATCTTTGTAACTTATTTAGAAGATAATGTGTGTGTTTTTTATGGTTGCCGTAACAAATTACCACAAGTTTGGTGGTCTGAAACAACAGAAACTTAGTTTCTCATGGTTCTGGAGGCCAGAAGTGTGAAGTCAGGTTCACTGGGATGAAACCAAGGTGTAGGCAGGGTCACAAACTCTCCAGAGATTCTAGAGAATTCGTTTCTGCCTCTTCCAGCTTCTGTGGACAGCCAGCATGTTTGGGTTTGTGACCACATCACTTCAATCTTTATGTCCCCAGTTGCATTGCCTTCTTTTTATGTAGTATCACATTTTCCTCTGACATTCACTTCAAGACACTTTTGATAGCAGTTAGGGGCTTACCCACATTATATAGGAACATGTTCCCGTCTAAAGATTCTTAAATGTATTTATTTATATCTGCAGTTCGTGTTTCTGCCACATAACATTATTCACAGATTATAAGATAGCTGCCTGTGGTTTTGCATGTCTTTCAATACCTTGGCCAAACAAATAAATCATTCATTTGAGTGTAAATGAATTAACTGGTAGTGCTAGAATTTCAGAACCTAGCGCTGAGAAGTATTTTTGAGTAAGGGGCATTTTGGGTATTTGGCAAATTGTACAATGTGAGTCATCTCAAAATGAGGAGAAGCAGCTATAACCATGCAAGAATAATTGGAACATGGAAATACGAAGTATGAATCTATGAAAACCGGAAGTTATCAAAAATGAAATGGGTTGCATAAAGATCAATATCCTAGGTATTAGTGAGCTAAAATGGACTGGTATCAGCCATTTAGAATTAGACACTCGTATTGTTTACTGTGTCAGGAATGTCAAATTGAAGAGAGGTGGTGACACATTCATCACCAAAAAGAACATTTCAAGATCTATCTTGAAGTACAATGCTGTCTGTGATAGAGTAATATCCATGAGCCTACAAGGAAGACCAGTTAATACCACTTTTATTCAAATTTGCTTACCAACCACGAAAGCCAGTGATGATGAAATTGAATAATTCTACCAACTTCTTCTGTCTGAAATTGATCAAACATGCAATCAAGATACATTGATAATTACTGGTGATTGGAAGGCAAAGTTAGAAACAAGAAATAGAATTGGCCTGGGTGATAGAAACAATGGTGGAGAATGCATGAGAATTTTGCAAGATCAATGACTTTATTCATTGCAAATACACCTGGACCTCACCATATGGAATATACAGGAATTGAATTGACTACATTCTTGGGGAAGAGATGGTAGAGAAGCTCAATATCGTCAGCCCAAACAAGGTTAGGGGCAGACTGTCGAACAGATCATCAATTGCTCATATGCAACTTCAGGCTGAAGCTTAAGAAAAGGAAAAAACAAGTTTATGAGAACCAAAATATGATCTTGAATATCTCTCTCTTGAATTTAGAGATCATCTCAAGAACACATTTGGATGTATTCAACACTAATGACCAAAGACCAAAGGATATCATACAGGAAGAAAGCAAAAGGTCATTAAATAGGGAAGAGAGCAAACCAAAAATGGATGTCAAAAGAGACTGAAACTTGCTCTTGGGTGTTGTTTTTAAGTGCCATCAAGTCAGTTCCAACCCACAGCAACCTTGTGTAGGGTTTCTAAGGAGCAGCTGGTGAGCTTGAACCACTGACATTGTGGTTCAAACCAACTTTGTAGTCCAGTGCGTTAACCCACAGTACCGCCAGAGAAGCTAAAGTGAATGGAAGAAATGAGGAAGTAAAAGAGCTGAACAGTAAATTCTGAAGAGCAGTTCTGAGAAGACAGTCAAATTTGAGTGTAAATGTTACAATGAAATGTGTGAAGATCTGGAATTACAAAACCAAAAGGGGAGAACTTGTTCAGCATTTCTGAAGCTGAAAGAACTGAAGAAGAAAAAAAATTAAGCCTCAGCTTGAAATATTGAAGGACTTCTTGGGGAAAATATTGATGGAAAGAATACAGAGAGTCCCTGTACCAAAAAGAAATGTTCAACCATTTCAAAGGTTGTTGTTATTGTTAAGTGCCGTTGAGTTGATTCTGACCCATAGGGTTTCTGAGGAGCAGCTGGTGAGCTTGAACCACGGACCTTGCAGTTCAAACAACTTTGCAGCCTGATGCATTAGCCCACTGCACCACACCAGGACTCCATTAGCATATTATTAATAACCAGTGGTACTGAGGAAAAAGTCCAAGCGGCACTGAAGGCATTGATGAAAAACAGGCTCCAAGAATTGATAGAATACAAATGGAAATCTTTCAATGAACTGATAAAGCACTGGAGGTGCTCACTCATCTAAGCCACAAAATTCAGAATAAAGTCGGCCAAACTGTTGGAAAAGATCCATATTTGTGCTCATTCCAAAGAAAGGTGACCCAACAGAATGCAGATCATCAAGCAACATCATTAACATCACATGAGGGTAAAGTTTTGTTGAAGATAATTAAAGAATGGCTATACCAGTACAGTAGGGAACTGCCAGAAATTCAAGCCAGATTCAGAAGACGGCATGGAATGAAGGATATCCTTGCTGACATCAGACAGATCTTGACTGAAAGCAGAGAATACCAGAAAGATGTTTACTTGTGCTTTATTGATTATGCAAAGGCATTCGACTGTATGGATAATGACAACTATATATTACATTGTGAAGAATGGGTATTCCAGAACATTAATTGTGCTCATGAGGAACTTGTACACAGACCAAGAGGCAGTCTTTAGAACAGAACAAGGAGATACGGAATGGTTTAAAATCAGGAGAAGTGTGTCCTTTCACCTCGCTTATTCAATCTGTATGTTGAGCAGATAATCTGAGAAGCTGGATTGTATGAAGAAGAACATGGCATCAGGAGTGGAGGAAGACTCATAAACAACTTATAGATGACACAAGCTTACTTTCTGAAAATGAAGAGGACTTAAAATACTTATTAATGAAGATCAAAGACTACAGCCTTCAGTATAGATTGCACCTCAGTGTAAAGAAAACACAAATCATTACCACTGGACCAGTAAATAACATCATGCTAAATGGAGAAAAGATTGAAATTGTCAAAGACATCACTTTGCTTGGCTCAACAGTCAACATTCATGGAAGCAACAATCAAGAAATCAGACAACACAATGCATTAGGTAAATCTGCTGCAAAAGACTTCTAAAAGTGTTTAAGAGCAATTATATCAGTTTGAGGACTAAAGTGTGCCTGATCCAAGTCATGATATTTTCCTTCACCTCATATACGTGGGAAAGTTGGACAATGAATACGGAAGACCAGAGAAAAATTGATGCATTTAAATTGTGGTATTGGAGAAGACCATTAAAAGTACCATGAACTTCCAGAAGAACAAACAAGCCTGTCTTGAAGACATGCAGTCAGAATGCTCCGTAGAAGGATGGTGAGACGTCATCTCTCATACTTTAGACATGTTATAAGGAGGGACCATTCCCTGGAGAAGACATTATGTTTGGCAAAGTGGAGGGTCCGCAAAAAATAGGTTAGACCCCCAATGAAATGAATTGACATAGTGGCAGCAGCAGTGGGTTCAAGCCTAACAACAATTGTGAGGTTGACTCAGGACCAGGCAATGTTTTGCTCATTCTGCACCTGCAAAGATTTACAGCCTCAGAAACCCTGCACAGTGTCACTATGAGTCGGAACCGACTCCACAGCACATAACAACAACAACAACATACATCATTTGATTTCTTGACTGCTGCTTCCATTAGTATTGATTGTTGATCCAAGAAGAATGAAGTCCATGACAACTTCAATCTTTTCTCTATTGATAAGAATGTTGCTTATTGGTCCAGTGGTGAGGATTTTTCTTTTCTTTTACATTGGGATGCAATCCTTATAGAAGGCTGTGGTCTTTGGTCTTTATCTGTATAAGTCCTCTTCACTTTTAGCAAGCAAGTTTGTATCATCTGCATATTGCAGGTTGTTAATAAGTCTTCCTCCAATCCTGATGCCATGTTTTTCTTCATATAATCCAGCTTCTCGGATTATTTGCTCAGTTTACAAGTTGAATAAGTATGGTGAAAGAATACAACCCTGGCACACACCTTTCCTAATTTTAAACCATTCAGTGTTCCCTTGTTCTGTTTGAACAACTGCTTCTTGGTCTATATACAGGTTCCTCATGAGCACAATTAAGTGTTCCAGAATGCTTGTACTTTGCAGTGTTGTCTATAGCTTGCTATGATCTACACAATCGAAAGCCTTTGCATAGTCAATAAAGCACAGACAAATATCTTTCTGGTATTCTCTGCTTTCAGCCAAGATCCATCTGACATCTTCTGAATCCGGCTTGAACCTCTGGAAGTTCTCTTTCAATGTATGGTTGCAGCTGTTTCTGTATTACTTTTAGTAAAACTTTACTCACATGGGATATCAATGCTATTGTCCGATGATTTCCGCATTCCATTTGGCCACCTCTCTTTGGAATGGGCACAAATATGGACCTTTTCCAATCAGTTAGCCAGATAGCGGTCTTCCAAATTTTTTGGCATAGATGATTGAGTGCCTCACTTTGTTGTAAGATTTCAATTTGTATTCCATAAATTCCTGGTGCCTTGTTCTTTGCCAATGCATTCTTCTTTTAGGATCTTTGGCAGAGTCTATGTAAGCACAATTAAGTGTTCTGGAATTCTCATTCTTCACAATGTTATTCATGGTTTGTTATGATCTATACAATCAAATGCCTTTTCATTGTCAATAAAACACAAGTAAACGTCTTTCTAGAATTCACTGCTTTCAGCAAAGATCCATCTGACTTCAGCAATAACATCCCTCCTTCCACAATCTCTTTAAGAGTCCAGCTTGAATTTCTGGCAGCTTGCTGTCAATGTGCTGCTGTGACTGTTTTTAATTTATCTTTGGCAAAAGTTTATTTGTGTGTGATATTCGTAAAGATGCTGTTTTTGTAGGTGCCATCAAGTTGGTTCCAACTCATAGTCACCCTAAGAACAACAGAATGAAACATTGTCTGCACCTGCACCATCCTTACAATCAGTATTAGTTTGAGACCATTATTGCTGCCACTGTGTCAATCCATCTTGTTGGTGGTCTTCTTTCTCACTGGCCCTCCACTTCTGTAAGCGTTATGCCCTTCTCCAGGGTTGTGTCCCTTCTGATAATACGTCCAAAGTGCAAGAGACAAAGTCACACCAGCCTCACTTCTAAGGTACATTCTGACTAAACTTCTTCCAAGACAGATTAGTTTGTTCTGGCAGTTCATAGTACTGTCAATATTGTTTGCCAACACCATAGTTCATATTCATTGATTCTTCTATGATTTTCCTTATTCATTGTCCAACTTTCTGATGCATATGAGGCAATTGAAAATACCATAACTTGGATCAGACACACCTTAATTCTCAAACTGATAGCTTTGCTTGGACACTTTAAAGAGGTCTTGTGCAACAGATTTGCCTACTTCTTGACTGCTGTTTCCATGAGTGTTGATTGTGGATCCAAGCAATATAAAGTATTTGACATCTTCAGTGTTTTCTCCGTTTATCATGATGTTATTTATTTGTCCAGTTGTGAGAAATTTTTCTTTTTTTTAACATTGAGATGGAATCAATACTGAAGGTTGTAAAGTCCTTTTCACATCAGCCAGCAAAGTGTGTCATCTACACATCGCAGGTTGTTAATGACTCTTCCTCCAATTCTGAAACTATGTTCTTCATATAATTCAGTTTTTCAGATTATTTGCTCACCATACAGAAGGAATAAGTATGGTGAAAAGATACAAACCTGCAATATACCTATCCTGATTTTAAACCGTTCAGTATCCACTTGACCAGTTCGAACAACTACCTCTTGGCCTTAAGTAGTTTTCTCATGAACACAGTTAAGTTCTGGAATACTATGGAAACAATGTTATCCATAGTTTTTTATGATCCACACAGTATAGTGCCTTTTGATAAACAATATGCAAATTCAATAAAGCAAAAGTAAAAATCTCTCTAGCATTCTCTGCTTTCAATCAAAATCCATCTGATATCAGCAATGATATTCCTTATTCCATGTTCTCTTCTGTATCCAGCTTGACTTTTTGGTAGCTTCCTGTTGATGTATTTCTGCAATTCTTTTTGAATTTTCTTCACCAAAATTTTACTTTCATGTGCTATTTATGATGTTTGATTATTTTTGCATTCTGTGTTCAGTCACCTTTCTTTGGAATGAACACAGATATGTATCTTTTTACAAGTAGTTGGCCAGATAGCTGTCTTCCAAATTTCTTGGCATAGATGAACAAATGTCACCAGTGCTGCATCAGTTTGTTGAAACATTTCAATTTGTATTCCATCAATTCGTGGAACCTAGTTTTACATAAATGCCCTCAGTGCTGCTTGGACTTCCTCCTTCAATACCATGGGTTCTTGATCATATGGTACCTCTTGAAATGACTGAACATCAGCCATTACGTTTTCCATACAGTGACTGTGTATTTCTTTTATCATCTTTTGATGTTTCAAGTGTCATTCAATATTTTGCCTATAGAGTCCTTCAATATTTCAAGTCGATGCTTGAATTTTTCTTCAATTTTTTTTCTGCTTGAGAAATGCTGAATGTGTTCTTCCCTTTTGGTATTCTACCTCCAGGTCTTTGCACATTTCATTATAATACTTGACTTGGTCTTCTTGTACTGCCCTTTTTAAGTTTCCTGTTCAGCTCTTTTACTTTCTCATTTTTTCCCATTCACTTTAACTTCTTTACATTCAACAGCAATTTTCAGAGTCTCTTCTCTTATATTCATATTTTTCTTCTTTGTTTCCAGTCATTTTAATGACCTTTTTCTTTCTTCTTGTATGATGTTCGTTGTATCATCCCACAACTCTTCTGGCCTTTGATCCTTAGTGTCTACTACATCAAATCTGTGTACGTAAAGACCTTCTTGAGATGGTCTTTAAATTCAGGTGAGATATACTTAAGGTCATATTTTGGCTCTCGTGGACTTGTTTTAATTTTTATCATTTTCACCCTGAACTTTCATATGAGCAATTAATGTTCTGTTCCACAGTTGGCACCTGGCCTTGTTTTGGTTGATGATATTGAGTTTCTTCATCACCTTTTTCCACAGTTGTCGTCAATTTGATTCCTAGATAGTCAAATTTTATGTTGCTAAATCTATATCTATATCTATATCTAGGTATTTGCAATGAAGAAGTCATTGGTCTTGCAAAATTGTGTCATGCATTCACCACCTTCTTTTCTATCACCAAGGCCATATTTTCTATTCATCCTTCCTCTTTATTTCCAACTATATTATTCCAATCAATGGTGATTATTAATGCACCTTGATTGCCTTTTTGAGCCATTTCAGACTGAAAAATTTGGTAGCATTCTTCAGTTTTAATATCACTGATTTTAGTGACTGGTGCATAAATTTTAATAATAGTAGTATTAATTGTTCTTCTTTGTAGGTGTATGGATTTTGTTGTAACACAGACAGTATTATACTTCAAAATAGATCTTGCAATATTCCATTTGATGGTAAATGCAGTGCCATTCATCTTCATTTTGTCATATACAGCATAGTAAACCATATGGTTTTCTGGTTCAAAATGACCAATACTAGTCCCTTTCAGCTCCCTATTGCCTAGTATATTGATCTTTGTGCATTCTATGTCAGTTTTTGCAACTTCCAATATTCCCAGATTAATATGTCATACATTCTACCTTCCAATTATTAATGGGTGTTTGCATTGGTCTCTTCTCATTTTGCATTGTGCCACATCAGCAAATGAAGGTGTGAAAGCGTAACTCCATCCCACGTCATTAAGGTGAACTTTATTTTGAGGAGGCAGCTCTTCCCCAGTCATATTTTGAGTGCCTTCCACCTTGAGGAGTTCATCATCCGGCACTGTATCTGACATAGTCCTGCTGCTTTTTGTAAGGTTTTCAGTGGTCAGCCATTCAGAAGTGGTAAGCCTTTGCTCCTTCTTGTTCTGTTTTAATTTGGAAGCCCCACTGGAACCTGTCCACCATGGATGACCCTACTGGTATTTAAAATACAGGGGGCAGTTTAGCAATACACAAGCCACCACAGTAAGGAAAACTGGCAGAGAAGTGATGTACAGTAATGACATTATTTGATAATTTCCACATTATGTTGGGTCACCTTTCTTTGGAATGGGCAAATATGTGGTTCTCTTCCATTCAGTTGGCCAGGTATTCCAAATTTCTTAACATAGACTAGTTAGTGTTTCCAATGCTGCATCTTTATGCATTCCATATAATTTTTTACAATTTCAAATATTCCCAGATTAACACTTCGTACATTCTACCTTCCAATTATTAATGGATGTTTGCAACTTTTTCTTCTCATTTTGAGTTGTGTCATATCACAATTTGTTGAAACATTTCAACTGGTATTCTGACAATTTCCGGAGCCTTGTTTTTCCTAATACATTCAGTGCAGCTTGGACATCTTCTCTCAGTACCATCAGTTCTGGATCATATGCTACCTCCTGAAAAGGTTCAACATCGACCAGCTCTGTGGAACATTGACTGGGTATTCCTTACATTGTCTTTTCATGTTTCCTACATCCTTCAACATTTTACCCAAAGAATCCTTCAATATTGGAACTCAAGGCTTGAATTCTTTCTTCAATTTTTTCAACTTGAGAAATGCTGAGTGTGTTACTTCTTTTTTGTTTTCTAACTCCAGGTCTTTGTACAAATTTCCTTATAATACTTTACTTTGTTTTCTGGAGCTGTCCTTTAAAATTCAGGATAGATCATGAAATGTTCATTTTGATGATAAATCCTTCAATTCACAGCATCATAAGCCATAAGATTATCCAGCTCTGAACTGAGTTCCTGAGGAGCAACTGGGGCTTGAACTGCCAACTTAGTGGTTAGCAGTCCAGTGCTTATCCTACAGTGCCACACTAGGGCTGCATCTATGGTTAGTTGGGCTGCTAACCTCAAGGTCAGCAGTTCAAAACTACCAACAGTTCCACAGGAGAAAGATGAGACTATCTGCTCCCATAAAGATTTACAGTCTCAGAAACCCTATACAGGGTTGCTATGAGTCAGAACCGACTCCATGGCACACCAACACCACCACCAAAAACAACAGCACCATAATTCAAATTCATCAATTCTTCTTCAGTTTTCTTTATGCATTGTCCAGCTTTTGCATGCATATGAGATATTTGAAAATGCCGTGGTTTGGGTCAGCACACCTTCGTTCTTAACGTGACACCTTTACTTTTTTAATACTTCAAAGAAGTCTTTTGATCCCATTTCAATGCAAAATGTCATTTGATATTTTGACTGCTGCTTCCATGGACATTAATTATAGATCTAAGTAGAATGAAATCCTTGACAACTGCAATCTTTTCTCCATTTATTGTGCTGTTGTTTATCCAGTTGTGAGGTTTTCTATTTTCTTTATATTAAGGTAGAATCCACATTTAATTCAGTAGTCTTTGATCATCATCAGTAAGTGTATCATGTCCTCTCTGCCTTCCTCAAACAAGGTGGTGCCATATGCACATTGCAGTTTTCTGAATGAGTCTTCTTCCAATCCTGATGCTGCATTCTTCTTAGTTAAGTCCAGCTTCTCAGATTATTTGCTCAGCATACAGATCAGATAAGTGTGGTAAAGGATACAATCCTGACACACACCTTTTCTAATTTTAAATCATACTGTATTCTATTGTTTGGTTTGAGCACCTACATCTTGACATATGTACAGGATCCATAGGAATACACTGAAATGTTCAATTCCCATTCTTTACAATATTATCCATGCTTTGTTATGATCCATAGAGTCAAGTGTCTTTGCATAGTCTATGAAACTGTGAAGTCTATGAGACTTTGCATAGTCTAGGTCAACATCTGTCTGCTATTCTCTGGTTTCAGTCCAAATCCATCTGACTTTAGCAATGATAGCCCGCATTCCATGTCCTTTTCTAACTCCAACTTGAGTTTCTGGCAGTTATCTGTGGATGTATTGCTGCAAGCATTTTTAAATTATCTTCAGAAAAATCTTATTTGGCTGTGATATTCATGAGACTGTTTGATATTTTCTACATTCTGTTAGATAACTTTTCTTCATAAAAACATGTATTTGTTTCTCTTAAGGTAGATAAGCCAGGTGGCTGTCTTCCAAATTTCTTGGCATGCAGGTGAGTGAGCCCTTGTACCATTGCATCCATTGGTTGAGGCATCTCAATTGGCATTCCTTCAGTTACTGGAGTCTTGTTACTGCCAGACGTGTATTGTTAATATGCATCATAGTTGGATATTAAATTTTTTACTATTGTACATTGAAGTGTCATGAAATGAGATAATTAATCAGAGAGGAGTAAGTGTAATGTAAAATGAAATTATGATGGATTGATATGTGTTTTGGTAGAATTTTGGGAATGGTTTCTCATTCCTAGAAATTCCCAGAGTCATGCAAGATGGAAACATGACCATAGAGTTTTTGCTCTTAGCCTTTTTGCTATTAAAACTCATTCTCAGTTTTATTTAATTTTCTAGTTCTCAAAATGATGTACTCAAGTAGAGCAGAAAAGGACATATGGTAAGATAGATCAATTTCAACTATTTCAACTTTTCCAGTAACAAAGTAGAGTAGCATTTAGTATGCAAACAGTCACTTGGTCTTTGCAAATTTTGGCGTGCAAGTTGATAATACTCCAGATTACACTGTGTGTGTGTGTGGGGGGGGAGGGGAGGTAAGATGAGGCTTTGTACTCCCACAATGATTTAAAGTTTCAGACAACCTATACAGGGTCACTGTGAGTCATAACAGCTGTACAGCACTTAGCAACAAGAACAACAAGACTTCAATGCCTTGTTTCTCTTATGAAAACACCAATTGTCTTTGAATTGATTCTAACTCATGGTAAGTCTGTGTGTGTGAGACAGTAGAACTGTGCTCCATATAGGTTTTAATGACTGATGTTTTGGAAGATCACCAGGCCTTTCTTCCAAGGAACCCCTGGGTAAATTGATACTGCCAACCTATCATTTATCAGCCAAGTGCCTCTTTTTTGAGTTATTTTAAATTTTTAGGTTAAAATTACTTACAAAAGTCTTTTAATATTCAGTGTAAATTATAAAATGTTGGTCATAGCCTAAAGGGTGAAATTTGAGGGATAAAAGATGTGCATCTAATCTTATGAACCTCAACAGTGTTTATGATCACCTTATATGTGTAGTTCCTGAACTTTTAGGATATCTCCTGTCTAAAGGGTTAGAAACTTAGAAGACTTCAAAATATTTATTTCTAAATCACAGTCTATTTCTTACTCTTATCCTTTTTTCTCATCAAAGATGAGGTGCTTTAATTTTCTTAAAACTAACCTATGTTATTATGTTTTATGTGTAACCGCTTATCAACGTTTAATGCAGAACCACACAATTTAACATGAATTATAGATGAATTCTGGAGTTCTGGTGTGGTGCTGTGAGTTAATGAGCCAGACTGCAAAACCGTTTGAACTGCAAGGTCGGCTGTTCAAGTTCACCAGCTGCTCCTCAAAAACCCTATGCATCGCTATGGGTCGGAACCAACTCGACAGCACTTCACAACAACAACAACAACAACAACATAGGTGAATTCTAAGCAGTCTACACTTGTGGCTTGGAGAAGTTTAAAAGATGAAAAATAACTAGTTAAATAAAGAAATAAATTTGTTGTTGTCAGGTGCCGTTGAATTGCTTCCAATTTATAGTGACCCTATGCACAACCGAATGAAATGCAGCGCAGTCCTAGGCCATCCTCCCAATTGTTGCTACTTGTGGGCCCATTGCTGCTGCCACTGTGTCAGTAATCCATCCTGGGGGGCGTCTAAACAGGCTCTACTGTAAAGCAGAGGAGTCTTGATGTGGCATTGTAGGATAAGCACTGGACTGCTAATGACAAGGTTGGTGGTTCAAATCCACCAGTTGTTCCTCTGAAACACTATACAGGGCTGCTGTGCATTGGAACAACATAAAGAAGAGAGTTAAACAGTTTTTTTTTTATAGTAGTGGGCTATGAATCTGATCACTTTTATAAGCTTGTGTAAATAACTTGCAAACTCCCACCAAAATCAGTACTGATTTTGGTGGGAGTTTGCAAGTGTATTTATTATTTAAAGTTCTAGACACAAATCATTATTGCCTTGTTGGAAACAATATAGTTGTGTCCTGATAGACTGTTAAAGATTATGTCTCTTAAACTGGGACACATTTTAAAACAAAACCAGTTGCCATGGAGTTGGTTCTGACCCAAGATTACCCCATGTGTGTCAGATTAGAACTGTGCTCCATAAGATTGTCAATGGCCAATTTTTTGGAAGTGGATTATCAGGCCTTTCTACTGAGGTGCCTCTGGGTGGGCTCTGTTAGCAGCCAAGTGCATTACCCATGTGCACCCTAGTGCATACAAATATTTGCACCACCCAGGGACTCTAGGATGCATTTCAGTGTGTTTTGCTTCACTTCTTGATTTTTAAGAGTGGAGGATGATGCCTTTTTGTTACAATACATGCTGCTGCTGTATCAGAGACTTGGTTCCAATTCATAGCAACTGCACCTAGGGTTTCCAAGACTGTAAATCTTTATGGGAGCAGAAGGTCTCATTTTTCTCCTGTGGAGTGGCTGGTAGATTAGAACTGTGGACCTTGCAGTTAGGAGCCCAGCACATAACCCACTATGCCACCAGGGCTGCTTCATAATACATTCAGTCTTTCACAGATTCTCACAGCCTGACATAATGCCAAGGTTCTATTAAAGGCAGTAGACTCCAAACATATAAAGTGTCTATTTTACCTTTTTTGAAAAGAGCATTCCTGTGAAACTGTGACTTCATCAATCAGATTGAAATTGATAGAAATAATCCTGGACTGGAGTTTTTAGTGAAGGAGCTATCTGTCAACCAAAATGTTGGAAGAATGACACTAATTTTTAAGTTCAGAAAGCTTGGAGGTGTATAACTTTGGTCACACTCATAAACAGAGGGGTAGATACTTATAAAGTATCATAAAGAGAATTTTACCCTTAATTTCAAAGTAGAATAATGAAAAGACAGTGTTTTAAATAAATGAAATTTACTTTAAATCTTAATTGGCTGCCTTTTGGAGTATGTATGTGTGTCTTTTCAATAGGTCCTCCCAATGTAGCAGGTGTTTTGTTTTATATGATGGTGCTACTAAAAATACCAACTTTTACCTAAAGTCTTCCTTCTATACTGAAAAAGAAGAATGGAAAATATTAAATAGAAGTAACTTCTTCAGGAGAAGGAAGTCAGCTTGAAAGCAATGCATGAATCGCTGTCTCCACCTAGTGCTGGCTTTCAGGAATTATAAGGCCAGAGTACTTACTGATGGAAAGTTGTAATTTCTGTCATACACATGTACAGTCCTTATAGCTGGGGCTGCCATTTCAGTTAAGCATCTCTAAGCTCTTTATTTATAAAGTAGAAAATGAAGAGGTCTAGTATTGTTACATAAAATCTCACACTGTGCTGGAAGTCTGAGGTCTAATGAATGGCCTTTGCTCTATGTTTATTAATAGCATAAGCTGAACTTTACCAGCTCCTTTTAGAGATACTCTGATGCTGTGAAGGATGACTCTTCATCCTTTCTTGAAAAATTTGAAAATAAACTAAAAAATGATTTACATCCATGTAGGGTCTTTTGAGCACCCAAGCAATTTTGTTTTCAGTTGCTTCAAATGCATGTGAAAGCTAGACAATGTAAAAAGAAGAGGGAAGAAGAATGGATGCTTTTGAATGATGGTGTTGAGGAAGAATATTGAATATACAATGAACTGCCAGAAGAATGAGCAAATCTGTTTTGGATAAAGTACAGCCAGAATACTCCTTATACGTGGAGGATGTCAAGACTTTGTCTCTCAGATTTTGGACATCATCAGTCACTAGAGGACATATGCTTGGTAAATAGGTTGGTCAGTGAAAAAGAAGACCTTTAACAAGATGAGCTGGTCACAGTGCTGTAACAATGAGCTAAAGTGTATCTATTATTGTGAGGATGGCCTAGGACTGAACAGCATCTTATTCTGTATTATAACTTTCATCGTTATGAGATGGAGCCAACATGATGGTACCTCACAACATGTGTATATACATCATAACCACATTATATACATATGTATAGTTAAAGTTCCTTTTGTTTCTTTACACCTGATGCTGATATCCTATAGCGTAGTGGTTATGAATCGGGCTGCGAACCTTAAGGCCAGCAGTTCGAAACTACCAGCCGCTCCGTGGGAGAAAGATGAGGCGTTCTGCTCCCGTAAAGATTTACAGCCTCGGAAACCCTGT
Source organism: Chrysochloris asiatica (assembly GCF_000296735.1). Taxonomy (NCBI): domain Eukaryota; kingdom Metazoa; phylum Chordata; class Mammalia; order Afrosoricida; family Chrysochloridae; genus Chrysochloris; species Chrysochloris asiatica. The sequence continues at coordinate 6,175,846 of NW_006408590.1, read as the reverse complement.
ACAGGCTCGCTATGGGTCAGAACTGACTCGACGGCACATTGCAACAACAACAACAACAACAACAAGCTCTTTGTCAAAAGATCATTTATGTTTAGCATTGACTGTTTTGGGGGAAGATAGCCTACTTTAGATTATTACTGGCTTGAGATTTAATTGGTTAAATGGTCCTTTAGTGTTCCTTTCTTTTGGTATTTTAACTCTTGATTTCCTAGCAAAGGATAGTCTGGGGATGCTTATGCACTTCAGTTCGATTTGTGTTGTTGTTAAGTGCTGTTGCAACCCCGTACTGGGTTTCTGAGGAACAACTGGTGGGTTTAAACTTCCGACCTTGTAGTTCAAAGTCCAGTGTTTATTCTACAGCACCACACCAGGAGTCAGTTTTATTAGGAGGTGCAATCTCAGGTTAGCAATAATGAAGGTGAGTGGGCCTAGGACAGGAGGGAAATACAATACTAGGTGGACTGTTCTGGAGCTGGCCTTACATCTAGGCTGTAGAGAACCACTTCATTGTGTTGAGTAAGGTAAAGGGATTTGTCTATGGACTCCTTCTTATCTCTGGGCTCTCATTCATCAAAATCTTCCCCAGGAGGCATTGATTCCTAGATACTTCTGGATTATGTTACTATCCTCTATGGGACTCTCCAGGCAGTCTCTGGGGAAGCCAGAGCCCAATCACAGTGGTGCCTGTTTGATGTGAATCCTGTCTTAGTTGAAGGACTGGTCAGACTTGGAAAATGCAGATGTCCTTGCGCCTGATTCAGTGGGTATGAATGAGGCTAGGCTTTATGTGGCCTTCTATCTGGTGGTAGATGATGCAGCGAATGCTGTTAGAAGGTGAAATGATAAGAGTAGTGACCAAGATCTCAATTGAGCATGTGATCAAGGGAGGCAAATAGAGAACTAAGTGAATTAATTCTGCCCCGGACAATCCACCTCTTTTGACTCTGAGCTATGCTTAAACTTCTAATGGTATCAAAATAAAGAAGTGGATGCCCTCAGTTCTTCTCTACAAGGGTAGTTAACCACCCAAGACTTCAATATGTAACCTGTCCCATCCTTCTGAAATGACTTAAAAAGGATGTAAACCACTCTCCAGTGCCCACTGCTACAAATGCTTTTAAGATTCTAGTGGATGTGTATCAACTCCCTTCTTTTCTATCCAGTTTAGGTTTCTTTACTCTTGGTCAGCCTGTTGGCCAGTCTGAGTTACTTTACCCAGGATTGTCCCTGACTGAATGGTTTCAGCCTTTATCCATCTTGCTCTTTTCACATTGTGTTTGCTATAATTGCCTATTTATTCTTTTCAAGAAACTGATGTTAGGTTTCTGTCTGCTACTAAAATATCTATTCTTATTATATTTCCAGGGAACAAGGCAATAGCTACAGGATGTGCTTGTGGGTCAATTATGTCCATGGTTATGAGGACATGACATAAGAGTCTGTGTGTATACTTTTTTATCCTAATTGGAAGTTATATTGGGTGCCCTGGACCTATATCTAACAGTTCTTACTTAAAAGTTCTGGATTTCCCTCAATGTACAGTTCAGTTCCCTGGGCAAATGGACAGGTCCCCGTGGGAAAGGACAAACATTGGGGTAATGTTTGCTGACTAATGTATTATAAAGTCCTTCCTTGAGGAAACCATTCTTCCTTTCAATCAGTGGATTCTGTGTCTGCAAACTGCCTTAGAGCTGGAATTGGGTAAAAGACGACTGTTTCCTATTGCAGGGATTAATAGTATCTTTCTCTTTTCTCCTCTTTTTCCCTCCATTTATCTCTGGCTTTCTCTCTCATTCTAGTTGACTGCCCATCTCTATAGCCTCTAGGAACACCATGATGTGTTAGCCATCTTCATATTGCCCTGTGGTCAAACCATCCTGATTCCCACTCTGGTAAATGGCAGTAACTACCTCTGCCTTACCTATAGTGATTAAACTCCAGAAATGCTGTAACCCCATTGCTATGAGGGAACGTTGTTCTATAGAGGCATCTCTGACTATTACTCCTGGCCTCTATGAAGGAACTGCTTAAAGATGCCAGTTCACTTTACCAATGAAATCATTACCAGTGAACTCAATGAAAGAAATAACTTCTTGGCTCTCCCAAGACACATAGTCAGGTATTGAGACTCTTGGGTCTTGTAGAGTCAAGCCATTACAGCTGATAGCTTAATCAATTACATGAGCCATTTTCTAGGAAGGCACTGCAGAATGATCACAATTCATCTGGAGGAGGAAGGAAGAAGAATTTATCTGTTGGTTCTATTCCTTATCTCTCGCTGCTCAAAACTACTTCCAAACTCATTGTCTTCGAGTTCATTTCAACTCAAAATGATGCTAGAGGACAGAGTAGAACTGCCCTATAGTGTTTCCAAGGCTGTGATCTTTATGAATAAGACTAGCACAGCTGTCTCACATGGAGCAGCTAGTTTGAACCTCTGCTTTTAATTAGCAGCAGAGGACTTAATCACGGCACCATCAGGGATCCTTAAAAAAACTTCCTAAAACAAATTCAAACCATTGTCATGCAGTCAATTCCATTTTCAAGGAAAGAATAGAGCTGCCCCCGCGGCTTTCCAAGGCTATAAGTCTTTATGGAAGCAGACTGTCTCATCTTTCTCCCACATAGCCATTGGAGGGTTTGAACTATTAACCTTTCAGTTAGCAGCCAAGCAGTTAACCACTGCATGAACAGAGCTCCTTAAAAATCATCCTATTGTTGTTAGCTTCTGTTGAGTTGGTTCAAATTCATAGTGACTCTGTGCACAACAGAAGGAAACAATGCTCCATCCTGTTCCCCTGTCCTCACAATTGTTAGGTCTGAGCCTATTGTTACGGCCACTGTCATTCTGTCTTGGGCAGGCTCTTCTTTTTTCCGACCCTTAATTTTACTAAGCATGATATCCTTTTCCAGTGACGTGTCCTTCCTGACAACATGTCCAAAGTATAAGGGACAAGTCTTGCCATCCTCAAATCCAAGGAGCATTCTGGCTGCAGTTCTCCCAAGACTGATTTTTTGTTCTTATGGCAGTCCGTGGTTGCTATGACTCAACATCACTTAACAACATTTATTGGTTCATTGGTGAGGGTGGTAAGTGGTATAGTATATTGAGATATGCTTCAAAGAACCTGGAGACATGTGGAGGTAGACAAAGAAAACAGTAATCTGGAAATGACTATGAGATGCTAAACAAGAATGCTACCACACTTTCAGGCCAGGAAAATATGAGATATGAAGTATTCAAAAGAAGCAGGTCCTTGGGAGAGTCCAGTATATTAGATTCCTACAATTATCATAACAAATTACCACAAACTTGGCATCTTAAAACAACAGAAATTTGTTTAATCATTGTTCTCTAATAACACCAAAATCAAGGTGAGGCTAGGGTTGGTTCCTAATGAAGACTTTGAGAGAAAAACCTACCCTTGCCTCTCTCCTAATTTCTGATGGTTGTTAGCTATTATTGAGATTTCTTGGCCTGTCACTCCAATATCTGCCTTAGTGTCTACAAACTGCTTTAGAGTCTTAAAGCTGCAAAGTACACGGAAGACTACTGTTTCTCACTGCAGGGGATAAGAGTAGCTTTCCTTTTTATGAGTCTCACCTTCTCTGTGTCTCTGTGTCTGCTTCTTTTCATATAAGAAAACCAATCATTTAACGTAGGATTCATCCTAGTCCAGTATGACTTCCTCTGTCCTTAACTAACTATCTCTACAAAACCCACATTTCTAAGTAAGTTCTTAGCATATATGAATTCTCTATCAAGAACATGAGGTAGACAGTGGGGGGAGGGTGGCAATGTTCAACTGGTTATAGTCCACTCTCTGGCTCCTCCAAACTATGTCCTTCCTATTTGCAAAATGCCTTCCCCAAATTTCAATAATAATATTAATTTAGAAATTTTACATCTTTAATTATTAGTAAGATTGATGCCGTTGAGTCGGTTCTGAATCACAGCGACCCTGTGTTTCTCAGTTGCAGCTGGTGGGTTTGAACCTCTGACTTTGTGGTGTACAGTTCAGTGCTTATTCTACAGTGCCACACAGATTTAGTTAGTTTAGGAGAGAGATGAAACCGTACTGGACTAGGGTGAGTCCTACTTTCAATGACTGATGTTCCTTCATTCCATAAAGGGAAGATGAGGTTCATAACAAAGTCAGGCAATGAAAATGTATGGAATGAATGAATGAAGTTTCTATATCTTTATGGTTTAGAATATTTTATGAACATTATCTGTTATGTCACCTGTGGTGTTATATAAGCAAAAGCATGTTTTCTATTTAAAATTTGTGAGTTTGGCTTTCTAGTATTCATCCTTTTCATCAGGAATTTAGCATTTATTAACATAAACTGATGCATAATACATTCTTACTTTTAAAATTTTGTATGATTATATGAAGAAAAACATGGCATCAGGATTGGATGAAGATTCATCGTTAACAACCTCAGATATGCATATGATACAACCTTGCTTACCAAAAGCAAAGAGGACTTACAATACTTACTGCTGAAGATCAAAGAGCACAGCCTTCAGTATGGGTTGTATCTCCAGGTAAAGAAAACAAGAATCCTCATCACTGGACATTGATAAGATCATGATAAATGAAGATTGATGTTATCAAAGACTTCAGTTTGCTTGGATCCATTATCAGTAATCAAGGAAGCAGCAGTCAAAAATCAAATAACATATTGCATTAGGCAAATCTGCTGCACAAGACCTCTTTAAAGTGTTCAAGAGCAAAGATGTCAGTCTGAGGACTAAGGTGCCCCTGACTAAAGCCATGGTATTTTCAGTAGCTACATATGCATGTGGAAGTTGGAGAGTGAATAAGGATGCCCACAGAAGAATTGATGCACTCAAATTTTGGTGTTGGAGAAGAATATTGAAAGTACCATGGATTACAAAAGAACAAACAGAGCTGTATGGGAAGAAATATTATAGCCAGAGTGCTCTTTAGAAGCCAGGATGGCAAGACTTTGTCTCTCATACTTCAGACACATTATCAAGAGGGACCAGTTCCTGGAAAATGACATCATCAAGAAAAGACGGTGAAGACACAAGTGATGTGCATAAGAAACCACATGGATGATGTCACAATGGAACCAATGGAAATTAAAAAGGATAATAACAGAATACTATGAAGAGTTGTACTCCAATAAATTTGAAAACTTAGAAGAGATGGATACTGTTTTTAGAAAAACACGACCTACCTAAACTTACACAGAGTGAAGTAGAAAACTTGAACAGACCTATAACAAAAGAAGAAATGGATCATCAAAGACTCCCAACCAAAAAAAATTCCAAATCCAGATGGCTTCATGGTGAGTTTTGCCAAACATTCAGGGAAGAACTGTCACAAATTCTACTCAAATTATTCCAGACTATAGAAGAGGATGGAAAACTTCCTAATACATTCTACAAAGCAAGCTTATAAACGAAAACCATGGCAGTACATCATTAGAAAAATTATAGACCAATATCCCTCATGAACATAGATGCAAAAATTCTCAACAAAATCCTAGCCAACAGAATTCAACAACACATCTAATAAAATAATACATCATGACCAAGTGGGATTCATATCAGGGGTGCAAAGATGGTTCAATATTAGAAAAACAATCTATGTAATCTGCCATATAAGTAAAAGAAGGGGAAGAACCACGAGTATATCATTTGATGCAGAAAAGTCATGTGACAAAACCCAACATCCATTCCTGATAAAAACACTCAACAAAATAGGAATTGAAGGGAAATTCCTCAGCATTATTAATAGCATTTAACAAAACCAACAGCCACCATCACTCTCAGTGGAGAGAAACTGAAAGCCTCCCCTTTGCACACAGGAACCAGACAAGGATGCCCTTTGTCACCACTCCTATAATATTGTGTTGGAAGTCTTAACCAGAGCTATAAGGCAAGATAGGGAAATTAAAGGAAACCAAATTGGCAAAGAGGAAGTAAAACTCTATTTGCAGACGATGTGATCCTATACATAGAAAACTCCAAAGAGTCAGCACAAAGCTACTAGACCTCATTGGAAGATTCAGCAAAGTGGCAGGGTACAAGATCAACATACAAAAATCAGTTGCATTCCTCTATACTAATAATGACAGTGCTGAAAAGGACATTAGGAAAGCAATACCATTTACAATAGCTGCCCAAAAGATGAAATATTTAGGAACAAATATAACCAGAGAAACAAAGGACCCACACAAAGAAAACTACAAAGGAACCAAAAGAGAACTAAAAAATGGAAGAATATACGATGCTCCTGGATAGGAAAACTAACAATGTGAAAGTGTTAATACAGCCCAAAGCAATCTACACATATAATGCAATCCCAATCCAGATTCCAGCGACATTCTTCAAAGAGATGGAAAAAACGATTTCAAGCTTTATATGGAAAGGAAAGAGACCCAGGATAAGCCAAGCACTGCTTAAGAAGAAGGTTGGAAACCTCTCAGTCCCTGATTTCAAAATTTACTACATGGCTACAGTGGTCAAAGCAACCTGGTACTGGTACAATAAAAGATACATTGATCAATGGAACAGAATCAAGAATCTATATATTAATACATTCACATACAGCCAACTGATTTCCGATAAAGTGCCTAAGTATATTGCATGGGGAGGAGATAGTCTCTTCAACAGATGTTGTTGGCAGAACTGGAATTTGTTATGCAAAAGACTGAAACAAGACCTTTACCTCATGCCACATACAAAAACCAACTCGGCATAGATTAAAGATCTAAGTGTGAATCCCAGATTTATAAAGATCATCGATTAAAAAATAGGGACAAATTTAATGGCTCTAACACAGAACTCTGGTAGCGTAGTGGTTACAAATCTGGCTGCTATCCTCAGCGTCAGCAGTTCAAAACTACCAGCTGTTCTGCGGGAGAAAGATGAGGCTTTCTGCTCCCGTAAAGATTTTACAGCCTTGGAAACCCTGTACAGTGTCACTATGAGTCAGAACTGACTCCACGGCACATAACAATAATACAGGACAAGAAGATACATGCACACCAATGTTCATAGCAGCACTTTTCACAATAGCAAAAAGATGGAGACAGCCTAAGTGTCCATCAATGGAAAAATGGATAAACAAACTGTGGTATATACATACAATGGAATATTATGCTACCTTGAAGAATAACAATGAAGCTGTAAGCCACCACATAACATGGATG
>NW_006408590.1:6165146-6166909 GCF_000296735.1 Chrysochloris asiatica | reverse complement strand
ACTGAGTGGTTTTCATCTTGTCTAGACAGGTCTGGTGAAAGGCGATGGGGACAAGACTCTCATGATTCAATAGTGAGTAATTGTTATCATGACTAATTGCAATTATCACAACTGTAAAGGTAGAAGTTTTGTAGCAAAAAGGAGTGAGTGGTCAATTTTACAGTCCCGGAGTGGAGGACCCTGGGACCATCAAGGGAGAAGAGTGGGAGTGGAGTGTGGGACCCTACCCAGAGAAGTGGCAAAGCTAGAGATGGAGGCAGAGATGATGACATGGAGAGACTCATGTAGGGAGAGGGAATGTGTGCTGGCAGCCTGGGGACAGGCTTACAGGGTGTGCCCTTTGGCTGTTTGAATGATTGTGTATTCCTGAGTGTTTTGGTGCACATCTAAAAACAAACAAACTAACAAAAGAAACACCAGAGGGAATAGAAGCAAATACTGTTGAATAATGAAGCATGCAGGGGATTGTAATCATTGCAATGAAATGAATACAGTAAGATGAACGTAAAACTGATGTTCCCCCATGTAAACTATCACTCAATTCACAATAAAAACTTGAAAAGAAAATTATCATGTATTTGGGGTTGTAAAAAATGTTCATTTATATTTAATTTTATTCTATCATTTATCAAAAAATGTGTCATGTTCAGTTTCCTTTTATTTTGTAATTAAGCTTTTTGAGATAACTGAAAATTCATTTGCAGTTCAAGAATTCCTAAATAGCAACTTTTATTTTTAATATTTATTGTAGTTTGAGTGAACATTTACAGAGCAAATGAGTCTACCATTTAACAAGTTGTCAACACTTTGTTTCATGACATTAGTTATAGTTCCCTCAATGTAATATCATTCTTCCCACTTCTTCCCTGTGTTCTCCATTTTCATGTCTTGTTTCCTGCCTTTTGAACTTTAGTTTTTGACACATGCTGCCCTTTTGGTCTCATATAGCTCATGTTCTGAGGAGGACATTCCTCATGGAGTATTATTGTTTACTTTATAGAACTGTCTATTGTTTGGATGAAAGATTATCTCTGGGAGTGGGTGGATTCAGTTCCAGGTCTGAAGGGTGTCTAAGTGCCATGGATTCAAGTATTTCACCTGTCTCTATAAGAACAGTAAGTCTGGTCTTTCTATATGATGATGAATTTTGTTCTACATTTTTTCCCCACTCTGTCAAGAACCTTCTATTGTGATCCCCATCAGAACCATCAGTAGTGGTAGCTGGCACCATCTATATCTCCTGGCCTGAGGCTAGTTGAGACTCTGGTTCATGTGATCTGTTAGTTCTTTGGACTAATTATTTCCTCGAGTCTTTTGTTTTCTTCACTCCTCATTGTTTCTGATGGGAAGAGATCAGTAGTTATATCGTAGATTGCCACTCGCAGAAATTTTAAAACCCCAGGCACTACTTACCAAACTAGGATGTAGAATGTTGTCTTTGTGGATTGTTGTGACAATTGACCTAGATGTCCCCTTATACTATAATCTTAAGCACTCAAGTCCAGTGACTCAGTCTCTCAAGATGCTTGATTATGGGTAAGAACTTTTCATAGCTTTAACACTCATATGCTCTGCCACATCCATGGATGTATTTGTAGCACATACAAATATGTATATAGAATTAGCCTCTGCCAAAGTTATATATAAGGAGCTATGGTAGTGTAGTGGTTATGAATCGGTCTGCTAATCTCACGGTCAGCAGTTCGAAACTACCAGCTTGTTCCGTGGGAGAAAGATGAGGCTTTCTGCTACCATAAAGATTT
>NW_006408590.1:6142117-6164381 GCF_000296735.1 Chrysochloris asiatica | reverse complement strand
ATGAAGTGTTTGACAACTTCAATCTTTTCTCCATTTGTCTTGATGTTTCTCCATTGTCTAGCTGTTCTGTGGGAGAAAGATGGGGCTTTCTGCTCCCGTAAAGACTTACAGCCTTGGAAACTCCGTACAGGGTCACCATGAGTCAGAACTGCTGCCATGGCACATAACAACAACAACAATGAATAAAAGGAATATTTTTAAATGATATTTATCCTTACTAAATCTTTTTTTTTTTTTTTTTTTTTTGTCTTTTGTCTTTTACTCTGTTTTAGATGGGCCATAAAACATGAAGGGACCAATAAACCAGACCAATGGAAACATTCCAAAGTTGAAAATCCTCTGTGGAACAAGCTGAATTATATGTGGCCAGTCCTTCCCAGTGGTCAACTTAATGAGGTTGTATAACTTAGTACAAGAGGTGGTTTTTGAGCCTTGTTGTTATTCTTACATGCCATTGGTTTCAAAGACTGGCTGGTGGATTTGAATTGCCAATTTTGTGGTTAGCAGTCCGGTTCTTATAGCACCACACCCAGCCTTAATAGGCTCCTGGCATTTGTGAGCTGTGCCCTTCACCTAGAAGGCCATGAGAGTAGAAAGGCAAGTTGATTAGAGCTGGAAAATTTCCTCAATGTAAAATCCCACGTCAGCACTCTGCTCTCTTCTTTGGGTCTCTGTATGCCCTACTTTATTGTTAGGTCAATGATACATTCTCAAAGATTGTAAATATTTCTATTCTTATATCTAGAGTTCTTTAGTTATTACCAGTGGAGGGTCTATAAATTAACCTATTTTGCCATATTTCCTAGTCTCAACCAAATTTGTGTTGGTTGATGGTTGTTATGTGCTGTAGTGTTGGAACCGACTCACAGTGACCCTGTACAGGGGTTCCGAGGTTGTAAATCTTTACAGGAGCAGAAAGCCTCATCTTTCTCCCATGAAACAATTGATAGTTTCGAACTACTGATCCTGAGACTAGCAGCCCAATTCATAACCACTACACTACCAGAGTAGGTATTGATTTTATTCCAGGTTTAAACTTTCAACTTGACTTATTTACCTAGCCATAATTTAGTATGTATTTAGCAATAGAAACAGAGCAAGAAAGGAGATAGATGTAGTTCTTACAGGGGTGTAATTTAGGCTGTGAGTAAAAAAGTCACGAGAAAGAACGAAGGCAGAGCTGATGAATAATGGACAAAGAAGGAACTCACAGAAGGTTTGGTGTCTTAGAAATCAGGGTTATTTGTTGAACCAGTTCATTCAGTCCTATGGTCAGTATGAGAAAACGTCAGCCGGCTGATTGTTTGAGTTCTTGTTGTGGTTAAGTGCATCTTGTTGTTGTTGTTAAGGGCCGTAGAGTCAGGTCCGACTCATAGCAACCCTGTACAGGGTTTCTGAGGTTGTAAATTTTTACGGGAGCAGAAAGCCTCAGCTTTCTCCCGTGAAACAGCTGGTAATTTCGAACTGCTGACCGTGAGATTAGCAGCCCGATTTGTAACCACTGTGCTACTAGAGCTCCTTATTAACTGCATCTAGTGGATTCCAAATCCTGGGGACCCTGTATAGGGTTTCTGAGGCGGGAACAGAAAGCCTCATTGTTCTCCCACAGAGAAGTTGGTGGGCTTGAATCACAGACCTTTTAGATTTCAGTTCTGCACTTATCCTAAGGAACCACCACACTCCCAATTGTTTGAGTGGGCCTGAAAATTAAATCAAAACATTGACTGAGAAACACTGTCCTGAGACCCCAATTGTCCTATTAATTCACTGACAAGAAGCTTCTAACGATGTAGAGTAATGAATAAGAAAAGACTCCAGGAAATACAGGCTATGGAACTTATTTTTGTGGCTGACTCATTGGTGGCAGCTGCTCTGAGAAATGCCTTCATGCTATTCTCACTCTTTAATAGTATTCATCATAACAGGCAATTGCTAGTATTTGTAAGGAGCAAACAGTACTTCAGAGATCTTAGAATATAGTGTTTAAAAAATATATTAGAAACATACAAGATTAATTCATTTTAGTTTATACTATGACTGTTCATCCCTGGAAAATGATTGTACGTTGAGAAGTTCTACTACTAAACACTTAAAGGTAAGGGGCAATGGATTTTCATTTTCAGGAAATAAATAGTTGGAAATAATGAGCCTAAAAGATACTTATGATTTTGAAATGAGCTACTGGATAGGGATTTTAGAATTTCTAAAATCTCCTGAATTTTTAGTAAATTCTATTATTTACGAAGTTAAATTATTCCTACTTGGAGTACAAAGGAGTCCTGGTGTGGCGCTGTAGGGTAAGCACTGGGCTACTAATGAAAAGGTCAGTAATTCAAATCTATCTGTTGATCCTTGGAAACCCTATACAGGATGCTATGAGTTGGAACGACACTTAACAACAACAATAGTAAACAAAAAGAAGGTAAACTCTATGTTTTATCACTTTGTTAAGAGATAATGATAGCTATTTGTCACCATAAATGGTAAGAAGGAGCTCTAGTAGTGATTATGAGTTGGACTGCTAACTTCAAAGTTAGCAGTTCGAAACTACCAGCTGTTCCGCAGGAGAAAGAGGAAGCTTTCTGCTCCCGTAAAGATTTACAGCCTCAGAAACCCTCTGCAGGGTCGCTATGAGTCTGAACTGACTAAGCTGCACATCACCAGCACTATGAATGGTAAAAAGGGGTTTGTAAAGCCTAGAGAATGAACTTGGAATCTTTTAATGTATTAATAGTAAGCAGATGAAGGAGGACTGATTTAACTCAGGAACTTAGGCTATTGGGTGAGGGTGCCGATGTGTTCACCAGAAACATCGCCTTCTTGAGATCCTGAGAAAAACTCTGGTTCCAGATTATGATGATGTTAGTTGTTAGTTCTGTCTAATCACATGCACCCTGCCTCTTTGCACAAGAAGTTCTCTGTTTTAGGTGAGCCATTTCTCTTGACTTTTCCTTCCAGGATTCTAAAATAAATAAATGGGGAAATTTAATCTATTTTACATCAAGACTTCAATGTGACAGTATATTTTAATGAAAAAAAAAAACAAACCCAAAAAACACAAAACTATTCTTTCCCATTCTTCCACCTATCTAACCCTTGCTTTACCATAATTTAGTTCCAAACTAATATTAAGTTGGTTTTCTCTGAGTGGCTTTTCTTTGCTAGAAAAGAGTTACTGTTCAATACTTAACTTACTGAAGAAGTTATGCATTCCACATCTGTATCAGAGTCCTGGTGTGGCGATATAGAATAAGCACTGGACTGCTAACCGCAAGGTCAGCATTTGAAACCCACAAGCCTCTCCTTGGAAACCCTGTACAGAGTTGCTATGAGTAGGAACCAACTCAACAGTACGTAACAATAACAACAACTCCTCTGTTATGCCTCACACTCAGTAAAATATTTATATAATCTGAAAGTTTTAAATGAAAATATACAAGTTTGTCTAAACCTTTGATATTTCTTTTTAGTAACCCTAGTGTTGAAAACTGGTCCCATGTTGCCCTATTAATAGGTGTTGTTTTTGCTAAGTGCCGTCGAGTCGGTTCCAACTCATAACGACCCTGTACAGGGTTTCCGAGGCTGTAAATCTTTACAGGAGCAGAAAGTCTCATCTTTCTCCCGCGGAACTGCTGGTAGTTTCAAGCTGCTGACCGTGAGGTTAGCAGCCCAACTCATAACCACTACGCTACCAGAGCTCCTTTATTAATAGGCAGTAGACATTTATCTAAATAAATACTTTAAAATCTGCCCTTGGTCATTTAAAATCCATACAGGTGAAAGAAACATACTGAAGATCAAGAATAAAATAGAACCTCATTAATTTAAATTTTATTTTTTAGAAGTCTGATAAGTTGGCCACATTGTATGCCACTATAATTAACATGGACTCCTGGTGTGGCACTGTAGGATAAGTACTGTACTGTGAACCAAAAGGTTGGTGGTTCAAACCCACCAGCTGATCCTTGAAAAACCCTATACAGGGTTGTTGTGAGCCTGAACTTAACTCGACAGCGGCACTTAACAATGATTAACACAGAGTCCTGATATGGCACTGTTGGATAAATGCTAGACAGATAACTACAATGTTGATGATTCAAACCCACCAGACTCTCCTTGGAAGCCTTGTACAGGGCTGCTAAGAGTCAGAACTGACTTGACAACACTTAAAACAACAATTATTAACACAGAGTCCTGGTATGATGTGTTGGATAAGCACTGAACTGCTAACCACAAGATAGTTTAAGCCCACCAGCTGTTCCTTGAAAATCCTATAGAGGATTGCTATGAGTTGGAACTGACTCGATGGCACTTTACCATAACAGCAGCAACATCATTAGCAGACTTGTCAAGTAAATTATTACATTTAATCTATACGGGAAAAACTGTTAAACTGAAAAGCATTCTACTCATCAGACACTTAAACATTTATTTATACTGATTTTTCCTAATTAAATTTTAATATTGCTTATTCACTAATCACACAAATTAGAGTATCAAAGTTAGATGCTGTTTCCGAACATTGACTCTTTACAATCCTTCAGATTTTGTTTGTAGTTTATTTAAAGCACATTTTCTTGATCAATATGATCATACATTATAATGTTATGATTCTAAAAGTTTATCAGGGAATATATCCTAAATCACTACATATTTTACTAGCTTATGAGGAAGTTATCTCTTCCATCAGATAACCACTAGATCTTGTGTTCTTTATTAGCTTAGTGTGTGGCTTTAGCTTTGTCATGTCAGTTGAACATTCCCAGGACCCTGGGACCACCTTTGTAATCATTACCACTCATCAGTCTCTTCCCCTTCTTTGGGTGTTGGCATCTATAACCCCTGTAGGAAATTTCTCACTTATACTTTTTATCTATATGGATTGTGATGTCTTTGCCTGGGTTTCCCAGAAATCAAAACATGAGCACATGGCTTATGCATTACCACTTAGTTACGAAGTGCGGGTCCAGGAAGCAGAAGTAGAGGAGAAGCAGGGAAAGAAGAAAAGCCAACATGAGAATATGTTATCAAGCTGGTCACTGCTAAGTGTAATTTGCTATTCTCTGAGAGCTGTAGGGAGTCTTGGTGTGGCACTGCAGGGTAGGCACTGAGTTGCCAACTATATGATAAGTGGTTCAAATCCACCAGTCACTCCTCAGAAACCCTATGTAGGGTCACTATGAGTCAACAGCAATTCTATAGTGCTTAACAACAAGAAGAAGCTATTGGCAAGCACAGTGGCTCTGTAGAATAAACACCGGACTTCAATTACAAGTAGGCAGTTTGAACCCACCATCTGCTCTGTGGGAAAAAGATGAGGCAGGCATTCTGCTCCTGCAAAGAAACCCTATACAGGGTCTCTATGATTCAGAACGAACTTGCTGACCCTTAACAACAACAACAAACCATAAAACAGCTTTCTCAGGAGAGTCTCTTCTGGAAAAGAAAGAGGAAAGAATTTATCCACCAAGCTCCATCTCACTTTGGTCCAAGGTTTGCCTAAGGTCAGGAAACTAGAGTGGTGGAGGCAAAGGTTCTAATTCCGATAGCCTGGCTTCAGAGTCCATGCTTTTCTTTCATTCGATAGGTTCATGCGTGTCGGTCAGTGGTAAGAACTAAAGAGAAACTAGAAGCAAGGATAGAGGGTAGTGTTAATGGGGTTAGGGCAGGACAAGGTTTAGACATTGTAGAGAGATTCATCAGAGAAGACTTCGTTATGGTGATACCTGATAAAGTCCTAAAGGACATAGAGACTTTGCAGGTCACTGCAAGGCTTTTACTCTGAGAAGGGAAGCCATTGGACATTTGGGACAGAGGAATGATGTGCTCTGCCTGAAATAGTAAAAGGGTCATTATGATAAGTGAGTGGAGGGGGCCTAAGGGTAAATAGTAAAAGGGTCTTTATGATAAGAGAGTGGAGGGGGCCTAAGGGTAAAGCAGGAGTAAGCAGTTAGGTGGCATTTGCAATCTCTGGGTGAGTCCGTCTAGTGGATTGGACCTGGATAGTGGGAGTTGAGGTCATGAAAAGTCATTGATATATTTTGAAAGTGGAACCAGGTTTTGCTGATGTATTAAGTTAGAAATTAATAAATGGTAGTAACTAGAAGAAACCCAATAATGGGGAACTAAGTAAGAAATTTTTGGCTAATTCATAGGACAGAGAAGAAATCATAATGAAAAATTTAAATATGTATAAAGTATATATTTAGAATGAAAACAAAATGTGTGGCATGCATCTAAAGCATACTTGAAGGAAATTTGTAACCTAAGATTCTTATATTAAAAAGGAAGAGACATTGACAATTCAGGAAATAAGAATCCCACTAAAAAGTTAGTGAAGCAGCGAAAGAATGAACTCAAAGAACTAGGACAGAAATAGTAAATTATAAAAACAGAAATTGTTTTCTTTCTTTCTTTTTTTTTTTAAAGAAACAACAACAACAACAACAAAGGAAGATATAAACCAGAAAGAATCAACAAAACCAAAAAATTGGTGTTTTGAAAATAAATTGACATACTTGGTCAAAACTGATTAAGAAACAGAGAAAACATAAATAATAATAGGAATTTAAAACAGATATAGATTCTATAGAGATTAAGAAGCTAAAGGGAGCTATTGTAAGTAACTATGGTAATATAATAATTTAAACAAAATGATACAATTCCTGGGAAAAAAGTAATCTAGCAAAACAAAGAAGTCGGAAACCTAATTGGCTTCTCATCATTGAGGCAATAGAATCATTAGTTAACATTTCCCCACAAAGAAAATTCCAAATCCAAATACTTTTTTTGGTGAATTCTGCTAAGCATATAAGAAACGAATATCCTAGAATGCTGGGGAAAAAAAAAAAAAAAAAGGCAGGGATGGGCCCGCAGGGAAGGCAATACTTCAACCTAATTTCAAATCTTGATGGTGGTTATGTGCCTTGGAGTCAGTTCCAAGTCATAGCGACCCCTATAAAGGGTTTCTGAAGCTGTAGATCTTTACAGGAGCAGAAAGCCTCATCTCCCGCTGAACGGCTGGTAGTTTCGAACTGCTGACCTTAAGGTTAGCAGCCCCACTCGTAACCACTATGCTACCAGAACTCCTTCTTGCCATTTTTGTGATAAGCCCTGTAGGAGACAGGTGAGATTTTCGGCTTCCACAACTCTGGTAGCGTAGTGGTTACGAATTGGGCTGTGAACCGCAAGGTCAGCAGTTCGAAACTACCAGCCACTCCGCGGGAGAAAGATGAGGCTTTCTACTCCCGTAAGGATTTACACCCTCGGAAACCCTGTACAGGGTCGCTATGGGTCGGAACCGACTCGATGGCACTTAACAACAACAACAACAACAATGTAAAGCCTTGGAAACCCTATACAGGGTCACTGTGAGTTAGAATCGACTCAACGGCACTTTAACAGCAACAACAATCTCATTTATTAATATAGATACAAAAATCCTAAAGAAAATATCAGAAAACTGAATTCACTAATCTAGTTAAAAGAAAATATATAATTTATATGTATTTATGCAAAGGTATAAGGGTTATTTGTTGTTGTTGTTAAGTGCTGTGGAGTCGGTTCCGACCCATAGTGACCATGTACAGGGTTTCCGAGGGTGTAAATCTTTACGGGAGTAGAAAGCCTCATCTTTCTCCCGCGGAGCAGCTGGTAGTTTCGAACCGCTGACCTTAAGGTTCGCAGAGAATTAAGCACTTAAAAACAAAATCTTACAAACTTGGTATCAGTGAGAAATTACCACTAAATTTGCTATAAATGCCCTACTGTAGACCAGCTAGGAGCGCAGTGGCTCCATACGATAAGCACTGGCCTGTAAACCACAAGGGCTGAGGTTTGAGCCTGCCAGTTGCTCCATAGGAGAAAGACAAGGCTTTCTGCTCCTGCAAGGATTTAAACGTCTAGGAAACCCTATACAGGGTCGCTATGAGTAAGAACCAAACCGACGGAACTTAACTAACAATAGACCAGAGCTCTGGTAGCGTAGTGGTTACAAATAGGGCTGTGAACCTCAAGGTCAGCAGTTCGAAACTACCAGCTGTTCCGTGGGAGAAAGATAAGGCTTTCTGCTCCAGTAAAGATATACAGCCTCGAAAACCCACAGGGTTGCTATGGGTCGGAATCCACTCGACGGCACTTAACAACAACATACCAAACAAACTTAAAAAAACAAAACAAAAACAAAAACAAAAACTAAGCAAGCTGATTCTTATATAATATGAAATAGCAATGAACCAATAACCAGTTCCTGAGGTAGAAGAAGGTACTTGCCCTATCAGATATCAAGACTTACCACATATAAAACCACTGTAATTAAGGCAATATGGTACCATGCAGGAATAGACAAATTTACAAACTGAAGAGAAGGGAAAACACAAAAATAGGCCCACACTTATCTGCAACTGTTACATTTTACAGGACAGTGGTGAATACTGCTAGGAGAGTTATTTATCAAAGTAGAGAAACAAATTGTAACCCTGCTTAAAACCATCACCTTTCATCACTCCTTTCCTCATTTATGCTTTCTTCCCAAGTGTCTCTCTCTCTGTGATGGCACACCGTCCACCTCAGCACTCAAGCTACAAACCTGGGATTCTCATACATACTCTCTGGCCATCCATTCTCTCTTCCATTGCTGTGCTAACTTCATCTAAGTCTTCAGGTCTCAGGTAGGCTCTCCTATGTGGTCCCACCACTCCCCATACTTAACTGTGCTGCTGTTACACTTACACAACTGTAATTGCCTATCTTCTTCTAGGTAGATTTGTGAGGATCCTCTATAACATCCTTGAGGGACAGTATTCCAATTTCCAGCGTCTAGCATAGTACCTGGAACATAGTAAATTATATTCATTCCTGAATGATTACCAACTGACTTTGAGTTCTACAACTAAAACATCTGAAATGCATTTGAGTGCTTTTATTATCTCACTCTGGTGTTTGGTATGTTCCCTGAATATATTTTTCTTTGCCAAATAGGCATAGTTTAAGATAGTAGCATTTTGTTGTTATTGTTATATCATATAGTGGCCCTGTACAGGGTTTCCAAGGAGTGGCTGATGGATTTGAACCACTGACCCTAGGTTTGCAGTCCAGTACTTATCATCCCAGGATTCCAATATTATTTTAGACTATTGTAAAACTATTTTCACATATTCTTTCTTTCACACTGATGAAGGATATTTTCTAAAATGATGCTTCTCTGAAAGATAATTGAAAATTCATTCATGTTGCATCATTAAACAGGTAGTTCCATGTGTTTTTAAAATGATCTTTCCTATTTATTCAAATA
The DNA here is from genome assembly GCF_000296735.1 of Chrysochloris asiatica. Lineage (NCBI taxonomy): Eukaryota > Metazoa > Chordata > Mammalia > Afrosoricida > Chrysochloridae > Chrysochloris > Chrysochloris asiatica. The sequence continues at coordinate 6,155,089 of NW_006408590.1, read as the reverse complement.
AAACATTAATTAGGTATGTATGGACCATCTTAGTGTCCAATATATTTTTGTTGAATGCATGCAAGATCTAAAGGTAAAGAACAATCTGGAAATTACTTTTCTTATTTGTTGCTAAGGCAATACCTTTTATTTCCTATTTATATATTTTTTCTTAGTCTAATCTTTTTTCTTCTTCTTTTTTTCTCATTTCTTTCTGAAGAATTTTGACTGGCCCATAGAAGGACTGCTTGTTCCCAAGAGTCCTCCCATGAAGAAGCCCATCTGTAAGACAGTGGAGCAGTGTGTTCCTGTGAAACTCCGAGTTCTGCAAAATGGAGACAACATTAAAAAGAGGGCTCTTACTATAATTGGTCCAGGCATGTCATCTAGATGGAAAGCCCAGTAAGAACAATTTCTTCCTACCTCTCAATGAGTATACATTCTAGCGTCTACAAATTTTGTCTTCTTGCGTATAAATGTTTTCTGGGAAGCTTTGTGTTTAATTATTGGTTTTTTGTTTTGTTTTTTAAAAAGCATCTTGATATCTGGAGATGAAAATAAATACTAAGATCCATTTGCTTTCTCTATCAGAAACTTAACCTCTGCTCAGTTATGATAAACAAAGAGAAGATACTGACTTGGAAATGAGTAATACTGACACAAAAAAAGTTCTGTGTTCATTTTGTCCATTTTGAGTTAGCATTTCTTTTCTTTGGGCTTTACTACTGTATCCTTAAATAATTGAACTTATATAAATTACTTCTTAAATATAAATTTATAACTACTTATTTATTTTATCATAGACAATGATTAGATTATATTTAATTTTTTGAATAATTGATGAAAAAATGCAGTTCTCAAAAAATATAACTTCATTCAATTTGTACTCTCAGCTTGGGAAAACACTTTAAAATGTTATCAGTGTAGAAAAGCATGAACGTGCATCTTAGGTAACCTTGTAACATTTTAAGATTGGGGATAAAAATCTTTAACATTGGAGAAGAATCACCTGCTATATTTTCATTAAATTTCATGGCAAAAGGAATAATAGATCATTGAAACATTCTGATGCAGAGAATGAGTTAAACACATTGTTTCTCATATTATTAGCAATGATATTACTCTTGACCTTTCTTTTGAGATGGTTAGAATATTTGAGGCTGTGATAATAGTTTAATATTACTTTCTCCACAATGATTAAATATACTTCATACATCGCTGAACAATGAGTAACATTCAGATCGGCTGTCCACTGAACTGCCTGTAAAGATGATAAAGTAAAAAATTAATCTTCAAAGTAAAGTCAAGCCTGAAATTGAAATCTTTGACGCATACATTTCATAATTAGCTTATTCTACTAGATGTAAAATGTGAAGGTAATGCCCTTAAAGTAGTACATGTTGCTTTTTTTTTTTTTTTAATATCCAAAGTTAACAAATAATTTCTGTCCTTTCCTAAACCTGTTTTTTCTATATATTTAATTGTGGATCAAAATTACATGGAGAATTTATTTTATCACACTAGTATTTTTTAATGTATAGTTCAAACAGGTTATCCAAATATAATTTGAGAGAATTGTTCATTTGAACAACTATTTGAGCAGGGTATGTAAATTTCTCCACTGTCTATTATACTGTGGTCATTGGACCACATGTCCTGGTTAACCAAATATTCAGGTATTAGAGAGCCATTTTGTTCATGATATGAATTAATTATTCTCCAATAATTGAAATATATTGGCATTCACTTAATACTAAAACACCATTTACTAGTCTAATTCTTCATGGCGATTCAGAAAACATTCTACAGGATCATCAATAGCAGTTTTTTCCAGAGCTATTTGTAAGTACAGATTCCAAGAAGGTTTCAATGGAGTAAGTTTCCACTAATATTTCAGGGCAGCTGTGCTGTGCAGTTCCAGAGGGGACCTTGTACATTTTCACTGGAGCTGATGAGTGACCTCCCAAAGTTGTATAAGGTGGAGGCCCTGCTATGTTACTTGTATTGTACCCAAGTTAAATGTCTTATCTTTCAAAATAAATAAATTCTCATGACAGATAGAGATACATTACTCACATTAATCTGAAATTTATAAAAAGAAAGGGAATGGGGCTGCTGGGTGACTTGACAAACAAAATCAGGCCAGAATGAACAAATATAGATCCATTTTAACCAAGTCCTACTCTAATAGCGTGCCATTCTTTAGTTATTTAATAATTCACTCAAGGAAGTTTTGATTTTTGTTGTTTGTGGTGGTTTTTCCACCTACAAAGTTAGAGGAGGGTATAAAAAGCATTTGTTCCTGCCTTAGGAGTTCCTTCATCACTCTGAGTGATCGTATCATTGGGCGGTGCTGCTCTTTCACGTGGGGCAGCTGTTAAGTTGGAATCAACTAGACAACAACTAAAAAAAGAAGTTTTGATAATGGCTGCCAGATCCTTATAAATTACGACCACCAAAATTTTTCTGTGTCACAGGAGAATATAATGTTTCAGAAACCTAAGTTCATAGAGGAAAATTTTTATGATACTTTAAGGAATTGTAACAGGGAAGTATTGAATGAAGCTATTCAAGCATGAACTTCTGATTCTATACAATTTCAATGAAGGGCCTTCAAAAATTCATGGGATATGGAATTAAAGGATAACGGAATTTTTCCACAAACTTTCTGAAGCTTTCTCATATGTATGTCGTATAACCCGTGGACTTATTCAAGCTCCTTGATAGAGACTTTAAGTCTCTGTATGGATTGTCCCTGCATATTTCTTGAGCTCTCTTATTAGCACTCTTCCTATTTCCCACTCCATCCCAACTTCCTCCCCATCGCAACACCTCTGATCTACATTTTCCGAATGTGTTTGGACTTCATATCTAGATGTTGACCCTGAACTTGACTCCCTCCCAGTACCTGAGTTAGCTGTAGTTACCATATACTTCATTGCTTCTATTGCCATGGCTTTCCACCAGCATAGTAGGTACCACTCTGTTTGTGATTACTACTTACATCTCCATTCATGAGATACAGAACAGAGATGATGCATTCAGTATAATTATTATTCATTCAGATGTGTACTGTCCACTATGGTATGGTCATGGAACAGTGTGTCCTAGCTAATCCAATAGTAAAGCATTAGAAAATCACTTTACTTGCACACATTGAAGATCCAAAATTGGTCTAAATCAGTCTTATGGAATGAATTAATTAATGAATAAATGGATAAATATATATAATCACCATTTCTAAAAAAGGAATCAAGAACTGTATGTTATAATTATTTTGTTCATTTAATAATATATAGATTATAAAAATGAACAGAGTAGCTTTCTAACTTCAAAATATGAATGGATGTATATTCCAGGGAAGCATTCTTTTTCTATGACTATCATTTATTTTTAAGATGAAAAATGGATTGATAATAGAAAAATATATTAACAAAATATAATTGATCAAATGAATATAATGTCTACATGATCTTCAAAGTTGACAAATTCATATCTTATAAAATTTACTTATAGGGTAAATGTTTACAAAGTTTAATATTTAAATGTGATACTTTTTGAAACTTTTGTTTTAGAAAGGCAAATTATTTAAGGGAAAACCATGATAAAATAGGACCTCATGGTTTGCATATATTTAAACAAGTTGAAAAAGGTAATTGACAATGTATATACTTCAGATATATTGTCAGGAGGGACCAGTCTGCTAAGAAGGATATCATGTTTGGTAAGGTGGAGGGTCAGAGAAAAAGAGGAAGACCTCCCACCCGCAAGATAGATTGGCAAAGTGGCAGCATCAATGGGCTCAAGCGTGGCCACAATAGTGAGGTTGGCCCAGGATCAGGCAGTGTTTCATTCTGCTGTGCATAAGGTTGCTATGAGTCAGTACTGACTTGATGGTACATAACAACAACAGATGTATCAATCAAATTTTGTATCATTTGTTTCAGAAATGTAGACATTGAAAGGAGAGAGAATGTGAAAGCTCATGTCACTAAACATTCAGAAACAGAAATGAACCAGACTGAATTTCTTCAATTTTTGGAGAGGTAAATAATTAATAATCTAAAGACGAAGGTATTTTCTATTCAAATGCCTGGATCATTAGGTATTCAGCATAATGGAAAATGCACATGTCTCTACAGAAGAAAACAGTGGTTAAATACTGATTCTGCAGTTTTTAATATGTGAATTATCTTAACTATCTGACAGTTTATGATACCAGTGTTAATTAATATAAAAATAATTTTTCAAATTTCAAGGTCTGGCAAATCCCCATAGCTTTCTGAGCTACCAAGGTATTTTCATTCTCTATGCATTTCACAATTTCATATCTTTCATCAGGTTATATTTTCCTAGACTGAGGGTAGGGAAGTTGCCTTTTTATATTTTTTATGTACCTGGTATGGGGATGTAGGATAAGCACTGAACTGCAAGGTTGGCATTTCATACTCACCACAAACCTTATACAGGGTTGCTATGAGTCAGAAAAGACTCAGTAGCACTTAAGAACAATAACAACCCAATTTTTTAAATATCATCAAACTCTATCATACTTTAGGGGACCCTGGTAGCATAGAGGGTTGGTTATGCAGGGGGCTGCTAACCACAAAGTCAGCAGTTAGAATCTACCCACTGCTCAGCAAGAGAAAGATGAGGCTTTCTGCTCCCGTAAAGATTTACAGCCTCAGAGACCCTGTGCTAGTTCGCTATGAGAGGGAACCAACTCTATGGCATACAACAAGCACCAACACAATATCGTATTTAAAGTGGATTATAATTTTTTCTTTGATCACTCTTTTCTAACACAAATGGATTTCCAGACAATTCTATAACTCCTCAAAGGTAGAACACTTGATACGGATTTTATTTGTCAAAAATGGCACAACAGTTTTATAGAATTTAATGAACATTATGTGCAAAAATGCATTTAAAAATAATAGATGTAAAGCTTTGTTTTGTTGGTGCCTACCTGTGATATTAGAGGAGCTCTGGTAGCGTAGTGGTTATGAATCGGGCTGCGAACCTTAAGGTCAGCGGTTCGAAACTACCAGCCGCTCCGCGGGAGAAAGATGAGGCTTTCTACTCCCGTAAAGATTTACACCCTCGGAAACCCTGTACAGGGTTGCTATGGGTCGGAACCGACTCGATGGCACTTAACAACAACAACAACAAAAGCAACCATTGGAGTAGGAGGCAAGGACCTGAGTTTTAAGGCCAGGTTTACCATGAACAAGCTGGGAGGCAAAACCCTTCCTAAGGCTCTTTCCTCATCTGTTACACAGGAGGTTTGGAAAAAGAGGTAAGAGGACATAATATGATTATTATCAATGGGCATCTGTTGTGTTCATATTATGGGCATAGACTGATGTTGAATATTCTACAGAAGACTTAAAAGCAGAACAAAACAATGCAAGGCAAGGCATTCTTTGCTCTTAAGAAACTCCCAATTTTTTTGTGGCAGAGAATTTGCTTAATGAAACAATTAGAAAACCAAACAGGGTAATATTTAACTGAATAGACATTAAAATGATCAAGTGACAAAGGTATATGACATGTTGTGTGGTAAACCAGGAAGGAGAGACCCTTGTGAGGGGCAGCTCAGTGAAGACCACATGGAGAGAGTGAGGCTTCAAATGGGCTTTGATGAAGAGAAGAGAAATGAATACAGAAGATAAGGAAGGAAGGAGGGAGTGGGGGAAGAGAAGAAGAAAGAAGAGGAAGGAAGGAGTGAAAGGAGAAGGGAAGCACACACTCAGAGCTTCACTGAACCATACCACTCTTTGGAAATAACTGGAACTCATTTTGTTAACTTAGGGGCTGAGCTAAAGGAAAAATAGGTGGGACTCCAGAGAAGGCCATCCGAGTGGGTGTTTGCAGAAGGAGGTCTCTGTTATTGCAGAGTTCTGGTCTGGCACTGTAGTATAAGCATGGGACTGTTAACCACAAGGTCAGCAGTTCAAACCCACCAGCCACTCCTTGGAAACCCTATAAAGGAACTGACTCATAGCTTGTAACAATAATAGCATGTGGATCTGGGAGACACAGCTTTCTTACCTCTCCTTCCTTTTTCTCTCAGGGACCTCAGGAGTGGTGTTCCAGACACCAGCTCCAGCTGGTGTTTCTCTGCTCCATCCTTGAGAAAGCAGTTAGAAATATGACTCTGCTTGCCTTGGACTCCATAATCATGTTAATTTCTGGGGGAACTCATTTCTAGAACTTTACCTTCAGTTTCGGGGAACTGAGAGTTCAAGCAGCACCGCATGCCTCAGTCTCCTCACTTTTTATTCTATGATGATGCCCTATGAGGAACAGTAAACAGCCTAGAGAGATTTAGGCTCCAATTTCAGTCCTCACGATCGGTGGTTCAAGCTCACCAGCTGCTCCTTGGAAACCCTATACAGGGTCACTATGGGTTGGAATTGACTCCACGGCACTTAACAACAAGAACAACACTTAGTAGCTGCGGAGTCCTGGTGTGGCGCTGTGGGTTAATGCGCTGGACTGCGAAGTTGGTTTGAACTGCAAGGTCTGTAGTTCAAGCTCACCAGTTCCTCCTCAGAAACGCTATACAGGGTCTCTGTGAGACGGCACTTAGCAACAACAAATTTACCAGCTGGGGTCTTGGTGTTGATAAAAAATGGACTACTAACCACAAGGTCAACAGTTCAAACCCACCAGCTGCTTCTTGGAAACTGATCACTATGAATTGGAACTAACTCCATGGCATTTAACAACACTTACTAGCTGTGGCATTGTGGGTTAATGCTCCAGCCTGCAAAGCCATTTGAACTACAAGTTCGGTGGTTCAAGTTCACCAGTTGCTCCTTGGAAAGGGTTGCTATGGGTTGGAACTGACTCAACGGCACTTAACAACAACAAGTAGCTACACAGCCTAGGGCAAGAAACTCAATATCCAGGTTCAGTTTCCTCATCAATAAAATGGGCCTCTCAGAAATGGTGTGAGAATTAACTGAGAGAGTAGAACTGGGATGCTTATAGCCCTTGGTCCACTATAATAAAGTGGTGCTCACATTTTATGGGCCAGGTACTTATAGGTCTTCATGTACTTAAACCACATATTATTCCTGTGAGACAAATATTACTATATTGTTCACTGATGGAGCAAATGAATTTCACAGAAGTTAAGTAACTTCTCCAAGATAACTCAGCCAGTATGTGAAAGGGCTAAACTTGGAATCCTGGTAATCTGACTCTGGGGTCCTAGTGTAGCGCTGTAGGATAAGCACTGGGCCACAAGTCAGTTTGAACTGCAAGGTTGGTGGTTCAAACTCACCAGTTTCCTTGGAAACCCTATACTGGGTTGCTATGAGTTGGAATCAACTTGTAGGCACTTAGCAATGACAACAAGTCAGACTCTGGAGCCCACACGCAGTATTAGGTGCTTAAGAGCAAATTCCTTTCTTCTCATCTTGTTCTCTGTTTATTGTGACTGGCATGTGAGCAAGCTAGAGGAATTAAATACAGCTGAAACAGCTCACCCCAATCCTTTCCAACCCACCTAAATGTGCCAATCAAATTTAGTACTCTGAAAAACAAGGCTTGCAAAAAATGGAGGAAGAAAGACTTGCCAACCACTCATTCCTTCTTTCCTCCCACTTATCACCTAAAGTAAGATACTCTCATGGTCCAAACATTCTCCTCATCAAAATGTGAGTGGGAACAGATGTTATAAGTAGCTTGGCCCTACAAAGAGATCATCTGGGGAAACTTCTTAGGCATCATGGAAACAGCACCAGATGTAGCTTGTGGCATCAATCCTCTCACGGATCCCCTCAGCCCTACCCCACTTGGTCTGGTCCTAACTTGTAGTCCACGAGTCTGCAGAATTGGCACATGAAAGGCAGGGACTTTGTTCCCATTGGTTTAATTCCTTCTGAGACTCTTTCAGAGAAATGGAAGGCCTAATGATTGCCTCGGTTGCTTTATCCTATTAAAGGAATAAAGTTTTAAAATATTTTTCATACCACAGAGTCTTGCTGATAAGTATAAAGTCACCTCCAAGTGGAATCCTAGTGTCACATGATAGGGTAAGAACTGGGCTTTTAACTGCAAGGTCCACAGTTCAAACCCACCAGTTACCCCTGGGAAACCCTACTCAGGGTTACTATGAGTCTAACTGACTCAGCGGTACTTAGCAACAATAATTCATGATCATAAATAGCATTAAATTGCTAACTGCAAGGTTGGTGGCTCAAACCCACCAACTGCTCCTTGGAAACCCTATATAGGGCAGCTATGAGTTGTAAGCAACTCAACAACACTTAACAACAACAGTATAAAATGTATTCAATAAGAATCACTTACTCTCCTTTTCCAAAGACAGGATCTTTACAACAGTGTTCTGATTGAAAATGTCCCATCTCTCTCCTTTGTCTCTTTCCCATTCCTCACAGTTTTACCTCTATTTTAAACTGGCTCTAGACATCCTAGTCTTCTGTACTTCCAGTTCATCTTCCACTCCTCTGACAGAGCTACCTTCCTAAAAGACAGATCTAATAAAACCTTTGCTCATATCTTCAGTGGCTTCCTGATATTTATAGAGGAGAAACCAAGTTCATTAGCCTGGAAGCTTAAGTGCTTTCAAATTGGTACCTAAGTTCTTTTCCAGCTTCATCTTTCCCCTCCTTCTATCACTTAATTTCAGCAAACAAAATTCTTCCTCTGGGTCCTGCCATTGCTCAGTGAACTCCTACTCATCCTTCAAAGTCCAATCTAAAAGATTCCTCCTTAGATAGTCTCCCTTGAAGGAATTTATTGCTCTTTCCTCTATATTCTTGCAGACACTGGCCAGATTCCTATGACAACATGCAGACAGACTGCTGACCTGTCAGTCCCCCTTTCTGGACTGAGAGCTCCTCAGGAAACAGGGAAGCTGTATCTTTATCTTGGAATTCCTAAAGTTCTGTGCTAAGCATGTTTCCATTTAACCCTAATTCTCATAACAGCCCTGGAAAGAAAGACATTTACAATTGTTGTTGTTGTTAAGTGCTGTCAAATTGGTCCTGACCCATAGCCACCGTGTGTAACGTTTCCGAGGAGCAGCTGGTGAGCTTGAACTGCCGACCTTGTGGTTCAAACAGACTTTTCAGTCCAGCGCATTAATCCATAGTGCCACACCAGGACATTTACAGTAATAGAGATTAAAAAAAATTGTTCACGCTCACAACTTGGATAGGGGAAAGAGACACACAGGGTCTGATGGCCATCAGAGCCCGACTCTTGGCTGTCTCCTAATCCTGCAGAGGGACTGGTCATTAGAGATTCAAGTCATTAATAACTTTTATTTTTTCTCTTCTCTTCTCTAAGGAGCTCTGGTAGTGCAGTGGTTACGAATCAGGCTGCAAACCGCAAGGTCAGCAGTTTGAGACTACCAGCTGTTCCGCAGGAGAAAGATGAGGCTTTCTGATCCCGTAAAGATTTACAGCCTCTGAAACCCTGTTCAGGGTCACTATGGGTTGGAAGTGACTCGACGGCATTTAACAACAACAACTGGAAGCTTATTCAATGCAAAGTCAATTTCTGTGTGTGTCTATGTGTTTGTCTTTTTACAGGTGCACTGAAATTTTAAAATTACCTTCTGCAGCTCGGAGACTGTTCAGTGAAAAGGGAAAGGAAATCTTTGACTTAAAAGACCTGCAAAGAGATGAACTGGTAAAGATGTGAATTTCTGGTATATGTCTTTAGCCCATTGGGGAAACTTTCAGACCATATCTTTGACAACTTTTTAGCTTTGCATGCGTTCTCCTTTCTGTCAGGGACTCAAATGGCATGAATACTAAATTTTGGTTTTTCTTCTAGGTCCACAGAACCTCAGAACCTGAGCCTCTATTCTTTTTTTTTTTTTTTTTAAGATTACTATTTACTGTTTGTCAAGATGGTAATTTCTGTTGTCCTTTCAATTCACTAATTCTTTCCTCTGCCTTCTCAACTCTGCTTTTCATTTCATACATTGAGATTGTTCCTTGATTTTTTATTTCAGGTATTGAAATAGTCTTAAATTTCCATTTGATTCTTCTTTATGTCCTCTATTGCTTTGCTGAGATTTTCTAGTCTTCCATTATTTGAAGTTTGATTTTTAATTGCTATTGAAGCATTTTTTAAAAAAATGTCTACTTTAAAATCCTCAGAGTATTCTGACACTGCTCATTATTAGTCATCTCATTGATAACTCATTCAAGATGGATTTTCTATTGAATGCTAAATCTTGATGTGGCGCTGTGGGTTTATGCACTGGACTGCAAAGTCAGTGGTTCAAGCTCACTAGCCGCTCCTTGGAAACCCTATACAGGGTTGCTGTGGGTTGGAACTCACTCAATGGCACTTAGTAATAACAACAAGATGTTATTAAATCTTCAGTTTTGGCACCACTCTGGCAGGAGAATGGGTGGTGTGTGTGTCGCTTTGTTACTGCCAAAATTGGGGTGGCGGTTCTGGTTTCCCATTTGGTCTCTATTGATAATAGGGTAGAGGAGTACCTTGTTGCTATTGGTCAAGGATGGTGCAGCGCTCTGTGGGCTAATGCGTCAGACTGCAAAGTCATTTGAACTGCAAGGTCTGTGGTTCAAGCTCATCAGCTGCTCCTTGGAAACCCTATAGAGGGTCACTATGGGTCAGAATCGACTCAACGGCACTTCACAACAACAATATTGGTCAAAGATGGGGGTTCTGGCTGCACACTAGGCTTCTGCTGACACCACCTTGCCTGGGAGGGGCAGTTGTGCCTTATTATGTTGTTCATATGTCATTTATTGGCACTGGTACAGGGGTGACCTCATTACTGCTGGGTAGTGGTGAAGATCCTGAGTTTCCTCATACCACCCAGGCAGGGAGCAGAAGGGATGTCTCATTACCAATGGGTAAGGGTGGAAGGCATTCCTCCCATGAGTGGATGGGGGTAAGGTGCAGTGTACTCATTACCATGTAGTGGCAATGAAAGTCTTCGCTTCCAACTCAGCTTTCTCTGACACCAACCTGGGTGTGGGGGTGAGGCAATAGAGAATAGGAGCTTCGTTATGGCCTGGTAAAGGTTATAGTCCATGCTCCCTATTTGGCCTTTGTTGGTAGGCATGGAAGAGGGAGAGTGTTTTCTGTGGTGTTTGGATGTAGTAAAATGGCTATTGTCTAAATATTTTCTTTCTTTCTAGGCTTCCCTAGAAAGGGCAGGGGCTTTTGTTGTTGTTGATGTCTGTTCTCACTGGTGTGTCCAAGTTGCCAACTTCACCAACAGTGTGGTATCTATAAGTCAAAAAGAAAACCCAGAGAATCTACCACCATATCTCCCTTGGGGCCCAAGGTCCCTAGCTGCTCTGCGGCACCTCTCTACCCTTCAGAGTATTTAGTAATAGAATAAGGAGTATTTCTTCATCTTTCAGAAGAGAAAGTCTTTTTCTTAATGTTGTTGTTGTTGTTAAGTGCCGTCAAGTCAGTTCTGACTCACAGTGACTCTGTATAAGACTTCCGAGGAATGGGTGGTGAGCTTGAACTACCAACCTTGCAGTTCAAATGACTTTGCAGTCCAGAACAATAATAACCCACAGCACTACACCAGGACTCCTAATGGAGGCATATACATAATACATAATGTTTTGTATTCTGTGTTATTACTTAATAAGTCATAAACATCTTTTCATATCATTTCATGTTCATTTATTTTAAATAACCACACTGTATACTTTTTTATATGTTTGCAGTTTGTCTTATTCAGTATTCACTCATTATTGCATCTTTGGATTAGTTCTACAATTTTTAAAATTATACACAGTGGTACTATGAACACACTTGTTCAAAAATGTTTCCTAGATCCCTAGCAATTACCTTATGCTAAACTTCTAAATGTAGAATTGCTATATCATAGAACAGACAGACAGTTCCTGAGTTACAAACAAGATCCATTCCTATGTGTCTTTAAGAAGAACTGTCACTAAGGCACAACAGAAGCTTAAAGTTCTTATTTAACATGTTTTAGTGCAAGAAAAGTCTGAAAGCTTTTTCAATAATTTAAAAGCTACACATACAGCAAGTGAAGGTGACCGTGATGAAGAATTTGTTGCAAGGAGGGGTTGGTTCCATTGTTTCAAAGTGAGGGCAAATGTATTATAACATTAAAGGGCAAGTAGGAGTTGTGCATAAGTCAGACATTCATAACCGAAACACTGCCTGTACATAATTGTCCTGATTCCTTTTGCATAGATTTGTTTCATGTGTTAGCCTTAAGGGAGGACTAATGGCACAACATCAAAATACAATTCAATAAACGCACTTGTACAAATTCAATTCTACCTGGAGAACAAACAAGATGGCGGATCGGGTGTACCTGTGGTAAAGAGCTCCGCCAACAACAACACGGAATACCCGACCAAGCAGGCTCAGGGGCTTGTTCCAGAACTCTGAACCACATATAAAGGAATACTTAGAAGGTTGGAAGGCTCACAGCTGGCAGAATTTGTGGCAGAAGCAAGAACTCTATTGCTTTCTAGTCTGGAATGCTCGGCTGCTCCAGGAGCCGCCATCTTGGGTGAGACCACGTGGGGGAAGGATCAGAACAGCCACAGGCGCCGGGCAGAACCGCAGAGATAAAGGTGTGGACATTCTTTTCTTTTGGTATCTGTTCATTGGTCCCTTGCTGTCTGCACACTTCCATTCTGGTAACTATAGGGGTGCTTGAGCTAGTGGGCACCCCAGCCCCACCCTTGGAGGGTTCTACTATGCATGCACACAGATCTCCTTGAAATTTAAAGAGGCAGTTTCCAATTAAAACCAAACGGACACAGCTGGCCCTGAACTGTTTTCAACTAGGAAAAAAGTCCTGAACAGGGATTGTGGAGTGGGACAAGCAGACAAAAGAGGATATAAGCCAAAAATTAAATCCTAAGTTACGTCAAAACGACCAACAGTGGTATCTTGAAACTTCTCAGGAAGAAGAGTGAAAAGGGAAGCCCATTTCCTGATCACATCTACCTGGAGGCATTCAGA
>NW_006408590.1:6133568-6139261 GCF_000296735.1 Chrysochloris asiatica | reverse complement strand
TATTTTTTATGCTATTTTTTTTTTTTTTTTTTTTTTTCTTTAAAAAAAAAAAAAAAAGTTTAATTTTAAGACACCATTTTACTCCTCCGTTTTGCCTTTTTGCTCTTCAGACTGTATTATCTTTTCAGTCCATTTCCCCACGAACTTTTTGAAGCCCCCTCATCTTTAATAGATCCCTGGTGGCACAATGGTTAAGCATTCAGCTGCTAACTGAAAAGTCTGTGTTTCAAACCCACCAGCTGTTCTGCAGGAGAAAGATGTGGCCGTCTGCTTCCATCAAAATTACAGCTTTGGAAGACCTATGGGGCAGGTCTACTCTGCCTCTAGGGCCACTGTGTGTCACAATCGACTTGACAGCAATGAGTTTATATAGTTAACAGGATTGTGTTGTATTTTCTACTATAATATGGCTGAGCAAAGAAAACGTACTTTATTTTGTCTATAATAAACATAGACTGTTTTTTGTGAGCATTATGCTTCTCATCTAGGACAAAGTCTCTAATCAAGTCTAAAATTTGTCCAATCCATACATTGAAATGCTCCCTGTTTCTAGACTCTCATTGTAGTTCTTCTGTAGGAAGGCATGGTGGAAGGAAAGACGTTGGCTTTTTGGGACAGGAAATGCTTTGCATGGTGATGCTTCCTGTTTGATTTGACCTCTTTTCTGTTTCTTCTGTCCTCCTGAGGCTTGACTGAATGCCATCCCTGCAAGCCCTTTCTAAAGGTCCAGCTCACCCCTGCTCATAATCACTTCTAGAATGTTCCCTAGCAAATCCTGGGTACCAGATCATGCTCCGTAGCGTGGGTCTTGTGGCTGTTCCACATGGCAAGGGCTTTTTGAAAGTGTCTTGAACATTAATCAGTGCCTGCAATGTTTCCTTGGCCTTGCTAAAGTGCCCGAAGGGAAGCCTGTAGTGGAAAGTCAGGAAAGCACGTGCTGGTTCCTGCCTTTCTCAGTTGTCTGCCCCAGATTCCCTCAGGTCCCCAAATGGTGGATTTTCTCCAAGTTAATTCTGAAGTTAAAACCTTTGATATGCTAAAAGGAAGCTAAAGGCATTTGGAAATATCTTACACATAACAGAATCCGTATGTACAGGGCTGCTGTCTTATGGCAATATCCTGAGTTTGAATGTCAAAAATGATCTTTGTACTCTTGCATTCCTTTTGTAACATTTCTCATCTCCTGCTGGTCCTCCTCGTTCCCTTACGCTATGGCTGTCTCAGAACAAAGGTCAGGGATGCAGAAAAGGAATAGAGAAAAACTCATTAATGTAATTTAATACATTACCCGATTGCATATCTTGAACACTGTATAATAAACTCAGCATGTGTCCTTATAGGCACTGGGGAATTTCACTAATGAGTATGTGATGCCAGACAGGGACAGATTACCCAATAAGCAAGGTAAGTGCAGGCTTACTTATGCTTACTTACTACTCAGTGGTGAAAAAATTCACAGGTTTCATTATAACGTGTGAAACTGTTCACTACTGATTAGTAAGTAAGTACAAGTAAACCTATTATTTTCCTTGTTTATTGAATAATCCAAGGGATTCTGCTAACACAGTGGTTACAACTCAGGTTGCTAACCTCAAGGTGGTCAGCAGTTCCAAACTTCCAGCCATTTCGTGGGAGGAAGATGAGGCTTTCTGCTCCGGTATTTACAACCTTGGAAACCCCTATGCAGACTTGCTATGAGTCAAAACTGACTCCAAGACAAGAAAAAGAAAATTTCTGTTGAGTTATTTTCAACTCAAAACAACCTACTAACATTTAAATAAATAATGTGGTTTGTTTGAATAATTTTATAGACTAAGACCTATTTTTTTTTTAGTACTCTTGCCTAAGAATAGCTTGCAAGGAAAGAATCTACAAGAATTAAATTAGAGAAATACAACTTATTATTAGCTTTAAAAGCAACTATCAATTACTCTTACAATCCTTTCTCTTAGACCCAACAGCTACAAACTTTGTTTTGCATTTTTATTTTAGTGTGTATGTTCATATTCCTACTGTTCTGTACTCATAAATAATATGTAGCTGCAATTTATGCACTTCTGCTCAGTTCTTGTTTTAGAAGTCCAAAGTGACATTGTATCTGGAGCCAAGCTTGCTGTGCATAAACCTGTAACAAATTTTGGAGACAAGAAGCAAATTATGGACCCAGAGGAAAAGCAAATGCAAAAAAATGCTTCAACAAGGGAAAATGCTTCGGGTGAAATTCTGTAAGTAATCAGTGTGGCCAGAAAAGCTACAGAATTGCTATTTAAACTCAGCTCATTAGCCTTGTAACAGCCCAGAGCCCATGCAGGGAAAGCAAGGCAAGTTTGTGAAACTAATGTCAGGTGAAGAGCTAGAATTTAATTAGTTTTCTGGCAAAAGGATAGACGTGGAACTTCAATATTCTACTTTCAGCAGTTTAGTTTTAATGGCATTATTTTTAAAAGACAACAAGCTTAGAATTTTAGACAGTGACTCGAAGAATTATGTTTTGTTCTATAAATGTTGATTTTAGGAGAAAATTAAACTTCTTCCCTTTGTAGGTTCAAGTTAAATGTATGTTACTATGAATGCATTATCAGTCTTTCAGATGAGCCATTGTAACAGCTTCCAGATAGATTTCTGTAGCTCCATAATCTCTTGCCATTCTATCTGTGGACTGTTCTCTTTCTAAAACACAATCCTTTCCATAGAATTCTCCAATGACAACCTATGCCCAAAGATTACATAGTTCTGGAATATAAAGCCTTTCTTACCCTGGTCCAGGTCTAACCTTGACCCTTGTTGACACTCCCTTCATACTGTGTCTTCCAGCCACAAAAACTCCAAGATCTAGCGCAGCATCTTAAAGGTGTCCCTCAAATGGCACACTCGATTCCCACCCCTGAAAAGGGCCCCGGGGCACAGTGGTTCAGCACTGGGCTACACACTGAAAGGTTGGTGGTTTGAAAACACCAGCTGATCTATGGGAGAAGAATGTGACAATAGGCTTCCCTGTGGATTACAGCTTTGGAAACACTGTGAGGCAGCTCTGCTCTGCTCTGCCCTGCAGGTCCCTATAGTCAGATTCTACTCAAGGCAAGGCTTTGATTTGTTGTTTTTGGCAGGCAGCTGGGCTGCTTACTCAGTTCGCTTCACTTAGCCATACTCACCTGTAGAATGATCCTTCATCCCTGAAATCAGCCTGGGCAAAGGCTATATGTAGGTAGCAACGCACTTACCAGTCTCTCCGTCCCAGTCCCCCCTCCAAACTAAGAACTCCTTGAGGGCAAGGACTCTGTCACACCTCCCCCATTTATGGAATAAATGAATGAACAATTAGATGAGATTTCTCAGTAGTAAAACCAAAAATAGTTAGGCAATTAATTCACAGTGCAATAATTGTGAAAATTAACATGTATATTCTTAATAGGGAATATTTTTAAAAGACTGTTTTTATGCAAAACATAAGAATATCAACACTTATTTTAGGAGACATTTTCCTTTCTTTGACGGGAGAGTCATCGGGTCTACATTTGACACTCAAAAAGGTACCAGAAGCTATTTTTCAGGGCGAGTATAAGATTTGAGCCATCTGGCATCTTCTTTAATGGTTAGGGAATTTACTTCAAGCTTTCCTAACATGCCTTCAATAAATTGTTTTATCTTCCATTTCTCTTTTACCTAGCCTCTTCATTATTAAAGGGCAAGTGAGGGGGCCAGGGACAAAAACAGAAATGAAGAAAGAAATGCCACTGAAAGCAAAGAGCTACATGGTTCTGGTTGATAGATTTCCTCAAAGTCTAGGGGTAGGAGTTTATGTGATTGAGTTCACTCTCAACACAATGCAGACATTTCCTGCATTTCACCAGGCAGGCTCTTTCTGAGTGAGATTCTTTCTGATTACTCCCAATGGCAGGGAGCTCACTATTTTATAAGGTAGTTCATTCTGATTTTTAAATTATTAACTATTTAGCTTATCTTCATCCTACCACTTCATCTGTTTCTCTGTACTACTCCTTCTTCCTCTTCTCTTGAAAGTTCTTAAAAATAGTCAAAGACCACCATCATCTGTCTTCTGTGTTATCTCTTCTACAGGCTAAACCTCACCGGTTCTTTGAACCACTTCTGATAACACGCTCCTAATTTATCTTACATTGGAATAGTCTCTGTAAGATTTCCTCAGACTTTCTTTGATATGAAGTGATGGCTTTGTTTGGAGCTTTCATGTATTTAAAAAATGGGGTGATTTAAGGAGGGACAGCCATAAGACAGGAGTTCTAGTGCAGCACTGTAGGATAAGCACTGGACTGCTAACTGCAAGGGTGGCAGTTCAAACCTACCATTTGCTTCTCAGAAACCCTAGGCAGGATCACTATAAGGTGGAACCGACTCTATGACACTTAACAGCAACAACAAATCCATAAATCAAGAGGCTGGCTACAACATGAAATCAAAGGAGCTCTTTTGATCACTGGGCTCTATGTAAAGATGATTGGTAAGAAATGGTAAGAAGCAAATTGGGGAACAACAACAACAACAACAACAACCCTCTGGAACACAGCTCTCTGCACTGAGACCTTTTGGAAGCAATGGTTTTGGGGGAAGAGAGCTCCAGGGGAGCATTCTCATTTCTTGGCTAAATTACCGGAGCAGGTCCTGTCTACCGTGTGAATCTCTTACTACCCTCCTCACTCACTAGCTACTCTTCGCGACCATCTTTCTGTTCCTCAAATGGACCAAACCTCTTCTTACTTTAGGACCTTTCCATGTGTTCTCCACTCTTCTAGGACATTCTCTTCTCATTTCTTTATAGTGTCCATGCCTCACTTCAAATATCCCCTCTCAGAGCTTTCTCTGGTTGTACTACCAAAGTATGTCCACCCTCAGTCCGTTTGTATCATGCTGTTGTTGTTGTTACGTGCCATCATGTGGGTTCCGATTCTTAGCAAACCTGTATAGGGTTCCCGAGAAGCTGCTGGTGAGCTTGAACTGCCGACCTTGTGATTCAAACTGACTTTGCAGTCCAGTGCATTAACCCACAGCGCCACACCAGGAGTCCTGCAATTTATTTTTAATTTTTTTTTGTAAAGAGCTTTGTCCCTGTGGTGGTGGTTTCATGCCGTGGAGTCGGTTCCGACTCATAGCCACCCATTATACGGTTTCTGAGGCTGTAAATCTTTACGAGAGCAAAAGTCCTCATCTTTCTCCCGTGGAACTACTGGTAGTTTCCAACTGCTGGTTGTGAGATTAGCAGCCCGATTCGTAACCACTGCGCTACCACCAGAGCCTCTTAGTCCAATAGATAGATAAATTCCAAGTAAGAAAAGTAGACATTTGGATTATGGAGAAGAATCTCGTTTGCATCTTTTGAACTCTTCTAAAACTAACCTCACTTTTTACACCCCCTCCATTTTTGTCCTAAGAAATGGGGTTGACCGAAAAGCTATGTTTCTGATTTTGAACACAAGATGGCACTGTTGCTTTTTTAACACTTGAGATTTTGGCTTGAGAAGCCGCTGGTGTTGCAGTTCTGAATGAGGCGGTTGTTGCCCACGGGTTTCAACAGCTGCCTGTTAATACTTTTGTTAACATTTGAAAAGTGTGCGGTCAGCTTTGCCAACTCAGGGAATTTTCCCTGAAGATTTTGGTAATTTGATATTGCTTGTAATTACATAAAATTATCACAAGCATTGTAGTGATCACAGTGCCCC
>NW_006408590.1:6126198-6133468 GCF_000296735.1 Chrysochloris asiatica | reverse complement strand
CCCCCCCCCAGAGAGCTTTATTTACACCTCTGCACATTCAGAGTGCTGCAATATACTTATCTTGCCTTTAGTCAAGACAACAGATTAGGTCATGACTGCCACGGAAGGCTTGTGCTCCTGCTGCATGCCTTACAGTTCTGATCACAGTGACCCTGCATAGGAGTTCTGGTGGGGCGCTGTGGGTTATGTGCTGCACTGCAACGTCAGTTTGAATCCCAAGTGCGTGGTTCACCAATTGCTCCTTGGAAACCCTGTACAGGGTCACTATGAATCAGAACAACAAATAGGGTTGCCAGGGGTGTAAATCTTTGGGAGCAGAAAACCTCAACTTTTTCTTGCTGAGTAGCCATTTGAATGGCTGACCTACTGTGCTACCGTGGTTCTTTCCACTGAAGGGAAATGTACCCCCAAACAGTGGCCAGGAGCTTGTGATGTTTGTAGTCTATATGGTGGCTGCTGTTCCTGCTAACATCTTCAGCTTAATAAATGTGAAGTCTTCATTATTCACAACTATGGAAATCCTATACAGGGTCGCTATGAGTCAGAACCGACTCCATGGCACTTGTCACTAACAGAATTTACTCTGAATGTCTTAGTATATTATTGCCTATCAAGCATTGGTGCTTGCATACTGATGTGGTTCGATTTTCCCTCATTTCTCAACTGAAGGAAAAGGTTAAGATTTCTCATTATCTAGTGAACAAATTTTATGAAACCCAGTAATCCAAACTGTACTCTTCCAGATAAAGTTCTGACCTGGTTTAGTGGGTGGATAGAATAAAATATAGTACACATTCATTATTAATTTTTTAAGCTACTTACTAGTTTTCATATTTCTATTTCTGAGCTATAATTCATGGCCCTACTTTTACTGAGTAGACATAACAAAGATGAATGCTTTTCATCATGTGATTGGAGGATTTTATTTGTAGCTTTATATTCAAAGTTCTAATTATATATTAGTGCTATTGTTAAATTCCAATAACTTGGTTTTGAGACTTTTAATCTCTACAGGAACAGAAAACCTTGTCTTTTTCTCTAAGAGCAGTTGGGCTTGAACCACTGACCTTGTGATTAGCAGTCCAGTATTTATCCTACAGGGCTTCCAGTGCTTATATATTAGTAGGATATGGATTTTTAATATTTGACATGTCTCTGGTAATTATGATTTACTTCATCTCAGAAACAGTTTTGTGAGGCCAAATCACAATTCTTTCTTTGGCTTGTGTTTGATTCTGAACCCTGGTAGAGATGCACATGCAAGAACCCACCTTCGAATGAAGGCTTCTCACACACATCTCAAGTATGCCTGGCAGGAAACTCCTCATGAATTTGATGAATCTGACACTCTTCCAAAAACAATGGAAGAGGAACTCTTTGAAAAAGTGGAACCACAGAAGAAATTCAGGTAAAAATGTCACAAGTGATTCCTGCCAGAGATTTTTGCCAGTTCTTAGATTTGCTTACTTCAGGTCAGAAATCTTTCTGAGGGTTAACTCTGATGCTATCCTGTTTTACATCAATATGCATGTTTTGTCTTCCTTATGTTTTTGATAAAGGTGTTTGCAGGTAGTTCTGGCAAAGGCCCTTCTCAGGTTGTTTTTGTATGCAGTATAATTTCTTATTCAGTGGTTGTCTTTTCTATTAAAAAGTAAACTTACCTGCTGTTGTCACTTGTGAATTTACATATATATATATTTGTTGAATGACTTCATGAGTGAACTTATGAGTAAATATGCAAAATGTTCTGATGTCTTTGAGAAATTAATAAAATATATTTTCTTCTTTGAAATTTTTTTCCTGGTCAGAGTTTAAAGAAATGCCAGGCTGTTTATAGTAGTTTTAAGTATTCCCTAATTTTTATATATTTGCTTAATATAGTACACTTACTGAAAGTTGTGAATCTAGTGATTTTGACATTTAGCATTAGTCCGTGCACATAGTAGGTGCTTAATAGATGAAATGCTAACACCTTATGATATTTAATAAGTTGCCTAATACTTTAAGATCCTCAAATAAAAGATATTTTTTATTTGACTTCTAAATAAATTTGTCTTTCATAACCAAATTGACCCTACATAGAACCACTGTAGCCTATGAATAGTTCAGGGAGATTGAAATCTTAGAGAATACTATTCTATTTTACAGGAATACTGTACAATGATAATAGCAACAACCATCATTAGCAGAATTCATTTGTTCCCTTTTTGCTTTCATATCATGCTTGCCTTCGCTTCCCAGGACATCACAGTCTTAGTTTCCTTAGTTTGTCATGACAAAAGACCACTGAGGTGGTGGCTTTGAAGAACAGAAAAATGTATTGTTTCACAGGTCTGGAAGGTACAGATTCAGCATTTCTGCCACATTGATTCCTTCTGAAGATTTAGAGAGATGAACTGTTTTATTCTTCTCTCCTAGTTTCTGGATGTTGCCAGCAACCCTTGGCATTCCTTGCCCTGTGTAAGACCTTCCATCTGTGTACATGACCCCACTTGTGTGTCTGTCCTTCTGCTATGTAAAATACTTCTAAGAAGGAACTAGGATTCAGACACACGCACACCCCTCAATTCAGTGTAACTTTATTAGCTAAACTAACAACATCTATAAAGAAAACCTCAATTTCCTAAGACAAGGTCAGATTTACTACTTCAAGACTTAGGACTTTAGCATATATTTTGGGGGGAACATAATTCAACCCATAATACCCACCTCTCATTCTCCTACTTTCTTTTCACATTCTTCTTTTCCTCTCTAACTAAATTACCTCTTCAACTGGAAGTCTTTTCTCTCTGCTAATAAATGTCTCATATGATCTCCTGGATAAACACTTATTTCAGTTGCAGAATATACTCAAAATTCCATTTTTTACATCTGCTTGGAAGTGTAATGCTAATGGCATTGCTGCTGTTAGGATGATGATCCCTTACTATTACATGTTAATTTGATTCACAGTGGGTATGTTGCCAACAGAATTTATGAGTTACACTACATCAAGTGCATGGGATATATCTTTTTTCTGCCACTAATGAGGTTTTCTTTATTTCAACCATTCACCAAGGCATGGTAAATTGCAGAAGCTTTGCCATCAGCAGTTTGAATACAGAGATGGGCAGATTCTAAACCATGCTGTTCCTCAACTTGTCCTGGGGGTACAAAGTCCCAAGCTCCGTTCAGGCACTGAAGTGGTTTTGGTTGAGAAGAAATCTGGTGATAGTCATCAATGTTGGATATACAAGGAAGGCAGCAGGTAAACCTGTTACATATGGGGTTAATATATCAAAAACTGAGTAGGACCCTAATGTGTCTGGGATGGTCCTTGTAGAGCGGGCAGGTATATATTTGAGGGCTTCAGATTTTCTGTTTAACTTGGCTGACATTTTTTTTTTTTTTTTAATCTTGACATTTAAAAAAAAAACTCTTAGCCAAACAAGAGAGAAAGTTGTTATCAAATATAAATAAATGCTTAGTAGACAATACACAATTCATCCATAATCAGATTCAGGCAAGAACTGTAGAGTTTGATCTATTAAGTCTGTATTTTTACCTGGTCATTGAAGTGAAGAGATGACTGGCCTCTCATTGAATTCTGGCTTTTATAATAAGAAATGAGATCAAGTAGAAATTTTAAAAAGTCCCCAGTTTTTTGATTTTGCAGTACTCATCATTAACTTAATCACTGCTACATATACTTTCCTCCTACCTCAAGCTTCATAAAATAGCCAACCAATGTAACTTTCATCCACACAGTAAAAACAAATTCTTACCTTAATAGAGTCCTTAATAGATTGTTGTTGTTGTTGTTAAGTGCCGTCACATCGGTTCCAACTCACAGCGACCCTGTATAAGGTTTCCAAGGAGCAGCTGGTGAGTTTGAACTGCCGAGCCTGTGGTTCAAACTGACCTGGTGGTCCAGTGCTTTATCCCACAATGCTACACCAGGACGCCACCTCAATAGATATACCAATCTAATTCAATACCTGGCCCTTTTTTTGATCCATATTCAAACCATTCACTGTCAAAAGATTATTTTTGAGACAATCAGAGTCTGGGTATTAGATGCTATTAAAGAACTATTGTTAATTTTGTTGCATGTGAATATGGATTTATGGTTGTTGTTTTTAAAGTCCTGGCCAATTAGAAATATATTATCATATTTACAGATAAAATTAGAAGACGTGGTGGTGGTGTGCCACCAAGTCAAATTTGGCTCAGGGTTTCCAGGGCTATAAATCTTTATATGGGCGCAGAAAGCCTAATCTTTGTCCTGCGGAGCAACTGGTAGATTAGAACTCCTGACCTTACGGTTAGCAGCCTAGTTTATAATCCACTATGCTACCAGGGTTCCTTAGAAGACATCTTAGACTTTGTAAAACTACTCTAGCAAGAATAAAGGTTAAAAAATGCTGGGGGTGGGGGGATGAATGAAAAAACAAAGAATGGCAGAATGTTAATAATTGTTGTCCATGACGGTTCATTATACTGTTCTCTGTGTTTTTTGTGCATGTTCAGACATTTTTCTAATCTAAAAAGAGAAAAGGAAAACATAAAACAGCTTCCCTATTTTTTAAGATTGGCTTGCTCCAAATTCTACAGTTAATGTTTTGTAGTAGGAGTCCAAGAGCCTCTTCTTTCTTTTGAAATACTATTAAAAATGTTATGTGCTTGTGAATCCGTGCAAAAAAAAATTTTTTTTTTTTCTGGAGAAATGCTGTGGTTTTCATTGGATTCTCAAAGGGTATGCAATGCAGAGGGCTTATGAATCACTGCTTTGAGGGAGATTGCATAAACTTCAGCAGGCGGTACAGCAGCGGGCCCAACATGGGCAGGAGAGGAGCTTGCCTGACTGCTCACTGCCTGAGCTGAGCAAAGCCCCCAGCAAGGAGCCCTTGCTGGCCTTGTTTCTGAGAAGGCTGAAAAGCTAGCTGTGTGACAGACCTGGTGAGTGTGCTTCTCCAGACCACCCGCCCCATGTGCCCCGTCTATGTTGCCTTTGCCATACAGAGCCAGGAAAATAGCCTTTTGTCCCTGAGAATGGTTTGCTACATGGAACCAAAATGTATATTCAATCAGCTGCATGAGCAAAGCAGACCAAAAAGCCCCACCCTTACAGCACTGATACTCTAACCCAGTGCTACTCCATCACTTGTTTCTGGAATTTCACCTTACTGTTTATTCCTTCAGCTTTCGGTATTATAGTAGAGGTCCCAGGTTGAGCTTAAATTACAATGTGACCATTGGTAATCAGCTAGGCTGGACGTGCACAGGGAATGAGAGAAGGGACCTGAAGGCAGTGGAATACTGGGTGCAAAGCGTTCAGACCTAGGAACAAGAACTTAGTCACTGGGAAAGCCTCGTTCTGGGCTCTACTCAATGTCTGCCCCTGGTTTTGTCTTTCATTCTGAGTCCTGTGGAGAATAAAGGAGTCTGTAAGTACAACAGAGAGTATGCTCATAGTCCACAGACCTTGGACTATGCGCACCACTGCTTTGGAAAATCCAACCACATGTAGTATAAAAAAGGAGAGAGGCAATCTCTTCCAACCTTTCTAGAACACTCTGCAATTTTGTTATCTTGAAACCCCCTCGTGTCCAGCCAAAGAACAGGAAGAAGGGTAGTTGGTGGGAGATGATGGCATTCATTGAAGCTTGCCCAGCAACTTGAGTCCAGAGAGAAGTGGTACAGCAGTAGAGGGGGCCTGTGGAACAAGATTTTCTCATGAGCATAGACGTGACCAGAAGCACTTGGACAGGAGAAATTTTGCAGAAATTTCGGTGATTAAGTGCAGGCAAGATTCAGAGTAATTTATGTCCCATGGCAGACACATATCTACATAGTGACAGTGAGCTTGGGCTTTCTTCCACATTTCCCCTTGGCATTTTTCTTTGTGCTCCTTCATGTATGTGGAACCCATGTGTTCTCATTGTCTGCTGAGGCCTGGGCAACCTTATGTTGTCCTTGTAACAAGAACTTGTAGAAAATTCAGTTTACATTAACTAGAGTCTTCCTTTTTGTTTTGCTGTAGCAGTAAGTTAGTCTTCAGGAGCAACTGCCCATCCAGAATTGCTATTACAGATAGAGTGGAGACAGATTGGATGACTGCCAACAGTAAGAAGGGTAGCCAGCGCCACTACCCCATCATGACCCAGTGTCTCTCACTGTATCAGGAATGTTTCACCATTAACAATGAACTCAGTCCTTCACATCTTGAATTAACTTTTCAGTTTGGTCTTCTATTTAAAATGAAAATTTACTAGAAATTCTGATCTCTTAAGCAAGTATCACCAAAACTCCTTAAAAGAAATTATGATTATGAGAATAACAGTGCTGCTGAGAAAACACTTAGTCTAGGTGAGACATTCAGTCAGTGAGAGAGAATGGATTGAGAACGCAAGAAGAGAGGACCAAAGACACACAGCCATGCAGAAGAATGGCCCCGGTCAAGTTTTGAGATAATCTGTCATCTCCTCTCTTTACTTCCTGTGATATCTCCTGAATCATTTGATATATTAAGGGAAGTGTAAAAATGTCCCCAGGTGTAAAAAAAAAAAAATCCCATCAATAGGACTGACATTAATAGAAGGGAAAATATAGTGTCATGGAACTTGGAGTTAAAAGAGATCTTTAAAATCTCTAGTCATTGTCACTTGATTACAGTGCTAGGTAAACTGAAGTTTGAAGACATGAAGTAATTTTTATGTGCTCAAAAATGGGTTAGTGAAGGAGACAGTGTATGATGCTGGATGTTGCTGGGATATAGGTTAAATTTCTACCCTACTGCCCGGCACATAGTGGACATTGCATAAAAGGCTACAAGCTTGGGCTTCATGCAGAATGCATGCACTTTTCTGCCATGAGGAAGGACCAGTTGACTGTACTGTTAAATAGGAAAAAGAAAACCACAGTAGAATGGTTGATCATGGCAGGGAAGCATGGGAGAAGTCATTACATCTATTCTTGGCAGCAAAAGCACAGAGGTAGCTAGGAAGCTAATCTTGGCACGTCAGAAGGTCATTGCAGGAAATACATAAATAAGCTTCATTCATTTGACTAATACTATTGTGTGCCAATAAAAAGGCAAGGTGCAAACTAAACAAAATGTGGGGACAGCAAGATGAACAATACAGAGGACCAGTGCTTGTGCAAAAATGCCAAAAAGGTGTTTCATGAAATTGAATACCCATTCTGAATTTAAAATTGTACCTCATTAACTAGCAACAGAAGGAAGAAATATATTATAAAATTAATAGTGATAGCATAGTGGTTACGAATC
>NW_006408590.1:6124092-6125673 GCF_000296735.1 Chrysochloris asiatica | reverse complement strand
TGCTGATCTTGTGGTTCAGAGTCTGATTCTAACACCATGATATATGGAGAAAAGATTGAAGTTGTCAAAGACTCCATTTTGCTTGTACCCACTATCAACACTCACAGAAGCATCAATTAAGAAAACAAAGGACATATAGCATTAGGCAAATCTGCTGCACAAGACCTCTTTAAAGTGTTGAAGAGCAAAGATGTCAGCTGGAGGACTAAGGTGTGCCTGACCCAAACCATAGTATTTTCAATAACCTCATATGCATGTGAAAGTTGGATACTAAATAAGAAAGATCATAGAAGAAATGGTGTATTTGAGTTATAGTGTTATAGAAGAATATTAAAAATACTCTGGACTTCCAGAAGAACAAGCAAATTTGTTGTTTTGGGAGAAGCACAACCAAGTAGAAGCCAAGATAGCAAGACTTCATCTCTCATACTTTTGACATATTATCAGGAGTGACTAGTCCCTGGAGGAGGACATTCTTGGGAAAGTGGAAGGTCAGTGAAGAAGAAGGATACTCCCAATGAGATGGATTAGCACAGTGGTAACGGCAATGGGTTCATGCGTCACAATAATTGTGAGGTTGGCACAGGACCAGACAGTGTTTCCTTTCTGTTGTGCATAAGGCTGTTATAAGTCAGAACTGACTTGAAGGCACCTAACAATAACAATCTTATCACTGAACTCTTGGTGTAGCACTGTAGGATAAACACTGGACTGCTAACTGCCAAGGTCAGTGGTTCAAACCCACCAGCTGCTCCTCAGAAACCCTACACAGGGTCAGCATGAATCTAACTGAGCCAACGGCACTTAACAGCAAGACTAACAAATCTTATCACTAAATCATAGAATTATGAGTGATTTTTAAATTTGATTACTTTTTGTTTTACTTTACGTTCTAAATGTTTGCAGTGTTCCTATGTTGTTTTATGTTTAAAGTAGTATAAATTCAATATCTAAATTTTTTTGAAGTTTTAAAATAAAAAGATACAGTGAAATCTGTGAGAGCCAGAACTCAACAGGGTTTTTCCGGGTCTCCCAAGTTTCCACCTTTTGACACGGTGCAATCTTACCACTTTATGTCGCTCTCTGTTAGTGGAAAGTATTTGAGATTTTCCTCCTCTGATCAGTTCCTCACTGAGTGTCTAATTTTTGCAGATATCACTGTAGTGCTTTTTTTCTTCTTTTTCTAAGATGCCTTTATTTTATTTATTGATTTTTTTAATTTAAGTTTTTTATTTTGGATTAAGTGAAAGTTTACAGGGCACATCATCAGTTTCACATTCAACCATTCATATAACTTGTTTCATTACATTGATTACAATCCCCTCTATATACCATGAGTTAAAAGTATTTCTCTCTATCCATTTTAGCTTTTTAAAAAACACACAAACAAAAAAACACCCCACTCAGGCATATATAATAATGTACATCGCCAAAGGGCACATTCTGCAAGTCTGCTCCTGGCCACCAGTTCTTAGTCCTTCTCTTCTTAGTTGATGAATCTAGAGTCCTCAGCTGCTCCCCCTCTCCATGCCCCCATCTATGCCCCCATCTCTGGCACTGCTGCTTCTCTGGATAAGGTCC
>NW_006408590.1:6119731-6121055 GCF_000296735.1 Chrysochloris asiatica | reverse complement strand
TGGTGGAGCTCCTTTACTGCACTTCCACCCATTCCGCCATCTTGTTTGTTCTCTGTAGTGCTTTTAGAAGGTAATTCTTGCCACTCTTTTCCCATCCCCTGTTTCTGACATCCTTTAATGTTCAGGTCAAGTTCTATGTTCCACAGCAGCAACGGCACTGCTGTTCTGTAATGTAAATACATTGGCAGAGGAACCCGTTTTTCTAGACCCACAACGGTTTCAATGTTTGGCTTATTTTTGTTTTTAGGCAATGCAAGGAAAAGAATTTTAGCACTTTTGATCAATAGTTTTCACTGAAATTTTCAGTCAGGGGGGTTTCACATTAGTTCTGATGCAAGATCACTGACAAACATTCAACATATTATCATGAGCTTTTAAGTAAAACTCTTTAGAAAACAAAAAAAGAATTTGAGGTAAAATTACAAAAAAAAAAAAAAAAATCACCACTACTACTAATAGCCATCTATACTAAACACTATGTATATAACAATGGTCTATGATTTTTTGATGCCTTAGCTTAATTACCCTAACAGTTCTAGGAAGTGGGCACCATTTTCCTACTTTATAGATAAGGAAACTGAGGCACAGAGTCATTAAGTACACCCATGAGAGGTGGATTTATATTTAAAATCAAGCAGTGTGGCTTCAGAATCCATCCTCTTAATAACTTTGCCACAGGACAGCTCACAATAACAAGAATGGTGGAGAAAGTGTATTAATCTACGTACAATCAGAAGATAAAAAATCATACAGTGGTTTAAGTAGGAGAAATTTAATATAAAGTGATAAAACTATGATAAAATTGTTGTTGTTAAATGCTGTTTAGTCAGTTCTAACTCATAGTGACCCTGTATATGGTTTCCAAGGAGCTACTGGTAACCTTGAACCACCAACCTTGCAGCTCAAACCAATCTTGTAGTCCAGCTCATTAAACCACACCAGGACTCCAATATTCATATTAATGTCAAATGCTGTTGTTGTTGTTGTTGTTAAGTGCCATTGAGTCGATTCTAATCCATGGTGACCCTGTATATGGTTTCCAAGGAGCAGTTGGTGAGTTTGAACCACTGACCTTGTGATTCAAACTGACTTTGCAGTCCAGCGCATTAATCTGCAGCGCTACACCAGGACCCCAATATAATGTTAAATATTAGAGAACTCTGTATGGCAGCTTAGAGATTTGGTAGCATAGTGATTACAAGTCAGTCTGCTAACCTCAAGTTATTTATATTGGTCGGATTGCTAACTTCAAGGTCAGTAATTTGAAACTACCAGTTGTTCCACGAGAGAAAGATGAGGCTTTCTGCCCCTGTAAAGATTTACA
>NW_006408590.1:6118186-6119331 GCF_000296735.1 Chrysochloris asiatica | reverse complement strand
GGAAACCCTATACAGACTTGCCGTGGTTGCTATGTTGCAACCAAGTCGGTGGCACTTAACAACAACAACATATGGTACTCTAGGACTCAGAGAGTATACCCAAGGAAGGACAAATGTGGAATTGGGACTCCCCAACCCCAAGACTGGAGTTCAGAACTCATTGAAGAAGGTGTGATTGCCACTCTCTGTATACCAGAGAAATTTGCTGGTTTCCTCGGGCCATAGTTGATCTGTGATCACTGGGCAAACAGAAACAACCCTCTTTTGTTCCGTGGCCAGGCCAGGACATACAAGAGAATGGGGCCTTGATGCAGCAGGAGGTCTGGCTATATGGTGTCTGCATCAAGAAAGTCATGAGAAGGTGACTGCCAGACTAGACTAGGCTAAATGCATGGGCTCCTGGCTGGGCAGAACATCACTGGATAGCTTCACTTCCAACTGCAGACCGACAGCAACAGCTGGAGACAGCAGGAAAATCTCTCCCTTCACTGTTCTTCTGCAGTCTCTACTGAGAAAGCATAACGTTGTGCTTACTATAGAAAAGAAATGTTTAAAGGAGTCACATCCAATATCACAGACCATGTATTTTAGGTGAATTTGGAACCGAGAGGCAACATACTGATAAGCAACATAGAAGGTTATCTAATCTGGTCATGCTACTTTGTAATGTGTCTAATCCTGTGTCTCCAAGGACATTTCATCTGGTGAGTAACCCAGATCTGGTGCTGGCGGTGAATATGATGAAAGCTGGAAATGCACTTGGTGGCTATCCAGTTATTGTTCAGGTAAGATATATATAGACTAAAGAGCAACAATGGCCTCTTACTTAATTAAATTTAAGTAAAACTCTATGCATTTTATTGTCAAGAAAGAAAATGACTATTTTGAATGTTAATTGCTAAAACATTTACACTAGTCTGCTTGGATTTTAAATTGCACATGTTCATGTAGCTTTTAGTTTAGGTGAATTTAACAGATGGTGCATGCGGGCTTGTTGCATGCCAGTCACCATGCTGGTTACTGAAATCCAATGCTGAGCATGACCAACTGTCCTGCACCACTCATGGAACTCTGTGGTGGGCACAGTCAGGTGAATGACTGTTAAATTCATGAGTTTTAAGTTCTATGATCAGGAATATGTGCAA
>NW_006408590.1:6103098-6118046 GCF_000296735.1 Chrysochloris asiatica | reverse complement strand
AAGACAAAGGGCATGTTTGCCTATCATCTTCAATTACTTAAAACCCCAGTTTTTTACATGCTTTTCATTGTGAGGAGGAAAGTTTAGCAAAGTCCTTGGTCTGCAAGCATTTCCCATATCCTCCGCAGTGTTCACCATCTTTTTACTGTTCAGAATATCTTGTCTTCAAATACCGTTTGTGTAATTCCATGTTTTTAATAACAAGGAGGCAACTTATTTAGCAGGTCCTGAATCCAAAATTGAGACATAAAAATCTGAACAAATAGCAAAGTTTAATTAAGTCTTTCACGTTGATGATAAATGTGGACTAAAAATTTATTCTAGTAACTATAGTCTATATAACATATTCTTCTCCATCAGGGGCCTCTTTGGTGTAGGTCACACTGAGATAAAAATCTCATTTGGACATAAATTTAGTACCTTAGCCAGTTTCATAAAATTATAGATTTGAATATCTTCTTCTAAAATTCCCGCTTTTAATGAAATGAGTTTGGTCAAAAGGCAATTTGTATGACTTTTCAAGGTGGTTTTCTTTTTTTTCCCTCTCTCTGCTGGAGTTTCATTTTTATTTCTTGAAGCAATCAGCTTATTGAGAAAATATTACAGTCCATGTAAAATAATAAAACTGAGGCTTGCAATGTTAATTGGTAGACTCCTCCCTGCTCCTTGAAAATATAATCTTTGATTTTCCAGACCTTGGAGAGAAACTCTTATTGTTTGTCTGACCCATTAAATCAGCTCCTAGGACTCACTGATTTTCTTCTTTACTCTCAATCTCTAGCTTGGTAAAGTTGTTGTTGTTGTTGTTATGTGCCGTGGAGTCGGTTCCAATTCATAGCGACCCTGTACAGGGTTTCCGAGGCTGTAAATCTTTACAGGAACCGAAAGCCTCATCTTTCTCTCATGGAACAGCTGTTAGTTTCAAACTGCTGACCCTGAAGTTAGAAGCCCGATTCGTAACCACAACGCTACCAGAGCTCCTTGTAGAGGGGTGGTGGTGGTGGCTGTGTTCCGTGCTGTCGGTTCCGACTCATAGTGACCCTGTAAAGGGTTTCTGAGGCTGTAGATCTTTGCAGGAGCAGAAAGCCTCATCTTTCTCCCGTGGAACAGCTGGTAGTTGCGAACTGCTGACTTTGCGGTTTGCAGCCCGATTCGTAACCACTAGTAGGGATTATTAATTATCCCGTTTTTATGAGATGTCATGCTAGCTTTAGTTGAAACTAATCTACTGGTTCAAATTCTGTAAAATTGAAGCTATTAATTTCTTTGTTTACATTTGAGCCCAATTTTATAATTTGAATAAATATGCCATTTATAGTACATATCAAACTGAAATATATTTGCATGCAAAAAAAAAAAAAAGGCAAAAACAAAGGGCCAACCTCTTAATAAACAATGAAAAGTAAATTAAAATAACAAGGTATTATTTTTCCTCTGTTAAATTGATGGTGTTTTTATAAATGTAAGGAAAATTGGTCATTTCATATACTACTGATAGAAGTGAAACTATAAAAGCCTTTCAAGAAAACATTTTTATGTTGTATCATAATCTTTCAAAATGATATTAATATTTTATCAGTGATTCTACTTCTAGAAATTTGTCCTAAAGAAATCATCATGTATATACACAAAGATTTATTTACAGAATTCCTCAATACTGTTTTGCTCATAATAGGGAAAATTTGAGAAAAACCTATATGTTTTAACTGTTGTTAAGTGCCATCAAGCTGATTCTGATTCATAACAACCCTGTATAGGCTTGTCCAAGGAGCAGCTGATGGATACCAGGAATTAGTAAAATAAATATCCTTAAGATAAAATAGTGCCTGACCCAAGCCATGGTATTTTCAGTAACCTCATATGTATGTGAAAGCTGGACAGTGAATAAGAAAGACCATAGAAGAGTTGATGCTTTTGAGTTATGGTGTTGGAGGAGAATATTAAAAGTGCCATGGGCTGCCAAAAATACCAACAGATCTATGTTGGAAAAAGTGTAGCCAGAGTGTTCCTTGGAGGCCAGGATGGCCAAACTTCATCTCTTATATTTCGGACATATTGTCAGGAGGGACCAGTCACTGGAGAAGAATATCATGTTTGGTAAGGTGGAGGGTCAGAGAAAAAGAGGAAGACCCCCAGTGAGATGGATTGGCAAAGTGGCAGCATCAACGAGTTCAAGCGTGGCAACAATTGTGAGGTTGACCCAGGACTGGGCAGTGTTTCATTCTGTTGTGCATAGGGTTGCTGTGAGTGGGTATTGACTCAATGGCACCTAACAACAACAACAAAATGAAATAGGAGCCCTGGTGTGGCACTGTAGGATAATCACTGGACTGTTAACCATATGTTCAGTAGTTGAAGCCCATCAGTCACTCCTTGACAACCTTATACAGGATCTCTCTGGGTCAAAACTGATTTAACAGCACTTAACAACACAACAAAGATGCAATAGTATATATCATTAAAAAAGATTCCTGGAATATTGTTAAGAAAAAAAATGCAGTTACTCAATTGTAGGTTATTTTATGCTTTTATTTTTATAAATCAAAGAAAGTATGTGTATCTTTAAATATAAAGATTATCTATACAATAACCAAAATTTCAAGAATAGTTATCATTGAGTGATGTAAGATAAGCACTGGACTGCTAACCACAAGGCTGGCAGTTCAAATCCACTAGCCACTCCTCAAAAGCCCTATACAAAGTTGCTATGAATTGGGAACCAATTCAGTGGCACCCAACAACAACAGTGGAATTATGAGTGAAATTTATGTAGTACCTATACTTTCGTTATACAAAGGTAAAGATCTAGGTACTTTCTAAATGTATGTAATAAAAGATAATTAATTTTATAACCATCTCTTAAACCCTCCTGTCTACTTGACACAATATTCTACCCATTTTTCCCCCCAGAAATATAAGCCATATAACAATGGGGCTTCCAATCAAAAATGGCATTACATGGAAAACATGAAAGCTTTCATGGCTTTTCATAGTACCGTGCTGGATAAGGAAATCACAGCAGCTAATTATGCTGGTATTTGCACATCCTCTGTGATTAAAGAAGAAAACATTGACCAACCGGTAAGTGGTTCCTTCCTCCCAAAGATAAAAGAAAAATGGAATAAAATAAGATAATCCGATACAGCAAACTCCCCACCCCCTTTTTTTCTTCTAGAAAATCTCATGTTAAGATAAGTTGAACACTGATTTTTAAGTGAAGTCACTTAGACATAGAATCTAGTTAGGGAAGAATGAAGGAAAATTGATGTGCTATGGAAATGTAGTGGCTCTGTAGGATAAGTGTTGTTGTCAGGTGACATCGAGTCGGAACCGACTCATAGCGACCCCATGCACACCAGAATGAAACAATGTCTGATCCTGGGCCAACCTCACTACCACTGCCACACTTGACGCCATCAATGATGCCACTTGGCCGATCCATCTCGTTGGGGGTCTTCCTCTTTTTCTATGACCCTCCATCTTACCCAGCATGATATCCTTCTCTAGCGATTGTTCCCTCCTGACAGTATGTCCAAAGTAGGATAAGTACTGCACTGCAAACCACGAGGCCAGCAGTTCAGGCTTACCAGCCACCTGGCAGGAGAAAGATGAGGCTTTTCTGCTTCTGCAAAGATTTCCAGCCTCAAAAACCCTATAAAGGATTTCTATGAGTCGGAACTGACTCAACCACACTTAACAACAACAACTCTGCTTGTCTTCTTTCAGTAGCTTCCATCAGTAGCTGGCACAATTTCAACAATTCACATGAGGAAGTGTCTTCACACATGCTATACTGCTTCATGTGTGCTGTCACACTAGATAGTACTCCACTCTAGAAATTTTATTAAAATGCAAATGATAGTAAATGATTTTAACTATATTACATTATACCAAGCATATGGCTAAGCTTGAATACACTCGTGATTTCTAAAGGAAGCACTTTCTCAGGTTTGGTTCTTTCATTCTTATTAGTTAATAATTGCTTGTATCCAACTTCACAGGTATTTTAGATATGACTCTGGGTCAGTGGGCCAAGCCACCTTGCCATTGTTGATGGTGACTGGTCTACAGAAAATTGAAATTTCCTAACCTATCCTACAGGACTCTCCTTGCTCTGCCCTTCAGATGTCTCTCAATTGCTGACTTTTCTCTTCCAGTCATAATTCTCTAGCTCTATTGAATAATTTGCCGTTGTTCACATATGCTGTACTGTTTTGCACTTCTCTTCCTCTGGCTGTGTTACCTTCCTTCTATCCTTTTCTGCTGTGAACTCATATCAGTTAGTAAAGAAGCTGTCAAAGATTATTAAGGACATCTCAAAAGGATGCAGGAGCCAACTTCAAAAGACTCCCACTGTTCAAAGACAGAACAAGGTAAACATCAAGACAAATGAATGCAGTGGATTGAATATATAAAACATGTTTAAATGCATGCTATCTAATGATATTAAACAACAACTTAACAGTCACACCTGGAAGTGATCAAGGAACAAATGAAAGGTAGTTATTGTTAGGTGATGATGACGTTGGGTTGGTTCTGACTTCTAATGATGTCGTATACAATAGAGTTGCCTGGTCCTGTGTCATCCTCACAACTATTGCTGTGTTTGAGCCAATTGTTGCACCCACTGTATCATTTCAG
This sequence comes from Chrysochloris asiatica, assembly GCF_000296735.1. NCBI lineage: Eukaryota > Metazoa > Chordata > Mammalia > Afrosoricida > Chrysochloridae > Chrysochloris > Chrysochloris asiatica. The sequence continues at coordinate 6,113,405 of NW_006408590.1, read as the reverse complement.
CTCGTTGAGGGTTTTTTTTTTTCACTGATCCTCTCCTTTATGAAGAAAGATGTCCTCTAGGGACAGGACCCTCTGGATTAACATGTCCTAGGTACATGAGTTGAAGTCTCCCAAACCCGTCTTCTAAAAAGCAGCATGGTTGTACTTTGTCCAAGATAGATATGTTCACTGTTCTGGCAGGCTGTAATATGTTCAGTATTCTTCACCAACACTGTAATTTCAAATGCATATATTTCATCTTTCTTATTCATTGTCAAACTTAGTCCTCAAACTGACATCTTTTTTCTTTAACACCTTGACAAGCATGATGTCTCTCCAAGGACTTGTTCCTCATTGTAACATCTCCAAAGTACTAGAGATGAAGTCTTGCCATCCTGGCTTCTAAGGAGTATTCTAGCTGCACTTCTTCCAAGAAAGATTTGTTTGTTCTTTTAGCAGTTCATGGTACTTTCAATATTCTTCTCCAACACCATTATTCAAATGCATAGATTTTACTCCAGTTTTCCTTATTCATTGTCCAATTTTTTTATGCATATGAGGTGGTTGAAAATATCATGACTTGGGTCAGGCTCACCTTAGTCCTCAAAGTGGCATCTTTGCATTTTATCAGTTTAAAGAGGTCTTTTGCAGCAGATTTGCCCAATGCAGTATGTTGTTTAATTTATTGATTTGGACTCTGATTGTGCATCCAAGTAAAATGAAGTCCTTGACAACTTCAATATTATCTCTATTTATCATAATGTTGCTTTTTGGTCCAATTGTAAGCAAACTAACCAACTAGTTACTTTGAAAGCTGGGTAATAAATAATCAGGCATTTATTCTTTCTTTTCTATATTAATAGCGCCTCAGGATTTAAAGAAAAAAAAAGGTTGAGGGAAGTTTTATGTTATAGAAATATCTCAGCTACTAAAATAATATGGTGTAAAATAATCATAATATCACTATTTTGCAACTTTTAATAAATAGGTGGATACAGGTAATGAATGGAGTCCTGGTATGACTCAGCAGGATAGCAAGGTCAGCAGTTCAAATCCACTGGCTGCTCCTTGGAACCTCTACAGGGTGACTATGAATTAGAACCAACTTGATGACACTTAACAACAACCAGACAATGAGTGGAATCTCTGGATAGCTCAAACAGTTATGTTCTTGAATACTAGTCAAATGGTTGGATGTTTAAACCTACCAGAGGTGCCTCAGAAGACAAGTCTGGAAATCTGCTTCTAAAGGACCACAGACTTGAAAACCCTATGGAGCAGTGCTACTCTGGACACACGGGGCCACCATCAAGTAGAATAGCCTCAATGGCAGCTCGCAACATCAGGCAACGAGCATCTGTGATTACTAGCATTCCAGAAAGAAGCAGAGAAGGCATTATGTGATGGGACCACACAATACCATTTGTAAAAGGTTCTTGATAAAAAGAAGGTCTAAGCAGAATTTAATCTAGTCTTTCATTCTACCTACTAATTCATTGGAAATATAGGAGACAGAAAAACATGTAAAAAGGCACAGTCAGTGAAATCCTAACATAAGAAAAGAATATGAAGACACTTAGTTTCACTGGAGATGAAAAGAAACAACACATATAAACAAATTATAATTTATGGACCTTACTTCAATTGTTTCAAATATTGTGGGAAGAGAGAGGATTAGGAAAATTTGAACATTAATTAAATATATTAAAGTGTTATAATTACTAATGTTCAGGTATGACACTGGAGTCCTTATACTTTAGAGATACATTTTGAAATATTTAACAATGAAAAGCTATGGTAAATCTAGGGTGAAGAGAGAAGAGGGTTGCTAAGTGCCGTGGAGTCAGTTCCAACTTATAGTGACCCTATATAGGATTTCCAAGGAGCAGCTGGTGGGTTTGAACTGCTGACCTGTGGTTTTCAGTCTAGTGCAGATCCTATAGGACCATACCAGGAGTCCTTGTATGTATCCTTTAGAGATGCATACTGAAACATTTAACAATGAAAACATATGGTGAATCCAGGGTGAAGAGGGAAGTGGGCAGGGATGCAGATAAAACAAGATTGGTAATTGTTGATAATTGTTGGAGGTGAGTAAAGTCTAGATACATGGGGTTTCATCATTGTTTTGTGTATGATTAACACTGTCCAGTGATTATTCAATTTGTGCTCTTATTGAAATAGACTGGGAATGGGGATTGGTGGGAAAAGCAAGGAGTGAGAAATTACAGTGCTAGACTGTAAAATCTAAGCTGAGTTCTGAGGGTAGTGACATTAACTGTGTGATGGGCAGTGTAACAGTGGGCGCTGGCTGGCAGGTTTCAGTGGACACCATGCTGTTTTGCTCAAGAAAAGCCTTACATTTAAAGCACCAGAAATGTTCTATATGATACTTTTGTTAGGAATCTTTTTGAAAATACTCTTCCTTTAATAGTATGTCCCGAACATCATTTGACCAATTTGGGACCCTCACATGCTTGTCATACTACCACACAGGATAGTCGGCACTTTGGCTTTAATCTGAACACATCCTAAAATCATACATGCAACTTGCTTACTTAAAAATCATTTTATGAAAAACATCCTTGAAGGATACTTGCTTCCTACCATTTTTCTGCAATGCATTTTCTTAAACCTCTGCTTGCATCTCAATTACTAATACTATATTGACCAAAGTGAGTCACATAGCTTAGCCCAGATTCATGAAAAGGGGAAAGAAACTCCATTTCTATATGGAAAATGTAGCAAAGTCACATTTCAGAAGGATATGCTAACAGGAATGGGAGGGTTTTATTATGGTCATCTTTGCATGTGATGTACCACACTTTCTCATGAACAATTTTCAGAGAAATCGGTGACAATACATTTCCAGTGGTCCCCACTGAGTCGTGATTTTGTTTTTGTTTAACATTTTTTTTTCTTTTAAACTTCATTATGAACTCATGCTATTTTACATAGTCAATATGTTTTGAAGGAGCCCTGGTGGCACAGTGAGTTAAGCATTGGCAGTTTGACCCCAGCAGTTGCTCTTAGGGGAAAAAATGAGGCTGTTTCCATGAAGATTTACAGCTTCAGAAACCCTAGAGAGCAGTTCTCCTCTGGCCTGTACGGTTGCTGTGAGTCAGAATAGAGTTGGTGGCTGTGATTTGGTTTGAGTTTAGTGTGTTTTGATTATTATTCTTTTTGATAGTGGTTACGAATCGGACTGCTAACCTCTAGGTCGGCAGTTTGAAACTACCAGCTGCTCTGAGGGAGAAAGATGAGGCTTTCTGCTCCTGTAAAGATTTGCAGCCTCGGAAACCCTGGCAGGGTCACTATAAGTCGAAACTGACTCTAAGGTACTTAACAACAACAACAAAATGCCCTACTTTATGTTGGTTCTTATGTCCTTTTGACATGCTTCCTCTACTCTTAGACTTTTCTTTCTTTCTGGGCACAACAAAATGTGCCAGGTTTACACTGTGTATTTCCTGCCTCCAAAATAGACTTGGCCATTCTTCCAAGAGCATCTGATTCTAGACCTAGTTGTTGTTGTTATGTGCTGTGGAGTTGGTTCCGACTCATAGCGACCCTGTACAGGGTTTCCAAGGCTGTAAATCTTTACAGGAGCAGAAAGCCTCATCTTTCTCCTGCAGAACAGCTGGTAGTATCGAACTGCTGACCTTGCAGTTCACAGCCCGATTCGTAACCACTATGCTACGAGCTCCTTCCAGACCTAGTAATTTTCATTGATATTGGAATATCATTGCCTTGAGGCTTTTTCAGTTGACACATCTTGCAAATATGTTTTTTTTTAATTTTGGGGGGTGGGGTGGGAAGGAGGGTATATATTATAATTAAGGAACTAAAAAATGCATTCATATTGAAATTTCAAATTTTGTATTTATAGATTATAAAATGTTCTTTTAATACTGTACAATTTTCTATAAACATGCTATTATTATTTAAATGTACAGAGATGAAGGCATCCTTGTCTCCCATTTTAGGGATATTATTTTCTCTCACCTGGTGGAAAGAGAAAAACAATGCTGTGCTTGGCTTGTGGACGATCCAGGAGAGCAGAGAAAGGACTGAAACAGTTGCTACCAGGGGTCCCATTCCTCTGTGCCTCTGGCTCCAAGACCCAGAAGCCTTTCTCCCTAGGGCCCTTCAAGGTCATCACTGTAGCCAAGGTGTGTAATCATCTGTTAATCCATCTGTGGTAACAGTTTGGAAACTTTGATGCATTCATTATCTGCCTTGCACTCAAGTTCATCTCCACTAATCCAATTCATCTTCCTCGGATGTACCTTTACCATTTTACTTGCATTGATTTCCTTTTCCCCATTGTCATTTAAAATACATTTTCTATTAATAGTTCAATACACCCTTTGAAGTTAATTGGGCACTTCAGCTGCTTTAATCATTCCCTGACACCTTTCCTTGCTCTCTGTGTTGCTTTTAGGTGAAGAAGTAAGTGCACATTCTTTACTTAGTGGAGGAATTTTTTTTTTTTTTTTTTTACCAGCTTGAAACATTTCAGGGAGAATTTGGCATGTTGTTGCTAATGACTGTTCAGGTTGCCTGAACATACATCCATGTCTAATGCTATTTATAGCTCATGGCGAATAAATGTTTGCACTCCCCTGTGATCTTAATTTAAGCTGGCACCATTTAAAATTCCTTCTCTTCAAGTTTAGAAGTAAGAAGAGCTAAAGGAAACTTACACGCCTGTATAAAAAGGAGCAATTTCTAAGTGGTGAGGAACTTTCTGAATATAAATCTACAAGTGGTATGCTCCTGGGGGCTCACCTACCTCATTCCCAGACCACTCCTCTCTCCTCCAGCCCCAGCACACCTGGGGGAGGGGTAGCAGGTTATAACAAACATCAGCTGGCACTGTAACTCTGAAGGAGAAAGGAAGTCAGTCCATTGGGGAAGCTTGAAGCCATTTGGCTTTGTTTTAGGGCCAGAGGATGGTGTGTAGGAGGTGGCATTGGCTATTAGCAAAGGAGCTTAAATGAATCAGCATCTCAAATAGAACATTTTCCCTCAGAGCAGCGTTATGGTAGGGATGGACCAGAAGGGAAAGACGAAGCTGGGTATTTCTCACTCATTACCTTGTGGCACTGTAGGATAAGCACTGGACTTCTAACCCCAAAGTCGGTGGTTGAAACCCACCAACCCTTGGAAACTCTATACAGGGTTGCTTTGAGTCAAAACTGACTTGACAGCACTTAACAAAAACCACCGTGTGGTTTAGGCTACCCTCATCCCCCTACCTATTCCTCAATATCTGCCACCACAGAGGGGTGTCATCCTAATGATAAGAGATCATCTACAATGTTGGTGTCCCAATACTTCAACCCCAGGTTCTTTCTAACCCTGCCAACCTTCTACCATGTCTCCTGTCACAGATCAAATCAAGAAAAGCAAAAGAAGGCCAGAAACATAAGCCGAAGGCCTCAAGTTACCTAGTAGCTCAGGGCAGGGTTTGGAAGAGAGCTGAGCATTCGGAACAAATGTCGTTCCATCTACATCCAATATCTAAAGCATATGATGTGAACATATAAACATCCAGATGTTTCACATATGTACATACACATTTATTAAATGAAGAGACTGAAGTATGCCAGAATTTTTTTAAGTTAAAAAAAAAAAAGGTCATACAATGTGTCTTTCTTTTTTTTAATCAGGCGGATTTATCTTCTTATGAAGCTGAGAAAACTCTAGGTTATTATGAAGGACTCCAGTTATCTTTACGGATGAAGACTTACACACAAGCTGTATCTCATAGTGGTACGGCAAGTCCACACCAGAAGGCAGTAAAAATAATTGCTTACAAAAATGGGAATGGATATCATAATGGGAAGTTAATTGTGGTGGAAACATTCCCCATGGTAAGGGGCTCTCACTTAAATGTTACTTGTATCCTCAGAGGTAATGATAATGGCTAATCTTCTCCATAGACGACAGAAGTGGGATTGAATGATAAATATTCCTGGTTAGGTTTCTTAAAAACAAACAAACAAACAAACAAAAAACCGTCTTTTTGATTATGTTTGCTAGAGTCCCGGTGTGGTGCTGTGGGTCAAAGTACTGGACCGCAACATCAGTTTAAACCACAAGGTCGGTGGTTCAAACTCACCAGCCACTCCTTGGAAACCCTATACCAGCTCACTGTGAATCAGAACCGAGTCAACGGCACTTAAAAATTAGCAACCAAATCGTAGTTTTTAGCTTGATGTCTAGAACATAGACATATAAAAGAAGAGACAAAGAAAAGATACCAGATTTTCTTAGTTCTCATGATAATCACGTGCTGTTTCTGCTGCCTTCCTTCCCATGCCAGCTTCAAGCTATATGTCTTGTGCATATTCTAAGAGATCCTACCTCATTTAGCATCTGGAGAATCAGCATGCCTATCTGTTGATAGGATGTTTTGCTTCATTTTCAAATTGGAAAAGCAGGTTGTGCTGGAAGGAACTGGGTTTGGTCTCTGTGTGGAGACTGTTCCCCATAGACATTAAGAGGGGAGGAGAACAAAGAAGACCTTCATTTTTCCTCTGTTGTTTGTGATTATCTTGTCTGTGTAATCTGTCTATATGTGTGTGTGTGTATTTAACTTTTTATTGTGAATTGAGTGAAGGTTTATAGACAAGATCTTCAGTTTTACTTTCAACAAATCACACGTTGTTTCATCTCAATGCTTCCCATGAAACAGCAGTTGTCCTGCTCCCTTCCTGTGGTTCCTATTTCCATTCCCCTCACCCTTCCATTCCTTCTCAATTTTGTCCTTAGGGAAATGTTGCCCTTTTGATTTTTAATGACTGACCATTCCTAAGTGAGCATGCCTTACCACTGTTGTTGTCCCCTATATACCAATTTATTTGGCACGAGGGTGAATTCCTTTCCAGACCTGAAGTGTGGTTGAGGCCCATAGTCTCAAATTCCCTCAGTCTCTTTCTGACAAGTAAGCCCAATATTTTTCAATAATTTTGAGTTTTCTTTCACATTTTCTGCTGCTCTGTCCTGGACATTCTAATGTGATCCCTTCCAGAGCAGCTGGTAGTGGTAGCCAGCACCATCTAGTTCTGGTCTCAGAGTCTGATGTTCATATGTTCCCTTAGTCTGTTTGACTAACTAACACCAAGCCTCTTCAATTCTCATCTCTCTTCTTTCTTCCGCACGTGGAGAAACCATTACCTGCTCAGTACATGGCTGCTCATGGGCTTTGTTTTTAATTGGGCAATGTTTTTAACAACATATTTTAGAAGCAATATGAAATATGATTCTGATTTTGGAGACTTTCTTGCAAACACACATAACACACGTACCCATTTTTTTTAGCTGCCTAGTGCTGGATGTAGTAGAAATATTACTTTAGCAAACAGAAGTGTATTTTCACACAGTTAGGAGGCTAGAAGTCTGAATTCAGGGTGCCGGTTCTAGGGGAAGGCTTTTTCTCTCTCTGCCCTGGGGAATGGTCTTTGTCACTTTTCAGTGTCTATTCCTAGGTCCCTAGGCAACCGGAAACCTTGTTACTTGCTTGCTTGTTTAATCTGCTCTTTTATATCTCAGAAGAAATGAATTTAAAACACACCCATACTACTATTCCCTCATGCATATAACAAAGAAAACCCACTCGCCAATGGGATAATAATCACAGATTGTTGTTGTTGTTATTAAGTGTCCTGGAGTCAGGTCCAATCCATATCCACCCTGTATAGGATTTCCTAGACTTTAAATGTTTAAGAGAACAGAAAGCCTCATCTTTCTCAAACCTCTGGATAAAACAACAAAACCCACTACCACTGAGTCTATTCTTCTGACTCAGAGTGACCCTATAGGACAGATTAGAATTGCTCTTTATAGTTTCCGGGCTATTAGTGGGCTTGAACAAGCAAGCTTGAGGTTAACAGCCCAACATTTAACTCACAGCGCCTCTAGGGCTGTTCACACAAGTATATTACTGTTGTTAGGTGCCATGGAGTCGTTTCCAACCCACAGAGGATATTCTATAGTCGTTAAAATTTACAACACATATTTTTGAAGGATACAATTCAATCCATAAAACCCATTCACTCACTTCTTTGTTGAATACAAACAGATGTTTTATTAAGTCATTGTTGTTCAATGAACTAAAGCAAAGTACAGAAATTACCTACTCCATGATTCACCCTAAACTCCATATTTGGCCTTTTGTGGTTTGGGGCAAAAATATTAACCAGCCAACCTATTTTCCAATCTGCAAAATGGAGGTAATAATATGTGTCAGTTCTTAGCTTGAAAATTAACTACTCATTTATTTTAAAACAGTTCATAAATATGAAGTATTATAGTGATTTTATACCTTATAAAGTAACAAAATTCAAAGTGAATTTCTAAATTGAACATCTCTTAGAAAATACTCTGATGTTAAAATATACTAACATACATCATCTGCCATGTTAAAATCCTGGAATTAGGAGTTTTCCCAGCTGGACTGAGCTAATGTTGTAAGATTAAGTAAGCCAATCTAATATTAAAAATTGTCTCTAATCAAAGATTAAGATCAGTAGTTACCATATTTTTCACATGGTGTGGCGCTGTAGGATAAGCACTGGACCTTGAACCACATTACAGTTCAAACCCATCAGCTGCTCCTCAGAAACCCTATACAGGGTCGCTATGAGTCGGAATAGATTCGATGGCACTAAACAACAACATTATACCCATAGGAAACAAATGCGAAGGGTTGCACAGTTTTAAAACAATATAACACCCACATTATTTGAATAAAAATGCAGTATTCAGCTTTCAGTTTTCTTCAAGGATTTTTTTCCAGTTTCTAACATGGCAAGTTCCTCACAATGATTGTCAGTTCTATCACTGTTTTTCTCTGAGTTCCTTAAAGTCTGTGTTGTCTAGCTTCTTACAGAATGCACGAAACAACTTGGTCTATCCAGAGCAGCCTCCAAAGTGTATACCAAAGATGGAACCACAATTCTTACTCTGTGTGATTTAGTTTTATGGGCTCTAGATGAGTCCTTTGTCCTGAGAGACTCTGAACATCGAAAGAAACATGATGCCCCTGTTGGAACAGAAGAGGCAACTGTTAAAAGTATGGAAGCTTGGTTACATTCTATAGGACTTAGCTGGTTCTGTTTATATGTAATCATACAAAAATTAAATGCAACTCTTTCATTCATTCATCCATTCCAGAAATTCAAACTCATGTGAAGCTAAATGACTCCCAGAGTATTAATGAGATTCTCATGTTATTTTTACCTTGCAGAATAAGAAAATAATAGTAATCAACTTTCAATCAGTATTAGTCCTTTCAGCACTGAAAGAATGAATTTCATGGAACTATAAAGTATTTGTACCAGTTTAGCTACTTAATGAGCTGCTTTTGTCCTTAAACTCAGAACCAAACCGATTTAAGACAGTGGAACTGGATCAACACAGTTTTGTGTTTTTTTTCCTGCCATTAAAAGAGAAGGTATCCTCTCTAAACCTCCTGATCTCCAACCCCCTTTGCCCATCCCCACGACTCCTGTAAACCCTCAGAAGTCCCACTGCCTGGCCTGCAATTGCAGTGCTGGCCACATTGTATTATAATGATCTATTTGCATCTCTTTGTGCCTCATTGGGCTTTGTACACTTGAGGGCGGGGCTGTATCCTGAACACTTTGTTAACTGAAAGCCAGCGATTCAGTAGTATTGCCTGGTGCGAGGCTTTCACACTGTTATTATATTGAGAAGTATGGTGTTGAGGTTAAGGAATAGGGTTTTAGAGCTAGATGGCAGCCCCATGTGTATCAGAGTAGAACAGTGGTTGTTGTTGTTGTTGTTGTTAAGTGCCATCGTGTTATTTCCGATCCATAGCAATCCTGTATAGGGTTTCCGAGGAGTGACTGGTGAGCTTGAACTGCCAATCTTGCAGTTCCAATGGCTTTGCAGTCTGGCACCTTAACCCACAGCATCACACCAGTATTCAAATCCTAGCTTGGTTGCTTGTTACTTGAATGACTTTGGGCAAAGTTGCTTAACCTTTCTGTACCTCAGTTTCTCATCTACACAATGGGGTCACTAGCAGTCTAATTTAAGAGGCAGGCATGGCTCAGTGGTAGAGTTTTCTTCTTCCATGAAGGGGACCATGGTTTATAGGAGCAACCACTGACTGTTTGTCAGTGCAGGCTTGTGTGGTGCCTTAACGATGGACAGTCTTCAGTAGAGCTTCCACACTATGGCAAGGTACTTCCAAAAATCAGCCCATGAAAACCCTATGGAGTACAATGGCCTGGTCCCCAGCCAATTGAGCATGGAGACCATGCAGCATTTTGTTTCATTGTCCATGCAGGCCC
>NW_006408590.1:6099435-6101283 GCF_000296735.1 Chrysochloris asiatica | reverse complement strand
ATCTCTGCCAAGAAATTTGGAAGACAACTATCTGGCTGACTGATTGGAAGAGATCCGTATTTGTGCCCATTCCAAAGAGAGGTTACCCAATGGAATGCAGAAATTATCGGACAATCTCATCGATATCCCATGCGAGTAAAGTTTTACTAAGGTAATACAGAAATGGCTGCAAGCATACATAGACAGAGAACTTCCAGATGTTCAATCCGGATCCAGAAGAGGATTAAGGGAATAAGGGATATCATTGCTGATGTCTGATGGATCTTGGCTGAAAGCAGAGAATATCAGAAAGATATTTTCCTGTGCTTTATTGACTATGCAAAGGCTTTTGATTGTGTGGATCATGGCAAGCTATGGACAACATTGCAAAGTATGAGTATATGAGTATTCCGGAACACTTAATTGTGTTCACGAGGAATCTGTACCTGGACCAAGAGGCAGTTGTTTGAGCAGAACATGGGAATGTTGAATGGTTTAAAATTGAGAAAGTTGTGCGACAAGGTTGTGTTCTTTCATCATATTTAGTCAACCTGTATGCTGAGCAAATAATCTGAGAAGCTGGGTTCTATGAAGAAAAATTAGGATTGGAGGAAGACTCATTAACATCCTGCGATTTGCAGATGATACAACCTTGCTTGCTGAAAGTGAAGAGGACTTAAAATATTTACTGATTAAGATCAAAGAGTACAGCCTTTGGTATGAATTACATCTCAATGTCAAGAAAACAAAAATCCTCACCACTTGGCCAATAAATAACTTTCTTATCAATGGAGAAAAGATTGACTTTTCTCTTGGATCTTCATTCTTCTTGGATCAACTATCAACACTCACAGAAGCAGCAGTCAAGAAATCAAATGATGTATTGCATTTGGCAAATCTGCTGCACAAGATCTTTTTAAAGTGTTGAAGAACAAAGATGTCAGCTTGAGGACTAAGGTGTGCCTGACCCAAGCCATGGCATTTTCAATAATCTCATATGCATATAAAAGCTGGACAGTGAATAAGAAAGACCGCAGAAGAATTGATGATTTTGAGTTTTGGTGTTGGAGGAGAATATTGAAAGTGCCATGGGCTGGCAAAAGAACCAATAGATCTGTTTTGGAAGAAGTGCAGCCAGAGTGCTCCTTGGAGGCCAGGATAGGCAAATTTCGTCTCTTATACTTTGAACATATGGTCAGGAGGGTGCAGTTGCTGGAGAAGGATATCATGTTTGTTAAGGTGGAGGATCAGAGAAAAAGAGGAAGACCCCCAACGAGATGGATTGGCCAAGTGGCAGCATTGATGGACTCAAGCATGGCAACAATAGTGAGGTTGGCCCAGGACCGGGCAATGTTTCATTCTGCTGTGCGTCAGTACTGACTCGATGGCACCTAACAACAACACCATATAGATAGAAAGATAAATATAGATGTACCCATCTCTCTATCTATCTGTATACATATACACAACACACACACACATATATATATATATATATATCTTGTATATGTGATGTATGCATACATATATAATCAATTTAAACCGTACCTGGTTAACATCTCCTAGAGACTCATGAAATAGTAGCTATCATTATTATATTATTGTTATTGTTAGGTGCCATTGAGTTAATTCTAACTCATAGTGACTCTGTATAGAGTTTCCGAAGAGCAGCTGTTGGGTTTGAACCACCAACCTTGTGGTTCTCAGTCCAGTGCTTATGTGACACTACCACAGCAGGACTCCATTGTTGTTATATAGAGAGTATTATTTGTTTGCTTTATTGCATTTTTAACAATAAATATATAAACACTTAATGCCCAGCTGATCTCTAAAAAAAGTGTAGTTGTTGTTGTTGTTGTCAGGTGCCAT